>NC_140975.1:64498811-64506311 GCF_056783735.1 Eptatretus burgeri | reverse complement strand
CCCGTTTTAACTGTTTAATTTTCTCACCTACATGTTAATGTGTGTTCCTAGTTCGGTTTTGTTTCAAAAATCGTGCTATTTTGTGAGTATTTATGTCGACGTTCTTACCTGGTGTTTGAGGCCTAGTCCTAGGCTTGAGGCCTACCGGTTCCACTCGGTGTTCGATCGTTTTTTTTTGTTTGTTTGTTTGTTTTTTCTCCCCATTACCTTCAATTTCTACCCTCCCCATTCCCTTCAATTTTCATCCTCCCCACTTTCCAAACATCCCCCATTCTCCCAACTAATCTCTTTCTTATCTCAAAAAAAATAAAAATAAAAATAAAAATATATACCCAACAACAACAACAACAACACGCTCACCTTCTCCCGATTCTGCTACTTCTTCTTCCTCTTAACTTCCTCCTCGTCTTCCTCGATTTTTTTTTTTTTTTTTTTTTTTTTTTACACTTCCATGACCTAATCTGTTGAACTCTCTCATACATTAATATTAACAACAAAAACGATCTTATAATGCTTCATCTTCCTCTCTCACACATGTGGTACTCTTTACTGTTTCACAATGCACTTCTCTTCTGCTATTTTAACAGACTGCTCTCATTTCGACCTCTCCTTCATTCCTTGCCTAAAAAATCCAACTATTACAGCGCTTCTTCTCTCCATGCTCTGAATTCGCCTTCATTGCATCCATCAAGAATTGTGTTAAATCGCATCTCTGACCTAAAACTTTTAAAAACCACAGTTTGCCATGGATGCTCGCTTTCCATCAACCATTCTTTTTTCCAACTTCAGTGCCAACTCACCCCCTCACCCCTCACTCTCACTCTCAAAGCAACCATCCCACTCTTCTCCCTCAAGCCTCCCTCTCACCTCTTTCAAAAATTCCCCCCTCACCTTTCTCCCACCTTTCATCCCCTCACTCTTCCTTCTCTAAGTTGCCCCCCCTCTCATCCACCAACCTGCCTCCCTCCCCTGCCCTCTCACCTCCATCTCTTCACTCCACCTCCTCAAATCCTCAACTGCCATCTTCCTTGTCTCTTGTCCCCCCTCTCTCCCAGCACCACAGAGCCTTTTCTCCTCCTCATTCGGCCCCTCCCCTCGCTATTCTGCAATACCCCACACTCCTTCAGCAACCCTCCTTACCTCCCCCCCCCCTCCCTCGTCCTCCCCTCCCCCGCCCCTCCACCTCCTGCACCCAAAGCCTCCTCCCCTACCTGTTCATTAAAAGTGTGGACCTCAAATATGCGGGGCCTTCGCTCAAACCTTTCAGATCTTTGCATGCAGGTTGCCGCTGACAAACCAGACATTATCTGCCTAACAGAAACTTTCCTCTCCCCAAGACGTGTCTGACTCCCAAGTATCTCTCCTGGTTACTCCCTCTTACGGTATGACAGACCTGAGCCTCGTCCTGGTGGAGGTGTTGCTCTCTTCATCAAAGACTCTATTCCTCACTCTCCTGCACTGCTCTCACTCCCCCACACCCCCAGGAATACCTCTGGCTTCGGCTTCCCCTCCACTCCCACCTCATGTTTATATGTGTACTGTACCGTCCACCGAACAGTGATGACTCCATCTACACCTCACTCTCCGAAAACATGGACCATCTTCTATCTTCTCATCCAAACTCTCTCTTCCTCTTATGTGGCGACTTCAATTGTCATCACGCCAGTTGGCTAGGTGTGGGTACCTCTCTCACCTGCCATGGGACATCAGCAAAAGCTTTCTGTGACTCATTAGGACTGACTCAATCGGTCAACTTCCCGACCCGGATCTCAACCAATGGTACTCCATCTCTTCTGGATCTGATTTTGACAAATTTCCCTGACAATATCTGCTGCTCTTCCTTCGCTCCAATTGGTTCTTCTGACCACGTCCTTATTAAAGTGGACATCTCTCTGGCTGTTATCAGAGAACAACCTCACCGCCGTCGAGTCTGGCATTTCACTCAAGCTGACTGGCAGGGTCTCCGAGCAGCCATCAAACTTACAGACTGGTCTTCTATCACTACTTTCTCAAACATCAACTCATCCTGGGAATTCTTTCAAAGAAACTTGCTCTCCCTCATGCACAGATTTATCCCCTCTCGTGTTCAGTTGTCTTACCCTTCCTCCCGCCCTTGGTTTACTGAAGCTTGTGGCGAGGCAGTTGTCCTGAAACAACTTGCCTTTGCCTCTTGGAAAGCAAACCCAACTGAGGGCAATCTCAGTTCTTTCCACAAAGCTCGGAACAAGTGTGTATCTACCCTCAGGAGAGCAAGAAAACAACATCTTTCTCATCTCAAGTCTGAACTCTCAAACCTCTCTCCCTCCTCAAAATCCTGGTGGCGTTTAATCAAATCTGTTTCTGGTGTATGTTCCCCCTCCATCCCCTCCCTTACCTCAAATGGCCGCACTGCTGATTCCACACGTGATAAAGCTGAATGTCTAAACTCGGTGTTTGCAGCTAAATCTTGTGTCCCAAACCCATCACTATCTCTACCCACTTTACCCAGTCGCACCCAACTGTCCCTGGACTCTGTATCCTTTTCTCCTGACAAGGTGGAGAGCTTGCTTTCAAACCTCGAGTCAGATTCTGCAACCGGTCCAGACGGCATCAGCCCACGTGTCCTCAAAGCCTGCTCTTCTGCTCTTGCTCACCCTCTCTCTGTTCTATTCACCCTCTCATTTTCCCAAGGTCATCTGCCATCTGCTTGGAAATCTGCTAACATCACTGCCCTGCATAAAAAAGGTGCAAAAACAGATCCCTCTAACTACAGACCAATCAGCCTTCTCCCAATCATCAGCAAGGTTATGGAATCCATCATCGCTTCAGACATGAAATCCTTCCTCTTCTCCAATGGCTTGATTTCCAATCATCAATTTGGTTTCAGACCAGGTCACTCTACCCTAGATATGCTGCTACTGCTCTCCCATCAATGGATGGAGGTCCTCAATGCCAGACAGGAAATCCGAGCCGTATCCCTGGACATATCACGTGCTTTTGACACAGTCTGGCACCCTGCCCTACTCACCAAACTCTCTTCCCATGGTATTCAAGGCCATCTCCACTCATGGCTCGCAGACTTCCTCTCCTGTCGCAGTCAACATGTGGCCCTAAATGGAGTTCTTTCATCCCCTCTTCCTGTGCAGGCTGGAGTTCCTCAAGGTAGCGTTCTCGGCCCTGTTCTTTTTCTGGTTTTCATCAATGATCTCTCGGACTCTCTGGAAAATCCTCTATTTCTCTTTGCCGATGACTCCACCCTCTGCCGTACCATCTGTCATCCCTCAGACCGGCAAGCAGCAGCTTCTTCGCTCACTGCAGATCTGGATAAAATCACAAACTGGTCCAACACGTGGAACATGTCTTTCAATCCAGACAAATCTCACACTCTCACTATGTCTCTTCGAAAGGACCGTTTACAAAACCCCCCCATCCACTTTCTCAACAATCCTCTGGAAGAAGTCTTTTCTTTCAAGCTTCTGGGTCTCACTATCTGCCATGACCTTTCCTGGGAAAGTCACATTTCCAACCTCGCCTCCAAAAGCCAGTCGCCGACTGGGAATCCTCCGTCGTGCAAAGTCCTTCCTCGGCCCTCTTGAGCTCCTGACCACTTACAAAGCTTTTGTCCGTAGCCTGATGGAGTACTGCTCTCCCCTCTGGGCTGGTGCTCCTGCCTCCCACCTTTCTCGACTTCCACGCTGTCGAAACCAGGGCTTTTAAGATCATTGGCATCTCCCGCAATGAAGCTGAGTCTTTGGGCCTCTCACTCAATCACCGCAGGTTGGTCGGTGGTCTTTCTGTCTTCTACCGACTCCTCTCCAGCCTTGCCCCCCCCTGCTCTCTCTGCGATTTGTCCCAACCACATTTCCACAGGGCGCTCAAGGTCCGCCAACAACCCCCTTCTGGTAAAACTACCAAAATCACGAATCACTGCTCATCTTCACTCTTTCATTCCTCTTTTTTCCCGCCTTTGGAATAAACTTCCTCACTCTCTTCTTTCCCATTCTTCCCTCCAGGCTTTCAAAACAGCTGTTCACCACCCCCTCTTATCTTCCCCCATCCAAATCCTCGATCTTTTCTACTCCCGACAATCCACCCAAGCCCACTTCCTTCAATTCTCCTGCTTTCCTTCCTGAAAGTCCCTGTAATGTCCATCTTCTCCTCGCCATGTTCCCCATCCCATCCCCATCCCTCTCCCTTCCACAGTTCACCTGTGTCTGTTCCCCAATATTTTGTCCCTTCCACTCCCGCCCCTCTTGTCTCATGCCTCCTTGCTGTGAGTTGTGTGTTAGCTCTCATACGAGCCTCGACCAAGGTATACAAAAAAAAAAAAAACACAATGCCCCAATCCAGTCATCGTTTATGAGAGCGAAGGATTGGCCTGTGTGTTTGTTTGAAAGTTTTTTTTTTTTGCATGTACAGCCACGCACATATGGACACGCGAGAACGAAGGATCGGCCTGTGTGGTTGTTGTTTCTGGCACACGGTTTGAAAGTTTTTTTATTTATTTTATTTTTGTATGTATGGCCACGCACATATGGGCACACACGTACGGCCATGCACGTATAGACACACACGTATGGCCACGCGAGAGCGAAGGAACGGCCTGTGTGGTTGTTTCTGGCAAGCGGTTTTAAAGTACATATATATAATTTTTTTTTGCACGTACAGCCACGCACGTACGGGCACGTGAAAGCGAAGGAAGGCTTGTGTGGTTGTTGTTTCTGGCACGCGGTTTGAGTTTTTTTGTGGAGGGGGGAGGGTTTGCACGTACGGCCACGCATCTACGGGCATGCACTAGTATCTATAATTCCAGCATTCTGTGTGTGTGTGTGTGTGTGTGTGTGTGTGTGTGTGTGTGTGTGTGTGTCTGTGACCGCTGTTTCTCGACAACCACTGGTCGGATCTAATTGAAACTTGCCAGATATATTTCTGGGGACCTGAGGATATGCCTTTTCAAGGTTTGATATTAATCGGACAAGCGCTTCCCAAGTTATGGCCATTTATTTACCAAACCAATGACAAGACACGTTATTGCGTGGGCGTGGCCGATGGGGAAGGGAAGCTCAGCCGCGTTCCCCATTACGGGTTGCAACGTATGGGTTTCCACATAATGATGACTTCGTGTATTTTAATAATTTCTCGATTTCTTATGCGCATTTATAGATAAACACAATGCCCCAAGTTATGATCGTTTTCATATTAGACGGTGCATAAATTTCGGTAACATCAGAGTGCTGGTATGCTCCGAACCAGGAAGTAAATTTTTTTCTCTCTCTTCTCTTCTCTTTTTGTTTTTCCTTGCCACGACATTGCGAAAAGGTAAAATACGTTGGCGCTAATTGAATAATTGGGTATTAAAACTAAATTGCGAATAATCGTAACTGCGAATAATATGCGAACTTCCGGGCCACGCACGTACGGGCACGCGAGAGCGAAGAAACGGCCTGTGTGGTTGCTGTTTGTTGCTCGTGGTTTGAATATTTATTTATTAATTATTATTATTATTTTTTTTTACGGGCACGTACTGGTATATATAATACAGCAAAGTGCTTAGCTTGTGGAGCTTTCCCTAACTGCTTTATGTGGCTTTCTTTGGCTAGAAGAGCAGGGAGTTGATTATAAAAAACCTAGCCACTTGGGGATAAGAGATTAGGTGAGCGATATGATTGGGTTATGATATTTATATAATTGATGCCTGGTGTTGGCTTCATGGTTAGGGTGGTGGGCTTTGGATCCAAGGGTCCTGAGTTGAAATCCTGCTCAGCTGTTGAATTAATACCAGGTGGGGTTAACTTGGCCTGTCATCCTTCCTAGGTCAGCAATATGAGTGCCAGCATGCTGGTACCTGGTATCCTGTGTCGGAGTGGCGAGCCGTCCAGGGTTGTGCCCAACAGCCAAGGAGACTGCTTAAGCAACACCAATGCTCTGCACAGAGTATGGTCCCAATGGATGGATTTATACAATTTGATCTAAAGGTGAGACCCACCTCTATCTTTTGTGTTGTTGTTTCTGAATGGTGTTTTTTACTTGCAATATGTGCATTCACTTTCCCCCAACTCCACCACCACTCTACCTCAACCCACCCCACCTCAATCCCCTATCCACATTCCTTCAGCAAAACACAAATAAAACAACAAAAACACTTGTGGGTGAACAAGAGTGGTTCATACAATTGGCTGTAAGGACAGCCATTTCATTTTGTTGCCATTTCGATTAAAAGAAGAAAGGTACTGCCTGTGATTAAAAAAAAACACAACAGAAGAAGAAGGGGAGCAAGTATATTTTCAGCCAAGGCAGCTGTTGGTAAAGAACGAGATAGGGGGAGGTAAAGCTTCTTCGCAAACAAAGAAAGCCTCTAACAATGACCAAACTGACTTGAACACATGGCAAAGGGGGGGGGGGCATCCATGACCCTCGGTTCACAGATCACAGAGGAACGACAAACGAAGTGAATTGTCGGTGCAAAGCAGAATAACATGCAGGAAATACATGAACATACAATTTGACTTGCTCAACTGTTCACCATTGTTTTCTGTGTTTTTTTTTTTTTAATGTTTAACCAACCACATGAGCTGTGCATGGCCATGCACCTCAGTGCAACTTTGACTTTCTGCAAATGATTGTCCATCTCTCTGTGACCAAGGGCACAGGCTGAGTACCGTGGGAATGAAATAATCGTATTTTCTCCTGATTAATTTCCCAAATGATTAAAGCCGGCTGTGGGTCGTGACCCGCACAGCCAGATCGATGGCGTTCCTCCAGCCCTTCTCGTGGCGAGGCTTGAGAAAGGTTAGCGAAAACCCCATCGTGCTATTTCATGAACGGTGGGAGATATATCCTTGGAAACAAAAGGAATCGGTTTCTATAGTACCCGGTGGAATCGTAAGCGATAGAGTTTCATGACATAGCTCATTGAATTGCATATTTTTGTGTGTGTTGAAGAATATTAATATTGTGAAAACTATTCGTGGATATTCGTGAAAAAAAAACACAGAACTGAATGACAAAGAGTTCAATTGTACACGTCCAAACAAAGTGATCTTTTTGTCCGTGAGATGGGTACACAAGCCAATAGGTTCAAATCCAGCTGTCTCCTTGTCCACCAGCTGTCCCAGCTGTTAGGGAGCTGTCATTGTAGGTAAAGTATCTTTTGCGCAAAAACTTTCTCAAAGTTCTAACAACGTAGGATCAAATAAATATCAATATATTTCAACTGAACCCATACCAAGTCGAGTGAGTGTAGGTTAAGTATCAGACCAACCTCAACATCGAAGTTTCCGTAATGTAGTGGTCATCACATTCGCCGAACACGCGAAAGGTCCCCGTTTTGAAACCGGGCGGAAACAGTTTATTTATTTTTTTGAACCACATTTGGGGGCATCATGGTTCGAGCATCGACTCTGTGTGTGGAAGGTGGGAGGTGGGAGGTTCATAATAAACACTTTTTTAAAAATGGTACGTTCTGCATACTTGCTTGATGCTTAGACTTTAAAAGCTCGGACAAACAAGCATTATGTTGAC
>NC_140975.1:64448811-64491311 GCF_056783735.1 Eptatretus burgeri | reverse complement strand
CTCCATTCATGTCTTATTCGAATTCCTTTTCTCCATTTCAACAAGTCTGCTCTCTGAAGTATAAGAATAAGAGCCATCATAATTATGACATCAGCATTTCAAATGACATCATATCGACAACTTGTTACAAAGATGACCTATTCTCAAAGTAGCAACAAAACATGGACAACTTCGACCAGTTTAACAAATTTGATCAATAAGGTCCATCAAACAAAACAGGTCGAACTCTACGACTTGACTTTGGTATTAAACTAATAATAATCTCGCATGGAGAAATTCTGATGTCATTCTAGTCAGGAGGCCCAATGCAGAATAGTGTACGACCCTGCTGATTCCGTGTTAGAATAGTGCAACAGGTGTAAATTGACTGTCCAGACACACAGAAACGTGAATCAACTTGTTGCCAACTCTGGATATGGATAGTATGGCCGCCATGACAGTTTACAAAATGGTCGCCATAAATGCTTTATTTGCCAGGACAGTTCAAAAACTAGCAAGTCAACGCCACTTCGAAAGACTACAATCGTTGGTGTGAAAACTGTAGCTGAATGTTGCAAAGAAAGAGAGAAATATAATGACGCTAAATATGTTGACTCATTCTCAAGAATCAGAAAATATTCTGTACCGGAGCACGTCGAAAAGATTCAATGGCACAAATTCTGCTATAGTGACTTTACTCACGCACAAAAAATAGACAGACTGAAGTCAAGGATTCAGCCACAATCTGTGACTTACGCAGAAGAGATACCCACAACATCAGGTTCCTCAGAGAAATACCATGTCCCAAAGTCACTAAGATCCGTGCACAGCGCTATGGATTGGTCAAAATGCGCTTTCTGCCAGACTGACATTCCTGGAAAAGCTGGTGTCCTGACAAATGTTGAATTTGATCACACATCATCCAGGATGCTTAGTTTTGCCCAATTTGACCCCACCATGCGTCACAGGTTTGCAGGTGTTTCAGACTTGATGGCAGCTGAAGGTAAATATCACCTCAAGTGTTATGTTTCTTTTCGCAGAAAGTATAAAAAGGAGAGTGGAGAGAAAAACCAGTCTCCTGAAAGCATCTGTTTCAGAAATGTGATGAACCAGCTTGAGAAAGAGCTGCAGAAGGGACATGTGTTTACCCTGAAAAACATCTGGGAACACTACAGCATGCTGTTATTGAATGATTTTGGAATTGAGGCTGGAGCCTACAAAAGCTACAATTTCAAGCAGAAAGTGGAGGTTCACTTTGGTAGTGACAAGGTGACATTCGTGCAGCCATTGGATGTCACAAAACCCCTCATAGTTGCGTCTTCAACTGTGACAAAGTTTGCCATGAGAACCGCCGTGAATGATTTATCTGAAGAAGGTGAAAGTTCTGAAGAAGATGAATTGGCCCAGTGCAGTCTGCCTCATCATGAGAACGAAATCCTTAGCTGGATCTTCAGAGTGGGCATAAAGATTTACAGTGACGTAAAACACTCTCCAGGGCATAGCATTATCGGTGGACTGAACACAGAAAATGCAGAGCGAATTGTACCTGAAACCCTGTACATGCTTGTAAAGCTTCTTTGTGGTGGTGACAGCACTGACAAGATGGACAATGAAGAAGCGGATGAGACAGATACCAAGAACAAAGTTCTGAGCATCTGCCAAGACATTATTCATGTGGCTTCAGGAGGCAAAAAACTGACCCCCAAACACCTGGGCTGTTTCTGATGTGATCTGTTTCTCAGTCTGACCAAAGCTATTGAGAATCTGCCTCCAACTCGCGATGCTCTGATTCTACACATCAAGCGAGCGCACTACCAGACTTTTGTGTGGAGGAAGAGCCTTGGAATCTGAACCACATCTACCTGCACCTGAGAACTGTGGGTGGGAACAGGTCGTCAAAGATGGCAACGAGACATTTCAGCCGCGACTCATGACTGCACAGCCTATTACTGCTTACTGTGTAGAACTGACGACATGCAAATGCCGTGGGTCATGCTCAACTCGACGGTGCAAATGTACACGGAATGGACTGCCTTGCACGAAAGCATGTGGATGCAAAGCCCTTTGTAGGATCCCGTTCAGTGTACAAGCCGATCAATAGCTCTGAAAATTGTACTTGGGTGTTCTCACAACACTTTTCTCTTCTGCAAAGCAACGTAATTTTGTGTTAGAAAGAATCTGACAGCTGTTGAAATAACCTTTGACTGACTGTAAACCCATCTCCATCAATAGTGCTCAACATTTTCTTTTTCACATTTATTGCTCGTATGTGCATTTTCAATTTCGTCTTTAAGTTGTCAATTATGTGAAAAGTTGTGATCCAGTACAAAAATAAAGCACAAAATAGTGTTCCTCGTGTCAGATTACATAGCATTTCACAATCATGACAAATTTCTGGCTTGTACAATTTGCAGTAAGAAAAAGACTAAATCTGATGGCGGCCATTTTGATTACTGTCATGGCGGCCATAATATTCAGATGCAGACTTGGCAACAAGTGGAACTAGACTTGGTCATGCCTAGACTCTTCAAAAACACCAGTTGCACCATTCTAACATGAAATCAGCAGCGAACCTATTTTCTAGGCTAGCTACAGATTTTGGCTTCTAGACTATTCTGTGACATGAAAAGGGTAATTGTTCCACATCTAAGAAGATGCATTTGTCTCTTTGGCCAACATTTGAAGTTGTCCAGATGATGGAGGTTCTGGATCTTCACTGCAGCTGAACTTACTGTACGTCACGCTGTGGTCAATTCTAATCCCAGTATTCGTGGATCAAACTCTTGAACAGAGCATTGGAACTGCAAAGCAGTTTTTCCTTGGCTATTTGGCACAATCTTGGATGGATCGCCACTCCGATCATTTATTGGAGCACAGCTGTGCCACTGATTCTGTGCCTCTTTTACAAGTACACTGGTACTCATTCTGCCGACCTCAGGAGGATGACAGGCTGAGTCAACCCCACCTGGTGTTAATTCAGCAGCCAACGGGGTTCAAATTTAGGACCCTAGGATCCCAAGCCAGCCACCCTGACCATTAAGCCAATACCAGGCTTTCTAATCCCAGTAAGGCCTCATTATTGTTCAACATGAAAAGTTTTCTCAACACACTCTAGATGATTTCCCAGCATATCTGCAACTGTCTTGCTTTTCCATGGCACTTCTAATAAAATGGAGAATCCGGGTGGAAAAACAATGCATTGTCAATAAGTCCAGAAAGTTTCACGTTCTACCACGTCACCAAGAGAGTTTGAACTTGGGTACACAGAATCCTGGTGTGAGACTGTTACCTTCAAACAATCTACCTTCTCTTTATGAAAGACAAATCCGATCAAAGGCGACCCCAAATCATTCCACAAAGTCAGGAACAAGTGTGTGTCCACTCTCAGGAAAGTCAACAAGCAACATCTGGCCAACCTTAAAACTGAACACTCAAACCTGTCTCCTTCAAAGACTTGGTGGCACCTTGTCAAGTCTATTTCTGGAGTATGCTCCCCCTCCATCCCTTCCCTCACTTCAAATGAGAAGGCCGAATGCCTCATTTCTGTGTTTGCTTCCAAATCTTGTGTGCTCTACCCCTCAAGCTCTACATCTACTCTTCCCTCTCATACCCAACTGCTCCTGGATACCGTGTCTTCCCAAATTGAGAAGGTACAGATGTTTCTGACAAACCTTGACTCAGATTCTGCGACAGGCTCAGACGGCATCATTGCATGTGTCCGAAAACCATGCTCTACCACTCTTGCTTATCCTCTTTCTGCTATATTCACTTGATCATTCTTTCTGGGTCTTGGTGAAATTTTTATAACATATGACTGAAGCTTGTGGAGCAGACCGTTGTGCCACAACTTTATCAAAGGCTTTTGAGATATCCAAAGCAACTAATCGAGCTTCACCCTTTAGCTCCAAGACCCTGTTGAAATTATCTGTAATTAAGGATAGCAGCTCACGAGTAGAGCGGGAATGGTGAACGCCACACTGGCAGTCAGTGAGGAGGTCATTGTCCTCCAGATGGCTGAGAAGTTATCCATTGATGAAGCATTCAAATATCTTACTTATTACAGGAAATAGACTGATGGGGTGATAGTTACTTGGCTCAGAATGCTCACCAGCACCATTACAAGCAGGGACAACTGAAGCCACTTTCCAGGATGAAGGAAACAGCGAAGCATACAAGCACAGGTTGTATAGCTTGGCAAGAATCGATGACAGTTCAGGCCAACACATCTTCAGAGCAATCACAGGGATTCCATCAGGACGAGTCGCTTTCGAGGCATCTAGGGTACAAATAATTCTGGCAACCTTGGATACCATAGGAAGAGAGTGTGGTGAGCAGGGCAGGGTGTCAGACCATGACAAAAGCACACGATATGTCAAGGGATACGGCTCTGATGTCATGTCTGGCATTGAGGACCTCCATCCATTGTTGGGAGAGCAGAAGCAGCATATCCAGTGTAGAGTGACCTGGTCTGAAATCAAATTGATGTTCAGAAATCAAGCCATTGGAGAAGAGGAAGGATTTAATGTCTGAAGCGATGATGGATTCCATAACCTTGCTGATGATTGGGAGAAGGCTGATTGGTCTGTAGTTGCAGGGATCTGTTTTTGCACCTTTTTTATGCAGGGCAGTGATGTTTGCTGATTTCCAAGCAGATGGCAGATGGTCTTGAGCAAATGAGAGGGTGAATAGAACAGAGAGAGGGTGAGCAAGAGCAGAGGAGCAGGTTTTTAGGACACGTGGCTGATGCCGTCTGGACCAGTTGCAGAATCTGAGTCAAGGTTTGACAGCAAGCTCTCCACCTTGTCAGAGGAAAAGGACACAGAGTCCAGGGACAGCTGGGGGCGACTGGGTAAGGTGGGTACAGAAAGCGATGGGTTTCGGACACAAGATTTAGATGTAAACACCGAGTTTAGACATTCAGTCTTTTCACGTGTGGTGTCAGCAGTGCGGCCATTTGAGGTAAGGGAGGGGATGGAGGGGAAACATACACCAGAAACACATTTGATTAGACGCCACCAGGATTTGGAGGAGGGAGAGAGGTTTGAGAGTTCAGACTTGAGATGAGAAAGATGTTGTTTTCTGGCTCTCCTGAGGGTAGACACACACTTGTTCCGAACTTTATGGAAGGAACTGAGATTACCCTCAGTTGGGTTTGCTTTCCATGAGGCAAAGGCAAGTTGTTTCAGGACAACTGCCTCACCACAAGCTTCAGTAAACCAAGGGCGGGAGGAAGGGTAAGACAACTGAACACGAGAGGGGATAAATCTGTGCATGAGGGAGAGCAAGTTTCTTTGAAAGAATTCCCAGGATGAGTTGTTGTTGGAGAAAGTAGCGATGGGAGACCAGTCTGTAAGTTTGATGGCTGCTCGGAGACCCTGCCAGTCGGCTTGAGTGAAATGCCAGACTCGACGGTGGTGAGGTGGTCCTCTAATGACAGCCAGAGAGATGTCCACTTCACCAAACATGTGGTCAGAAGAACCGATTTGAGCGGAGGAAGAACAGCAGATATTTTCATGGAAATTGTCAAAATCAGATCCAGAAGAGATAGAGTACCTTTGGATGAGATCCGGGTCGGGAAGTTGACTGATTGTGTCAGCCTAATGAGTAACAGAAGTCTTTAGCTGAAGTGCCATGACAGGTGAGAGAGGTACCCACACCCAGCCAACTGGTATGATGACAATTGAAGTCACCACATATGAGGAAGAGAGGGTTGGGATGAGAAGATAGAAGTTGGTCCATGTTTTCGGATAGTGAGGTGTAAATGGAGTCATCACTGTTTTGTGGATGTTACAGTACACATATAAACATGAGGTGGGAGTGGAGGGGAAGCCGTAGCCAGAGGTATTCCTGGGGGTGTGGGGGAGTGAGGGCAGTGCATGGAGAGTGAGGAATGGAGTCTTCGATGAAGAGAGCAACTCCTCCACCAGGATGAGGCTCAGGTCTGTCATTCCAGATTATGGAGTAACCAGGGAGAGATACTCGGGAGTCGGAGACGTGTTGAAGGAGGAACGCTTCTGTTAGGCAGATGATGTCTTGTTTGTCAGGAGCAAAGATGCAGAATAACTGAGACAGAAGAAGCAGAAGATGGCTGGGGCTATTCACCTCCTCCTGAAACAAGGAAAACCCTCTTCACAGGACTACTGTGAAGGTGGGGGTGACTATGCCAAGCGGAATTTCTTTTGTCCTCCCTCCAAAGATGTGTGTTGTTCCTGTATCTAAGTAACCATTGGATGTTTATCAACATTCATATTGTGCAAGATCCTTATGAAGACCATGGCAATGATATCAAACATGGTGAATTATAGGGAGCACAAAAGGATAGTGAGCTTGAGAAAGACCAATCAGGGCAAGTCGATTTATATACAGTATGTAGATACACACATGAATTCCTTGACAAGGAACTCCAACCAGGAGGTCATTAGGCACATCAAGCCTGTGAAACGGTTCCCAAAGCCATTGTTGTTTATCGATGCTCTATCCTTTTAGAATGCTGAACGTCAATCAAGGAAGCAGCACGTACCATTTTAAAACTCTTTGGTATGACTCGGCCAGGGTTTGAACCACCAAGCTCCCGGACTGAGAGCGGACGCTCCAACCATTCATTGCACCGCCGAGTCATTATTTCCCTGACCAGGAATCAAACCTGGGCCGTGGTGGTGAGAGCACCGAATCCTCAACACCAGACCATCAGGGGAAATCTTTGGAGAACATTTACAAAATATCGACAAGGAGATACGATCAAATAATTTGTTTATCGTTTGAAAATGTACTCTGCTGCAGAGGATTACGAAGGAGGCAAAACCGCAGAAGAACAAAACTTGGATAAAGAGCAAATAAGAGCTTGCACGAGTCGCGAGACCATGTGTTAACAAAAAAGAAAAGAAAAAAAATATTACGCCTCCAATTCAGAGGAAGTGAACACGGTCAAGGCAGCAGTTTCTTATGGAATACACCATGTAGTGGGGCAGGCATCCTCCACCGCACACAGCGGGACGTGCGAGATGTCAAAACATCTCAAACCTGGAGACGTTTCAACATGATCTCATGGAAATTTGACAACCCTCCACATTGAAACCGGAGAGATTATAAGCTGTGCATCCTTGGCATAAAGAAATCTCTACGTAATCATAATCTTTCATCGCCATGATACATCCGTGCCATCGCTTCAAAGGTGCTGGCAGTTTCCTTCCAAATATTTATTTGTATAAACAGAGATGGCTTTTGATAGTTGACATTGGCAGGTCAAGTGAGGGTCAATGCAGGCGAGTGCCATCCGTACCAAGCGGGGATTCAGAAGAGCATTCTTCAAGATGTGTTCCTAATATCCCAAGTGTAAGGCTTCAGGAAAAAGCCCGTTCTTTTGATGTATTGAGATCAAAAGCAATTCCTTAGGTTGTGTTGTATTCCAGTTGTAATTTGGAGGATGTCGATCTGGCTTGCTGGATTCACAATATTCTCAAAAGCACCTGCTAAGCGCAGCACGCGAGAACAATCTGACTTGTGTGCCAGAGGAAAAAAAAAACCTCCTCATGAACGATAAAGTGGGTTCCATGTGTTACCCTGAGTGAAGCAAATTAATAAGAGGTTTACAAAATACATTACCAATTGGCAAAAAGAGTGAAGAGCAGGGATATCACCGACGTACTCTCACCTCCTCATCCGCACGCAAAGATCTATCGTGACATCTGATGAGATTCCCAGATCAGATGAGAAGAGTTCAGCAAAGAGAAAAGGAAAGTTTTCCGAACTGAAGTACTGTACTCCACGTCGGTGTTTCTCCCACCAACCGCACCCGCATACCCACCTTGGTCAGATAGTAGACAGTTTGCTGGAATGTGTACATGACGACCTCCTCCACCACCGTTATCGCCTCCTCGCAGGCAGACAACGCCGATGTGAGTACTGACTCTTGGGGACCTGAATGAACAATGGAGAAGATAATTGGACTTCGACAACTCGGTGGATTTGGTTACAGATGCCGATGGAACATTAAGGAGGGCATAATTGAAAAAAATGAAACTGAAGGACTAGACTGTATGTAATGTATGCACAAATACGAATGGAAGGTGCAGGGGTAGCACACTTATCTTTGATGCGTCTAGTCTCGGTTTGATTCCCGACATGACTATAAACTGTCGTATTGGCGTTTCATCACAAAGTGTACTGCCTCTGGGATGAATGTTAAGTCGGTTGTTCCATCTGTTAGCACAAATTAATTATTGGACGTTAAAAAATCCAACGGCGTCTTACACGAATAGGGAGGGGGTGAGTTATTACCGGAACTGTGAACAAATTACTCTTTCCTGACCAAGTCACCTTCATTCGAACGTTCGGCCTGGCCAGCTGCTTCATAGAAGACTTGGATGAAAAACATGCCCTTGCTGACCCCAACTATTGCAAAATATAATCCACAGCAGATGTAACTCACCATAAAGAAAACATGGTCCTTTGCAGGCGACCAATAGAATAAAAGTATTTTAATTACACGATCGATACTGAATAAAACCAAAAATTATTCATGAGAGTGGCTATTTGAGAAGGCCAATATCTTCGCAGATGTGGGCCAGGGGAGAGGGCGTCATGTCGTGAGTCACGTGACTATTTTTCCACAACAATGGAGGAGCCCGAGAGGCTAGCAGGACGCGGACCCGACACATTGAGGCGTGACCTGCTGCGAATACAATGGCAGGAAGTGAGCCACTATCCTCGTGGTCACGAGGCCCAGGGATACGCAGAGGGGTAAATAATTTTTGGCATGTGACGGGGACATCTCGGTAGCTGTGACTGTAAAGACATTTTTTAATGAAGAGTGAAGACGGTATGTTATTTCCCCAGGTATCCTCAAAATATTTTCGTCCCCGCCTCACCTTAGGTTTGCAGAATTGGACCAAAAATGGCAAACTTAAACACAATGACACAGCTTGAAAGACAAAAATACACTCATGGTGAAGTACTTACCATAAATATTATCCACACGGACAACAACACAAATATAATCAGCGACATCTATATGCTTCCTGACACGGACGACGACATTCTGGCCCTCACCATCTCCTTGGCTCTCGTCGACCTCTCGCACGTACTCGGGAATCTTCTGCTGCAGGAAGTGCAACACCTCGATGGAGTTTGCCATCCAAAAGACAACAGGTCGGAGGTCGGTGACCAGCCCCTCGAGATCGTGCACAGTTGTGGAGCTTCCATCGTCCTGCTCATGTCTACAAGGTCAGGGTTACACGATGAAAGAAAAGGCCCCTTTTGATAATAACAACCAAAGGCAATTGCAGAAAAATGTCAAGATACGCATTAATCCGGTATTAGAGCTTTGAGCATACAACTGTTTGGAAGGGTAGACCTTGAAAGAACCAGTCTCCATGAAGGAAAACTGCTGAGGTGCTTGTTCGACCATTCATTCCCAGATCCAAGGCACTGGAGGTTTCCTGTGTCCCCTTCTCCAGATGGTGAATTGAACTGACAATCCTCATGCCAATGACAACTTTAGGCACAGCAGGAGGGCAGAATCAGCAATTTGGTTTTTTTTTTTTCTGGCCAGGCACCAGATGTTTTACAATCAAATAAAAAACAACAACCAGGTGGCCTTCACTCGAGAGATCTTCGATGAACCATCTACTATTTCTGGAGGATTCAAGCAAATGCCAATGACCTGCTGGTTTAAATCAACGCAATGATATCAATGAATCGGGTAAAATCTGTTTCACATCAATCAGATGCACCCCTTCCACCCCCCCCCTCCCAACTCAAAATTAAAATGAAAAAATTATATTTATTGGATTATGAATCAAGATAATAATGTAAGAGGGTCATCACTGCACATCAACCACACCAATGACGTCATCACTGCAAAATCGATTTTTTTTTTTTTTTTAAAACACACACATTGATATCACGGCACTCAGAAGGAAAGATCGAAATACCAGGGATGAAGATACAATGCGGCATCTTCCAGGGAGACAGCCTTTCGCCCCTCCTGTTTTTCTTGGCCATGGACCCACTAAGCAAACTCATTAATGAGCAAGGACAAGGATACACCCTGACGTCAAATAAGAGAGCATCCAAAGAAACAGGAAAGATGTCGCCATCTACTTTCTATGGATGATTTAAAACTCTTTGCACCAAACGACGAAAAAATGGCAGAACGACTGAAATTGGTGAAACGATACTCTGACGACATTCAAATGGAATTTGGCCGAGATAAGTGTGCCAAGTGCACATTCGTACAAGCTTGACAAACAAAAACAGACAACATAAAAATTGACACAAATACACCAATACAGGAGCTAGACAACCAAGCATCATACGTATATATACACCTCGGAGTGGAAGAGGGCCACCAAATATGTCACATACAAATGGACAAAACAATAACCAAAGAAAAACTTGCGTAGAACGTCACTGATCCTGAAAACCTACCTTCCTCCAAGGAACAAAAACAAAGCCAGAAACCAACTCACAATACCAGTATTCAAGGACAGCGGTGGAATAATAAACTGGCCACACTCAAATCAATAAACTGGATACCAAAACAACGAATCTCCGAACCATCCACAAAATGTTTTACAAAAATCAATGCATCCCGAGAATGTAACAACCGAGACGAGGCAGAGGTAGCGGCCTGATGGAGCTCAACCAAGTGCACAGAATGACAACTGTAGAATTGGCTGAATACGTGAAAAGTGCAACAGACGACCGAATCAAATTTGTGAGTAAACTCTAAGACAACAAACCAGAGAAGGTATCCAAAAGCAACCGAGCAATTCCAAACATTGGTGCAAATGGAAGATGTCACACGAGAAACTGAACAATTGCAAAAAGGATAAAAGAAAAATATAAAACGAAATATCAACAGATACACACCGACAACTGGGAAAACGACAAAAAAGCAGGAAGGTATTAAAAAAAATGAGTTGGACAGATTGGGAATAGACAAAGATGGCTCTTTGGAATGGCTAAGAAGAGGTCGCTCAACTGGGAGCCTGGAAAAATCTACACTTGTCCAAATGAGTCAATCGGACAAGTGTAGGTTCTGCAAGGTAGAAACAGAAAGTACGAGCCACATCCTATTGGGATGTAAAAACTCATGTCAGAGCAGCTGTACAGCCAAAGGCACAACAGGGTTTGTGGAATTATCCACTGGCACATCTGCAAAAACTTCAATCTGCCAGTCCCAGAAAACTCATGGAAAGACGAACCAAAAGCGATAACTGAGAACAAGGAAGTAACGCTCACATATGACCTAATAATTCTATCGAGTGTGAAAATAGAAAACAAAATATTGTGACCGGATATAGTACTGAGGTCCAAAAAAGAAAAGAAGGCATTGCTAATTTAGGTGTCGGTACCCAGCAATTTTGGCTTAAACAAACAGAAATCAAGAAAATGACCAAATATCAAGATATCAATCTTCTTCTCCTTTCGGCTGCTCCCGTTAGGGGTCGCCACAGCGGATCATCTGTTATGATCCGCATAATGATTTGGCACAGGTTTTACGCCGGATGCCCTTCCTGATGCAACCCTGGTCGCCTCTTATGACACAGGTATATGGTACACCTATTCTAACCGGGGCATACACCGGGCCCAGTATACTGGTACTCACTTCGCCGACCTCGGAAGGATGACAGGCTGAGTCAATCTCCTGGTGTGTATTATTTCAAGCGGCCAACGGGGCTTGAACTCAGGACCTTTTGGATCTCAAGCCGCTACCCTAACCACTACGCCAACACCAGGCCAACACCAACATCAAATATCAGGATATCAATAATTAAGTGAAAAGATCCTGGAATCTGAATAATGCTGAAGTTGCACCTGTGATAGTTGGAGCAATGGGAATGATAATGAAGAACCTTACAGAGATCTTAAAAACCCATACCTGGGAATATTACTACAAACGAACTGCGGTTGGAAGCTGTCCAGGGCTTCCATTTTTTCCCTTTGATCCAAGGTGACGATCTTCAAAAGAGCCCTCAGAACAAAACTTCACACCTTGGTCCATGAATCATCACCCATCCTAACCCCTCATTACTGAAATATAGGTGGATACTTCGAGACATGGGAGGGCTCTGTTCTACACGATCCATATTGATAAAACACACACACACACACACACACACAACAATATGCAGTTATTAATTTTGGAGTAACCATCATACAAATGGGAATGAAACAAATGAAAGGTAAGTAAATGATGATATGTATCTCTGCAATGGATCCCATCGTTACATCCGCTACTGAAGACGGATGGAGGCTTTGTTTTCACCTCCATCTATCTGTCTGTCTGTCTGTCTGTCTGTAGGACTGTGAGCATGATATCTGAAAAAGTTATGGATGGATTATGACAAACCTTGGTGGACAGGTTGGTTAGGTGACAACAAGGGGATTTTGGTTAAGGTCTGGATGTAGATCAGTCCTATCAATGGGAAACAAAACATAAACTGTTCCAGAATGGTGGAGGTATGCGGTGCCACTCTAGTTTTATTACAGTTGATCCTATGGTTTTATTACAATGGATGGTGTACCTATATGGTATATTACAGTGGACCGTGTCCCACTTTGACTCAAAACAGAACCGCATAAGTAATTCCACAATTAAAATGTCCCTTTGACTTACTGGTCTGGCTGTTTCTCTGCCAACTCCTTTGTCTTTTCCTGCAGAAACAATGAAGAAACAGAAAGATGAACAACCCATTGTCTACAGCTCACATACCTCATCATCACTGCGGCAAACACGGTGCCCTTACATTGATAATACGAGGTTTTTGTCTTTATCACTTATTGATATGGATGCACAGGGGGTTATCATCGATAGATTAAATTATATATATATATATATATATATATATATATATATATATATATATATATATATATATATATATATATATATATATATATATATATATCAGTGCACACTAGGATCAGGAGGCCTAGTGCTGGACTTGCACGTAAAAGTTGCAACAATTTTTTTTTTAAGTGACCTGGTAAAGAAATGCACGATGATTCCAGCAAGTCATGGTTATAGCTCTTCATACAATTGGTTGGGGGTAGTGGGAATGAGGGAGTGAGAGATGTTCTTAATGAAAATGTGAAAGAAGGAGGAGGGAGAATAGGGGAGGGAGGAGGGGCCTGTGTTTGTGGCCTTGGGCAGTGATCAAGTGGTTCTGTTTAATTGACCTACAAGGCCTTCATCCGCAGCTTGATGGAATACTGCTCTCTCCTTTAGGATGACTCCCCTGCATCACACCATAGAAACCAAGGCATTCAAAATCATTGGTATTTTCCCGTGATGAGGCTGAGTCTATGAGCCGATCACTTTCACAATGCAGACAGGTCGGTGGACTCTCTGTCTTCTCTCGCCTCCTTTCTGGTCTTGCACGCTCTGCCATTTCCAAGGTCCCCCCCCCCTCACCAACCCATGTTTCTGCAGGGCACACCCGGTCTGCCAGTAACACCCTTATTAAATTCCCCAAATCCAGACTCACTGCTCACCTCCACTCATTCATTCTTCTTTCCTCTCGTCTATGGAACCAACTTCCCCAAGGCATCAAGACACCTGTTCACTGCCATCTCAGGTCATTCCCCATCCATATACCCATGATCTTTATAACCTCATTAACACCCACAAGCCCACCTCTTTCTGAGCTTCCAGGTTATCGGGTCCCCCGACCCCCCTCATCCCACTGCTCCCTCACCCTCCTCTTCGATTTTTATTGTTACATTTCTGTTTCCTCCCCAATTTTCTCTTCCACTTCCATCTGTGATTTTGCCTTAGTATTTGTATCCAGCTTGTTTATCCACTCTGTCCCCCTCCTCCCTTTTCTCTCGTTATTCCCAGTGTCCTTTCTTCCTCTAGGGCTCCTTCGACTTTGTCCCTCTACCCTGCTCATGGGGTGTCCCTTCCCCACCCTCCTTCCTATTCCCATAGTTATTACCGCTGCCACCAAAGGTGGACAGACGTTGTTTTCACCATTGTTTGTCTGTCTGTCTGTAAGCAGGATATCTCAAAATGTTATCCTGGATTCGGACAAAACTTGGTGGATAGGCTGGGTGTTTGACAAGGACAAATTGATTATATTTTGGTGAAGAACCGGAAACTTGTTTTTGGTCTATGTCCTGGCCCATTTTCTGTTCTCGCTGCTCCATGACCATAGACTTTGTATACAAAACCCCCCCAAAAATCTGATTTTTTTGCTAAATTGGGTACTTTCAAATGCGGTACACCTTGCAGGGGGTCATCATTCTAATTGTATTGACCACATTATGTTTGGCTGTAGGTTGGCTGCCGTGGAGCAATGCGGGTGATTAAAGAGCAAGGATTGGATTGAAAGATGAGAGCAAGGAGGAAAAGAGAAAGGGGATGTATGAAACACGTGTAAGGAAAACAGAGGGTGGGGCTCAACGCTTCTGCCATTTTTTTAATCTGTTTTATTTATTTGTACACAAATTGAATGGTCATGGAGGACGTAGCACATAGAATGGATTAGCACGTAACAGAACAAAAGGAAGAGTATAAAGAGAGGGGGGCAAACACACTTGCAGTAGAGTTTTAAGGAAAAAAAATAGAGGGACACTTGGATATGTAAGTGATGTGGGGGAAGAATGAGGGGTCGGGAAGGAACTGTCAGGAAGGAAAAACTGGAAACTTGGAAAGAGGTGTGCTTGGGGAAGGATAATGGGGGTAGAAAAGATAATGGTTTGGGATGGTGGTGATATGAGATGGTGGTGAACAGCTGTCTCGACCCTTGGAGGAAATGATGAGATTGAAAAGAATGTGGAAGGTCGTTCCACAGGCGGGGGGGGGGGGGGAACAGAGGAAAGAGATGTTATATGTAGATGGCCTCCTCTGGTAGATGGGTTTTGGAAAAAAAACAATTGACAGATTTTCAGCACTAAAGAGTAAAGACCCTAAAACCACATGTATCCCCCGTTCTATCACGCTTACAATCACAACATTGAAGCAACAACAAAACGCGAGGTTGTGCTCCTGATGGAAACGGCGTTAAAAAGACAAAACATTTTGCTGGAAGAGACACAAAACGAATGTGAAAAGCAGAAGATGTAAAATAAATAAATAAATAAACTAACATTACAATGATTCAATTTTTTTTTTTGTTTTTTTTTTAAATCAAAAGGAGGATTCGACAGAAACGAAGCCATTGCACCATGCTTTTGGACACGGAAGGATTTACTAAACCCTAAAAAGGGTACAAGTAGTAACGCTTCTACAAACGTGTGACGTCTTGGCGTGACCTTAAGTATTCTACGGAAGGATTGAGGTTAAACTGGGATTAATTTCTACACAAACCACAAAGTTAAGTCTTGATTCAATAACTTCCCTTCTTCATAACGAGTTAAAGTCGTTCTCCGATTAATTTCCTCGTGACGTGCTTGGCAGGCCTACGGATCTTTCAAGGTGACAGCTGCGAGAGTACGAGTCCGAGCGCATGGAATGGACGGAACTCCTGACAAGGAACTTCAATGTAGGAGGAGGAACTTAGGCCCATCAAGCCTGCGTGATGGTTGCCAACCTGTGGTTGTTTGTCCGTGCTCTATCCTTTTAAAATGTTGAGCGCTGGAAGTAGCACGGTAGCATTTTGGACGTCTTCCGTATGGATCGGCAGAGGTTCAAACCGCCGACTTCTCAGACTCACAACAGACCCTCCAACCATTACAACCACCAAGTCCAGTAAATTTAAATGTCACTTTACTTCCAAAAGACAGTCGGCTCAGAAGCTGTATCATCTGGAATGGTGGAATGACGGTTCAGCAATTTTTTTCATAAAAATTGAAGCTAAAGACGATGAATTACGATGGTGCCCTGAAAGAAAGGTATCACGCATGTCTCAGGCCACCTCATCATGGACGTCACTTCCATCTGGGAATTTCAGAACTTTTGTTCACACATAAAGACAGTTATATCGTGCTTGTAGTGAAAACCTTCCTCCATGAATAAGCCTGGCTTCGAGAAATAACCGACCATACATCAATGAAGAAATGGCTTGAGACACGCGATGATCGAGACGTTGGTAAGAAACATGCGACGTTTACAAAAAGTCTTGAGAGCTGCCGTGGAGCTATGCGGTTGAATTGCATTGCACATTGCGATTATACAAGAACGAGTCAGACGTTGTATCAATTCGGACGAGATGACCAATCTCCGGGAAACTCACCCACGCCGTCGTCTGTAGGAGGCTTGCAATCTTCAGGAGGAGTCTGCGGAGGTCTTCGGGCTGCAGAGCAAAGGCTGCATGCTGTGCACACAAGCACAGCAGGTGTGCTGGAGTCAACTGATACTCCTCACCTCCCGGTTCAACGAGACCGGCAATAGAGTCCAGTAAGAGGTCCTCTAAAGCTGGATCATATTCCAGTAAAAGCACGGAGCGACTACCTTCTCCGGATGGTCGTGCCTGAAGCCTTGGTCTACCAGCTGAGACTCCACAAAGCCTGCAAGGCAAACCTGCATCAGGTGGCCGGGGCCAAGACGAAAGGAAAGCAGGGTCCAGGACACGGCGTGCCTTTTGCTGTGGCTGTGTGGCATCGTGGTAAATGAAAAGGTAATGCTCCCCCAGGCCAACAAGGTCACCGGGTCGCAGTATTGCCTGCCGTTCGAGTGGAGCCCCATTGTGGGTGACTCTTGCACGTCGGAAGGGCTGGAGTGTGACGGGACCAGTGCCATGTGGTTCAGAGCGCCCGATGCGACAGTGTCGTGGAAGAATGTCGGGCGCAACCAAGATGATATCGTTCTTGTCATCCCCTGAGCCATGCTCTCGGCCAATCACGTGCCGTTGCCCACTCATAATGTACACCAAGAAGTCCTGCAAGGTAAAGTTAACACTCAATCAAACTTTGCACACTGAATTCATGAACTGCTGTACTTTGGGAAGGCCAAAACCCAATGTTATTGCAATAAAAAGACCAAAATACAAGGTTCGAGCCAAATGCTGCAGGGATTGAAAGTTCACTGGACTTCAAGGGTAAAGGAATTTAGTGAAAAAGGCAAAAGTGGAAGAATTTATGAGCAATAAAGATTTGAGAACAAGAGCACATGGCTATTCTCAATACACTTGTTTAGTTTTGCATCTGTTGATCAAGAGCCAAGGGGTGGTTGAGCTATCGTCACTTTCTTTGAGAAAGATTCTCAGCAGTTGGGTAGTCTACAGGAATTGAGAGTATAAAAAGCTCGAAAATGTTACAATGAGGTAAAATTACAAGATAAGAGGACAACAGTTATAGAGATAATGGAGCTGTTTAAAGCCTGCTATCTTAACGGTTTGCTCTGCCAGAAGGTAAACATGATTGGAGGACTAGATGTTCATCGAGTGTTTCGATTAGAGGGCTTCCAAGATGCAAGGAAGATTAAAAAAAAACAGGGTATGTCAAGGTTACCTGTCTATTGTCAAAACCCTGTAGCAAAAGGAGGTAAGGCGCTTCGACGGGTGGGTGCATCGAGTACTGAGAACAGTTGTCATCGCTGCTTTCCGTTTCCTCACGTTCTCGCACACCGCACTGCGGACAGCTTTCCTCGGCCATTGTCATTGAGAAAAGGACCGGCCTGTGAGGGGCTGCCGGTGAAGGCATAACACCCTCCACTCTAGCCTGCCGTGGCAAGGCCGGACTCGGGCGGTCCTTGCGAACCGAGGGGATCTGCATGTCACTGACTGTTCGCCGTAGATCGCTGGAACTGATCCACTCGGCGTAGCCTCCGTTAGCAGAGCCAATACTAGGTGTTGTGCTGTGAACCGTGGACTTTCGGGCCCGACTCATCTGCAGGCGTCTGGCCTGTGCATTGATTCCTGTCAACGATAATAAGAATAAACGGTCAAGAACAAGCTCGCTTGGTGAAAAATATCATTAAGTTCAAACCTTTGATCACATTTCATGGGGCAGGATAGTCTCGAGGTATGCACACTTGCCCCTGAGCTGTCTAGCCTGGGTTTGAATCACAACCCAGGTACAAACTGTGATCCAGGTGTTTCACAGGCAGGGTGATTCATCAACGTGTGTGGTGTCCCTCAGATGGATGGGGGCAGGAATCTTGTCTGCCAGAATTCAGTTGGTGGGCGTAAAGATCTCACTGTGTCCTTTTTTGTGAAGAGTAGGTGAGCGATTGCTTGCACATTGAACAAATTCGATATTTCTGCTTTTACCTGCAGGGGGCACTGCATCTGTAGGACAGCTGCACCCACAACATCTGATGCTACCCACAGCCATGGGTTGCACACGAAAGAAGACATTTGATGGGTTTCTATACTCCTAACATGTGTTAAATCCCCTCAATGACTCATTCAAGTACCGTTTACCATGTACATTCTCCTGTTTGTCTCATCTGTTGTATCCAAGAGACCAGTCAAGTGCCCAAGGGTTATGGTCCAAAGGATCCCATGCAGCCAAGTGTGCATGTTAGAGGTGTGGCTAAATCATTCCTCTCCAGCTGGGCACACAAAATAAATGAAAGCAAAATGTGCTGTGATATGATATCATTCATTTAATATCCAGCTTTTGGCTGCTGGTTGCATCACTGCTGGAAGCTCAAAAGTGCTGCTGATGCAGTGCACCTGGAGGTTAGGCAGGAATTTGGAATTTGTTCATGGTGCCGGCAATAGCTCGCCTACCCTTGGTGAAGGACAATATCACACATCATGTCCTATGATGATACTTTATGATGAAGCAGCGATTAGTTTTCACGACGTGGCTAATTATGCAGATTGCCTCGTCTCAACAGAAATTTGCTCACGAAAAAGCAACAACGATTCAATAATGGATCCGGCAGAGAAAGCAAGGACTGTGTCGGAGCCTACGAGTCGCGGGGGATAGCTTCCTGGAAAATGGCGCAAATAGTGAATCCGCGAATAATCGATCCATGAAAAGTGAATCTGTGAATAACGAATCCGTGAAGAGCGAATCTGTGAATAGTGAATATGTGAATAGCGAATATGTGAATAGCGAATATGTGAATAGCGAATATGTGAATAGCGAATATGTGAATAGCGAATATGTGAATAGCGAATATGTGAATAATGAATATGTGAATAGCGAATATGTGAATAATGAATATGTGAATAGCGAATATGTGAATAGTGAATATGTGAATAACGAATATGTGAATAACGAATATGTGAATAGCGAATATGTGAATAACGAATATGTGAATAACGAATATGTGAATAGCAAATATGTGAATTGTGAATATGTGAATAACGAATATGTGAATTGTGAATATGTGAATAACGAATATGTGAATAACGAATATGTGAATAGCGAATATGTGAATAGCGAATGTGTGAATAACGAATATGTGAATAGTGAATCTGTGAATAGTGAATGTGAATAGCGAACATGTCAATAGCGAATATGTGAATAATGAATATGTGAATAGCGAATATGTGAATAGTGAATATGTGAATAACGAATATGTGAATAACGAATATGTGAATAGCGAATATGTGAATAACGAATATGTGAATAGCGAATATGTGAATTGTGAATATGTGAATAACGAATATGTGAATAACGAATATGTGAATAACGAATATGTGAACAGCGAATAGGTGAATCGCGAATATGTGAAGAGTGAATAGTGAATATGTGAATAGCGAATATGTGAATAGCGAATATGTGAATAACGAATATGTGAATAACGAATATGTGAATAACGAATATGTGAATACCGAATCTGTGAATAACGAATATGTGAATAACGAATCCGTGAAAAATGCATATGTGAAAATTGAATATGTGAATAACGAATATGTGAATAACGAATATGTGAATAGCGAATATGTGAATAACGAATATATGAATCGCGAATATGTGAAAAAGGAGTATCTAAATACCGAATTTGTGAATAGCGAATATGTGAATAACGAATATGTGAATACCGAATCCGTGATTAGCGAATATGTGAAAAACGAATATCTGAATACCGAATTTGTGAATAACGAATATGTGAATAGTGAATATGTGAATAACGAATATGTGAATCGCGAATATGTGAAAAACGAATATCTGAATACCGAATATGTGAATAACGAATTTGTGAATAACGAATATGTGAATACCGAATCCGTGATTAGCGAATATGTGAAAAACGAATATCTGAATACCGAATATGTGAATAACGAATTTGTGAATAGCGAATATGTGAATAACGAATATGTGAATACCGAATCCGTGATTAGCGAATATGTGAATAGCGAATCTGTGAATTCCGAATCTGTGAATAGCGAATATGTGAATTACGAATATGTGAATAGCGAATATGTGAATTGTGAATATGTGAATAACGAATATGTGAATAACGAATATGTGAATAACGAATATGTGAACAGCGAATAGGTGAATCGCGAATATGTGAAGAGTGAATAGTGAATATGTGAATAGTGAATATGTGAATAGCGAATATGTGAATAACGAATATGTGAATAACGAATATGTGAATAACGAATATGTGAATACCGAATCTGTGAATAACGAATATGTGAATAACGAATCCGTGAATAACGCATATGTGAAAATTGAATATGTGAATAACGAATATGTGAATAACGAATATGTGAATAGCGAATATGTGAATAACGAATATATGAATCGCGAATATGTGAAAAAGGAGTATCTAAATACCGAATTTGTGAATAGCGAATATGTGAATAGTGAATAACGAATATGTGAATACCGAATCCGTGATTAGCGAATATGTGAAAAACGAATATCTGAATACCGAATTTGTGAATAACGAATATGTGAATAGTGAATATGTGAATAACGAATATGTGAATCGCGAATATGTGAAAAACGAATATCTGAATACCGAATATGTGAATAACGAATTTGTGAATAACGAATATGTGAATACCGAATCCGTGATTAGCGAATATGTGAAAAATGAATATCTGAATACCGAATATGTGAATAACGAATTTGTGAATAGCGAATATGTGAATAACGAATATGTGAATACCGAATCCGTGATTAGCGAATATGTGAATAGCGAATCTGTGAATTGCGAATCTGTGAATAGCGAATATGTGAATTACGAATATGTGAAGACCAAATCTGTGAATAACAAATGTGTGAATAGCGAATATGTGAATAACGAATATGTAACAATGAATGAATCCGTGAATAACGCATATATGTGAATAGCGAATATGTGAATATTGAATATGTGAATAACGAATTTGTGAATATGTGAATAACGAATTTGTGAATACCGAATCTGTGAATACTGAACCTGTGAATACCGAATCTGTGAATAGTGAATATGTGAATAACGAATATGTGAATAGCGAATCCGTGAATAACGAATATGTGAATAATGAATATGTGAATAACGAATATGTGAATAGCGAATATGTGAATCGTGAATATGTGAATTGCGAATAGCGAATATGTGAATAGCGAATGTGTGAATAACGAATATGTGAATAGCGAATATGTAAATAGGGAATATGTGAATAGCGAATATGTGAATAACGAATATGTGAATAATGAAAAGGTGAATAGTGAATCTGCGAATAGGGAATATGTGAATAGGGAATATGTGAATAACGAATATGTGAATAACGAATATGTCAATAGCGAATATGTGAATAGTGAATCTGTGAATAGTGAATAATGAATAGGTGAATAGCGAATGTGTGAATAGCGAATATGTGAATAGCGAATATGTGAATAACGAACATGTCAATAGTGAATCTGTGAATAGTGAATAACGGATATGTGAATGGCGAATATGCGAATAATGAATATGTGAATAATGAATAGGTGAATAGTGAATCTGCGAATAACGAATATGTGAATAACGAATATGTCAATAGCGAATTTGTGAATAGTGAATCTGCGAATAGTGAATCTGTGAATAGTGAATATGTGAATAGTGAATCTGTGAATAGTGAATCTGTGAATAGTGAAACTGCGAATAGTGAATCTGTGAATGGTGAATCTGTGAATAGTGAATATGTGAATCGTGAATCTGTGAATTGTGAATCTGCGAATAGTGAATATGTGAATAACGAGTATGTCAATAGTGAATCTGTGAATAGTGAATATGTGAATAATGAATAGGTGAATAGCGAATATGTGAATAACGAATATGTGAAAGACGAATATGTGAATGACGAATATGTGAATAACGAATAGGTGAATAGCGAATATGTGAATAGTGAATCTGCGAATAGGGAATATGTGAATAACGAATATGTGAATAGCGAATATATGAATAACGAATATGTGAATAGCGAATCTGTGAATAGTGAATCTGCGAATAGTGAATCTGTGAATAGTGAATATGTGAATAACGAATATGTCAATAGCGAATCTGTGAATAGTGAATCTGCGAATGGTGAATCTGTGAATTGTGAATCTGCGAATAGTGAATCTGTGAATAGTGAATATGTGAATAACGAATATGTGAATAGTGAATCTGCGAATAGTGAATCTGTGAATAGCGAATATGTGAATAACGAATATATGAATAACTAATATGGGAATAACGAATATGGGAATAACGAATATGTGAATATTGAATATGTGAATAACTAATATGTGAATCGTGAATCTGCGAATAGCGAATATGTGAATAACGAATATGTTAATAGTGAATCTGCGAATAGCGAATATGTGAATAACGAATATGTGAATAACGAATATGTGAATAGCAAATATGTGAGAACGAATCTGTGAAGAACGAATATGTGAATAACGAATAGGTGAATAGTGAATCTGCGAATAGGGAATATGTGAATAGCGAATATGTGAATACCGAATCTGTGAATAACAAATCCGTGAATAATGCATATATGAATAGCGAATATGTGAATAACGAATATGTGAATAACGAACATGTGAATAACGAATATGTGAATAGCGAATTTGTGAATAACGGATATGTGAATAACAAATATGTTAATAGTGAATCTGCGAATAGCGAATATGTGATTAGCGAATATGTGAATAACGAATATGTGAATAGCGAATATGTGAATAGTGAATCTGCGAATAACGAATATGTGAATCGCGAATATGTGAAAAACGAATATCTGAATACCGAATATGTGAATAACGAAAATGTGAATAACGAATCTGTGAATAACGAATATGTGAATAGCGAATATGTGAATAACTAATCCGTGAATAGCGAATATGTGAACAACGAATTTGTGAATAGTGATTATGTGAATACCGAATATTTGAATAACGAATATGTGAATAGCGAATACGTGAATAACGAATTTGTGAAGAACGAATATGTGAATAGCGAATATGTGAATAGCGAATCTGTGAATAACAAAGATGTGAATATCGAATATGTGAATATGGAATATGTGAATAACGAATACGTGAAGAGTGAATCTGTGAATAGTGAATATGTGAATAGCGAATATGTGAATCCCGAATATGTGAATAACGAATATGTGAATACCGAATCTGTGAATAACGAATATGTGAATAACGAATCCGTGAATAACGCAAACGTGAAAATCGAATATATGAATAACGAATATGTGAATAACGAATATGTGAATCGCGAATATGTGAAAAACGAATATCTGAATCCCGAATATGTGAATACCGAATGTGTTAATAGCGAATATGTGAATAACGAATATGTAACAATGAATGAATCCGTGAATAACGCATATATGTGAATATGGAATATGTGAATAACGAATATGTGAATAATGAATTTGTGAATACCGAATATGTGAATAGCGAGTCTGTTAATAACGAATCCGTGAATAACGAATATGTGAATAACGAATATGTGAATAGCGAATATGTGAATCGCGAATATGTGAATAGCGAATCCGTGAATAACGAATATGTGAATAACAAATATGTGAATAACGAATATGTGAATAACAAATATGTGAATAACGAATATGTGAATAGCGAATCCGTGAATAATGAATATGTGAATAACGAATATGTGAATAGTGAATAGCGAATATGTGAATAGCGAATCCGTGAATAACAAATATGTGAATCGCGAATCCGTGCATAACGAATATGTGAATAACGAATATGTGAATAACGAATATGTGAATAACGAATATGTGAATAGCGAATACGTGGATAACGAATACGTGGATAACGAATACGTGAATAGCGAATACGTGAATAACGAATGTGTGAATAGCGAATACGTGAATAACGAATATGTGAATAACGAATATGTGAATAACGAATACGTGAATAACGAATACGTGACTAACGAATACGTGAATCGTGAATCCGTGAATAACGAATATGTGAATAATGAATATGTGAATAACGAATCCGTGAATAGCGAATACGTGAATAACGAATACGTGAATAACGAATACGTGAATAACGAATACGTGGATAACGAATACGTGTATAACGAATACGTGGATAACGAATACGTGGATAACGAATATGTGAATAGCTAATCCGTGAATAACGAATCCGTGAATAGCAAATCCGTGAATAACGAATCAAGGAATAGCTAATCCGTGAATAACTAATCCGTGAATAACAAATCCGTGAATAGTGAATCCATGAATAGCGAATCCGTGAATAACGAGCCATGAATAGCTAATCCATGAATAGCTAATCCGTGAATAATGAATCCGTGAATCACTAATCCTTAAATAACGAATATGTCAATAACGAATCCATGAATAGCTAATCCGTGAATAACTAATCCGTGAATAGCTAATTCGTGAATAAAGAATCCGTGAATAAAGAATCCGTGAATAGCAAATCCCTGAATAACGAATCCGTGAATAATGAATCCGCGAATTCACAAATAACAAATCCATGAATAGCGAATCCACAAATAGCGAATCAGTGAATAGTGAATCCGCGAATTCGCAAATAACAAATCCATGAATAGCGAATCGGTGAATAAGGAATCTGCGAATTCGCAAATAACAAATCCACGAATAGCGAATCCACGAATAGTGAATCCGTGAATAGCAAATCGGTGAATAACAAATCCGTGAATAGCGAATCCATGAATAACGAATCTGTGAATAGCCAATCCGCGAATTCGCAAATTACAAATCCACGAATAGCGAATCCGTGAATCGTGAATCCGTGAATCGCGAATCTGTGAATAGCGAATCCATGAATAGTGAATTCCCGAATTCACAAATACCAAATCCACAAATACCAAATCCACAAATAACGAATCCGTGAATAACTAATCCGTGAATAGCTAATCCGTGAGTAACTAATCCGTGAGTAACTAATCCGTGAATAACTAATCCGTGAGTAACTAATCCGTGAATAATGAATCCATGAATAGCTCATCCATGAATAACTAATCTGTGAAGAGTGAATCCATGAATAACGAATCTGTGAATAGCGAATCCGTGAATAGTGAATCCGCGAATTCACAAATATCAGATCCAAGAATAACGAATCTGTGAATAGCAAATCCGTGAATAACGAATATGTGAATAACGAATCTGTGAATAACGAATATGTGAATAACGAATCCATGAATAGCTAATGCATGAATAACTAATCCGTGAATAACTAATCCGTGAATAGTGAATCCGCTAATTCACAAATATCAAATCCACGAATAACGAATCCGTGAATAGCAAATCCGTGAATAACTAATCCATGAATAGCTAATCCGTGAATAACGAATATGTGAATAACGAATCCATGAATAGCTAATGCGTGAATAACTCATCCGTGAATAACAAATCCGTGAATAGCTAATCCGTGAATAACTAATCCGTGAATATCGAATATGTGAAGATCAAATCCGTGAATAGTGAATCCGCGAATTCACAAATAACAAATCCGTGAATAGAGAATCCGTGAAGAGCAAATCCACGAATCGCAAATCAGCGAATTTGCAAATAGCTAATCCGTGAATAACAAATCGGTGAATCACAAATCAGTGAATAACGAGCCATGAATAGCTAATCCGTGAGTAACTAATCCTTGAATAACGAATATGTGAATAACGAATCCATGAATAGCTAATCTGTGAATAACTAATCCTTGAATAACGAATATGTGAATAACGAATCTGTGAATAACTAATCCGTGAATAACTAATCCGTGAATAACGAATATGTGAATAACTAATCCGTGAATAGCAAATCCGTGAATAACGAATCCATGAATAGCTAATCCATGAATAACGAATCCGTGAATAACGAATCCATGAAAAACGAATTTGTGAAGCAAATCCATGAATCCTTGAATAACGAATCCGTGAAGAGTGAATCCACGAATAGCGAATCTGTGAATAATGAATCCGCGAATTCACAAATAACAAATTCACAAATAATGAATCCATGAATAGCGAATCCACGAATAGCGAATCTGTGAATAGTGAATCCGTGAATAGCGAATCTGTGAATAGTGAATCCGCGAATTCACAATAATCAAATCCACAAATAACGAATCCATGAATAGCAAATCCGTGAATAACTAATCCATGAATAGCTAATCCGTGAATAGCGAATATGTGAATAACGAATACGTGCATAACGAATATATGAATAATGAATCCGTGAATAGCGAATCCATGGATAACGAATCCGTGAATAACGAATATGTGAAGAACGAATATGTGAATAACGAATATGTAAATAGCGAATATGTGAATAGCTAATCCGTGAATAGGGAATCCGCGAATAGTGAATCTGTGAATAACGAATCTGTGAATAACGAATCCGTGAATAGTGAATCCGTGAATAACGAATCCGTGAATAGTGAATCCGTGAATAACGAATCCGTGAATAGTGAATCCGTGAATAACGAATCCGTGACTAGTGAATCCGTGAATAACGAATCCGTGAATAACGAATCCGTGAATAACGAATCCGTGAATAGTGAATCCGTGAATAACAAATCTGTGAATAACGAATCTGTGAATAACGAATCCGTGAATAGTGAATCCGTGAATAGTGAATAGTGAATCCGTGAATAGTGAATCCGTGAATAACGAATCCGTGGATAATGAATCCGTGAATAACGAATATGTGAAGAACGAATATGTGAATAGCGAATATGTGAATAGCTAATCCCTGAATAACGAATCCGTGAATAAAGAATCCGTGAATAGCAAATCCGTGAATAACGAATCAATGAATAGCTAATACGTGAATAACAAATCCGTGAATAACGAATCAATGAAAAGCTAATCCATGAATAACAAATCCGTGAATAACTAATCCGTGAATAACGAATCCGTGAGTAGTGAATCCATGAATAGCTAATCCGTGAATAACGAATCCGTGAATAGTGAATCCATGAATAGCTAATCCGTGAATAACGAATCCGTGAATAGTGAATCCGTGAATAGCTAATCCGTGAATAACGAATCCGTGAAAAACGAATCCGTGAATAGTGAATCCGTGAATAACGAATCCGTGAATAACGAATTCGTGAAGAGTGAATCCCTGAATAACGAATCCGTGAAGAGTGAATCCACGAATAGCGAATCTGTGAATAATAAATCCGCGAATTCACAAATAACAAATTCACAAATAACGAATCCATGAATAGCGAATCCACGAATAGCGAATCTGTGAATAGTGAATCCGTGAATAGCGAATCGGTGAATAGTGAATCCGCGAATTCACAAATATCAAATCCACAAATAACGAATCCGTGAATAACTAATCCATGAATAGCTAATCCATGAATAACGAATCCGTGAATAACGAATAAGTGAATAACGAATATGTGAATAACGAATCTGTGAATAACGAATATGTGAATAACGAATCTGTGAATAGCGAATATGTGAATAACGAATCCGTGAATAACGAATAAGTGAATAACGAATATGTGAATAACGAATCTGTGAATAACGAATATGTGAATAACGAATCTGTGAATAGCGAATCCATGGATAACGAATCCGTGAAGAATGAATATGTGAATAACGAATATGTGAATAGCGAATATGTGAATAGCTAATCCGTGAATAGGGAATCCGCGAATAGTGAATCTGTGAATAGTGAATCTGTGAATAATGAATCTGTGAATAACGAATCCGTGAATAGTGAATCCGTGAATAACGAATCCGTGAATAGTGAATCCGTGAATAACGAATCCGTGAATAGTGAATCCATAAATAGTGAATCCGTGAATAACGAATCCGTGAATAACGAATCTGTGAATAACGAATCCGTGAATAGTGAATCCGTGAATAGTGAATCCGTGAATAGTGAATCCGTGAATAACGAATCCGTGAATAATGAATCTGTGAATAACGAATCTGTGAATAACGAATCCGTGAATAGTGAATCCGTGAATAGTGAATAGTGAATCCGTGAATAGTAAATCCGTGAATAGTGAATCCATGAATAACGAATCCGTGGATAACGAATCCGTGAATAACGAATATGTGAATAATGAATCCGTGAATAGCGAATCCGTGGATAATGAATCCGTGAATAACGAATATGTGAAGAACGAATATGTGAAGAACGAATATGTAAAGAACGAATATGTGAATAACGAATATGTGAATAGCTAATCCCTGAATAACGAATCCGTGAATAAAGAATCCGTGAATAGCAAATCCGTGAATAACGAATCAATGAATAGCTAATACGTGAATAACGAATCAATGAATAGATAATCCGTGAATAACAAATCCGTGAATAACTAATCCGTGAATAACGAATCCGTGAATAGTGAATCCATGAATAGCTAATCCGTGAATAATGAATCCGTGAATCACTAATCCTTGAATAACGAATATGTGAATAACGAATCCATGAATAGCTAATCTGTGAATAACGAATCGGTGAATAACGAATATGTGAATAACGAATCCATGAATAGCTAATGCGTGAATAACTAATCCGTAAATAACTAATCCGTGAATAACTAATCCATGAATAACTAATCCGTGAATAGCTAATCCGTGAATAGCTAATCGCTGAATAACTTATCTGTGAATAACTAATCCGTGAATAACGAATATTTGAATAACGAATCCATGAATAGCTAATCCCTGAATAACGAATCAATGAATAACAAATTCGTGAATAACGAATATTTGAATAACGAATCCATGAATAGCTAATCCCTGAATAACGAATCAATGAATAACAAATCCGTGAATAACGAATCCGTGAATAGTGAATCCGCGAATTCGCAAATAACGAATCCATGATTAGCAAATCCGTGAATAGTGAATCCGCGAATTCACAAATAACAAATCCATGAATAGCGAATCCACGAATAGCGAATCAGTGAATAGTGAATCCGCGAATTTGCAAATAACAAATCCATGAATAGCGAATCCGTGAATAGCCAATCGGTGAATAAGGAATCCGCGAATTCGCAAATAACAAATCCACAAATATGAATCCACGAATAGTGAATCCGTGAATAGCAAATCGGTGAATAACGAATCCGTGAATAGCGAATCCACGAATAACGAATCTGTGAATAGCCAATCCGCGAATTCGCAAATTACAAATCCACGAATAGCGAATCCGTGAATAGTGAATTCCCAAATTTACAAATATCAAATCCACAAATAACGAATCCGTGAATAACTCATCCGTGAATAGCTAATCCGTGAATAACTAATCCGTGAGTAACTAATCCATGAATAACTAATCCGTGAATAACTAATCCGTGAGTAACTAATCCGTGAATAACGAATCCATGAATAGCTCATCCGTGAATAACTAATCTGTGAAGAGTGAATCCATGAATAACGAATCTGTGAATAGCTCATCCGTGAATAACTAATCTGTGAAGAGTGAATCCATGAATAACGAATCTGTGAATAGCTCATCCGTGAATAACTAATCTGTGAAGAGTGAATCCATGAATAACGAATCTGTGAATAGCCAATCCGTGAATAGTGAATCCGCGAATTCACAAATATCAAATCCAAGAATAACGAATCCGTGAATAGCTAATCCGTGAATAACCAATATGTGAATAACGAATCCGTGAATAACCAATATGTGAATAACGAATGCGTGAATAACTAATGCGTGAATAACTAATCCGTGAATAACTAATCCGTGAATAGTGAATCCGCTAATTCACAAATATCAAATCCACGAATAGCTAATCCGTGAATAACTAATCCATGAATAGCTAATCCGTGAATAGCTAATCCGTTTAATAACGAATATGTGAATAACGAATCCATGAATAGCTAATGCGTGAATAACTAATCCGTGAATAACTAATCCGTGAATAACTAATCCGTGAATAACGAATATGTGAATAACGAACCCATGAATAGCTAATCTGTGAATAACGAATCCATGAATAGCTAATCCGTGAATAACGAATCCCTGAATAACAAATCCGTGAATAGCAATCTGCGAATAATGAATCCGTGAATATCTGGGCATTGTTTCTTTGGAAAAGGGGAATGGGTTCCCGGTCATTCATGATTCATCAGACAAAAATCAGAAACCCCATGAAAAACCATGAAAACCCATAAATATCCAAAAACGAAACAAAACAACGTGAATACACGAAGCGTAGGGCCACGAATGTCGAAGCATGTCACCTTTTATGACCAGCGAATATGTGGGGTCCACAAAGAGCGAATCCGCAAACAGTGGAGTCTGACAGTACTGCATTGCATCGTGACGGAATGAGAGATGCAAACACTCTACTTGATTCCAACTGGTGATCAAAGCCGAGCAGTGTGGAATGCCATGACGTTCAGAAAAGCTGGATGATCGAAAAAAAATAGACCATGATCTGAGAATCCTACTGCACCGGGTTTCTGTGAAGTTCCGACTCGAAGCGGAAATTTTTCGATGTTAGGCAAAATATTTTGAACGATCAAAAGTGCAAAAACATGCACTTGTGTTATTTCTGCTCATGAGATTTTGTTTGCCATATCAGCCTTTCATCTGAAAGATTCAAGGTCTTGCTTGGCAATTTGTCCCCTATTTCGTCATAAATCCCACAATTGTTTCATGCCTGCAATTTAAAATATCATTTTTGAAAACATTCCAACCGATCATCTTCCTTAGCAGGAGACAGAGCAAGAAATACATTCAAGCTAGTTCATCGTCATTTTGTATCCGGCCTGTGGCTGCTGGTTGCATCATTGCTGGGAGCACGGCTGTGCCACTGATGCAGTGTCCCCTGTTTCCAGTGGGCTGGTACTCAATTTTCCAACGTCAAAAGGATGCCAGGCGGAGTCAACCCACCTGGTGTTATTTAACGATAGGACAGGGGCTCAAACTCAAGACCCTTAGATCTTAAGCCAGTCACCTTGACCATTAAGTGAACAACAGACTTATTCGAGCCATTTTACCAATCCCTTACCAGCAGGATCAGCATTCGAACCTGAAAGTACCAGGCTATAATGCACAAAACTCAGCCCTGAGGCCGAACCCTGAGACAATGATATCGCCTAAAAATTGAATCGGTAATGGCCAAGTCAACACATTATACACAAGATTTGAACCTGAGATCCCTGCAGCCTCATTAGTTATGTTCTCAGATGGGAATGCCAAACAGGGTGACTTAGTAGGAATTGTAAACTTCTCAGTGACACCATCAACTCCATGACAATTCAATCATGATGATGATCATCATCGTTATCATCATAATCAGCATGTTTTCAGTCCACGGCAGCACGAAGGCTTCCCTGAACTCATGTTGGGGGTAACAGGCATATTTTCCACGCTGAGCAGATGTGCATTGGTGAGAGTTTGAGCAGGAATTTGTAATCTGTTCAGGATGTTGGCAATAACTCGTCGACTATTCATGGGTTATTTTACGTCAACCAACTCATTCCAGCAGATAGAACATCCGAGGGACTGCACACCCATTGATGAATCACTCTGCCTGTGAGGCACCAGAGTGACAGTTTATAGTTGGGTCAGGATTCGAACCCAGGCTAGTCGAGAGTCGAGTGCACGTTTCTCGAAGCCATCCTACCAGCCTCAGAGATAAGATGTTCACATATCATCGGAACTAACATTGTACTTTGGTCAATGTGCATTTAGAAAGCCTTTAAAAACTTCCGTCTTTTTTAATAATCTTCTTTAAAAGGTAAATAGGCATTTAAAAGCTTCGGTTTTTGACACGTGTTCCTCCATTTATGCCTTATTAGTTTTCATGTGGGGGTGGAAAAAACTATATACTGTATATACATAGTATCACAGATAATTACAATGAAGTTTGTTTTCAATCAGAGTTCAATTATGGGAAATCAGCCCCATAGCTCAGTCCTCCAACATTCATTGAGACCTCCTTGCTAATTCCAAAGTGACATATTTGTCCATTTATAATTGATATGCAACAAAGCAAAGGGTTAAATAGTTCCGCTGAAGCGAGAATGTCAAACCGACGTAAAACTTAGAATACACCGCTGATGCCAGGCTTTAGCTCTGTGAAGGATTTTTTTTTTTTTTTTACAAAAACAATTTTAATTTTGATGTAGAAAAGAATCTCAAAAATAAACCTACTTCATTCTTATTCCCATGTATGTTCACATGGTCCATGGAGAACTAGAACAGGACTCGGTCAAGTTCATACCTGCGCGAGGCTGAACAGTTTATGTTTTGTATCCCACTGAAAGGCCAGATCTAGATCCAGACCTCCAAAGTCAAATCGGCTTGTTCTTGTCACCTAACCAACTCATCCACCAGGATTTGTCATAATCCGTCCACGACCTTTTGAGATATCGTGCGATACGAGTATATCGTTTTTGGTCACGTCTCTCAATGGTGAAAAATAACTTGAGAAATTCTCGTGTCCAGATCCGGATCTTCAATATCTAATCAATTCGGCCATGGCAGACACCCAAACTGTCCACCAAGTTTCGTCCGAATCCGTCCATAAGTTTGAGAGATATTCTGCACACAGACAGACAGACAGACAAGCAGACAAACAAGTGTGAAAACATAGCCTCAGTCCACCTTCAGTGGCAGACGTAATAAAGTTCGAATGTTCAGAACAAAACAAACAAAATATTCAAGAAAAGCACAACAAAATAAAGAAATAAATCCCAAACAAAATAAAATATGACGTTAATTCAAAATCTCATTAAATTCCAAATTTCTCAACAACTTTACGATTTAGTTTTGACCCCTTTTAAGCATTCTCCCTCACTGCATCGGAATGACGTCACAGAAGTCCTGCCATCTCATGATGTATAGTGAGTGCAAAGTACGGGAATCGATAGGCAACATGTTATAAGGGCCGGAGATGTAAATTTGTTGAACAACCTGAATGTTCCACGTTAAAATGTGCTGTAATTTTGTGTTCGAGCATTCCAATTGGTTAATGTGCCATTGTGATTGAAACTACAACAGACAGAATAAAATGAATCCTGCTCATTGTAAAACAAACTTCATTTTAACTATCTGTGATAGGATGCCTGGTGTTGGCTTAATGGTTAGGGTGGTGGGCTTGGGATCCTAGGGTCCTGAGTTCAAATCCTGCTCAGCTGTTGAATTAATACCAGGTGGGGTTAACTCTGCCTGTCATCCTTCTGAGATCGGCAAAATGAGTACCAGCTTGCTGGTATACTGTGTTGGAGTGGTGACTCGTCCAGGATTGTGCCCAATAGCCAAGGAGACTGCTTCGGCAGCACGAACGCTCTGCACAGAGTATGGCCCCGATGGATGGATGGATCTGTGATCGGAACACAATCAAGTGGACTACATGTGTTGGCATCCGGTAGCATGACGTTTGCTATCATACGGTGGGTACTTGAACCGGTGATGGCATCGAGTCGATGCATTTCTGTATGATGACCTGATCCAGATTTTGTGGAATGCGGAGTAGATTTGGTTGCAGCCCTTGCATAATACATGCCAGGGATTGGCTTTTCCGCAGCTCCTGGTCCACATTTTCACGGACGTCTACGATGGCATTCATGCCGGGACCCTGTGGTACCCAGGTAAGAACCTGCAGCTCATTCCGCATTTTTCAATTGGAGATGGGTCTTGGTATACAAGAAACCCTCTTACCACTATACTAGCAAGGAATTTTACAGTGTGGAATGCATTTACTGCAGCAGAAGAATTTCTGTTTGAGCAAAAGTTAAACAACAATCTCGACTCACTGTGAAACACTTTGTAACTCTTCCCTTTGTTGTACATCCTTTAAGCCTTTCATAAACAAAGAAAAACATGAGCCAGCCAGGGATTTCTGAGATGAACTGAACAATATACACTTGTCCATGTGTTTTGGTTCTGAAAAAAAACTGTATTTATACAAACTTTTATGAAGTTTGAATTCTTTCACCAAATTTTTTGAACGGGAGGTTCTCGATTTCTTAGCTTTCAAGAAATGCTTAAAATTAACTTTTGACATTTGTTTTAGGGATAATATTTAGTACATATGTGAAAATGGCTGATTTTGCATCACTCTCACACACACACACACACACACACACACACACACACACACACACACACACACACACACACACACACACACACACAGTAAATATATTTATTTATTTATTTATTTATTTACATGAATTACGAATGATGGAGAAACTTTTTTTTCCAAATGAACTTTCATTATTCATTATCCATAACGGAGGAGATCAAACGAAACCCCGTTATAATTAAAGGAGATTACATGTCAGGAATACCTGAAAAAAACACATATACAAACAAGAAAAATAGCTATCAGAGATTGGAGACCCTTGCCAGGACATGTTTTGTATGGTGTTTGTGTAGTTTTGTGTCGTGTATTTTGTGTGGTTTTTGTGTTCTGGTGTATTACAAAAGTAATAATAGACGTAACTTGAACTGCCACTTTATAACTTCTGCCAGTGATGGCCAGGTACCAAGACGTCCCGCTTTGATGAAACCCCGCTTTGATCAGACACCTGACCCTGACCCATGACATTTATTATTATTCGATTTAGTTCAGAATGACATTAAAATAAATTCAATTCAAATCAAATTGAAGACCAAATAGGTACAGTCCTGCATTGAAGTCATCAGAAGGAACCTGATCAAGCAAAAAGCAAAGATGAAGTCATCAGGAGGAACTTGGAAAAGATTTGGGTTTCAGCTGATACTCCTCGTCCCTCAAACCCATCCAAGCACAGCCAAGTGAGCCTTATTCAAAAAAAAAAAATCAAAAAGAACCCAGATTCAATTTTTTTTAAAATAATTCTGACTGCCAGACCATGCGTCCGATCAGGTAGAAATTTAAAACATATATTCTCCGTCACTACTCAACCTTAATTGTGAAGTTTCACATCAATCGATGAAGCGGTTCAAGAGAAATAATTTTTGAAAGATTTTTGCTCAATCCAATATGGCTGCCAGACCATAGGACATACCATTTATTCATGAATACCTTGGTATCCCCAATGCTTGGGGAACATTTGTGTAAAGTTTTGCCTCGATCTGTTCAGCCGTTTCAGAGAAGATTTTTGAAGGTTTTTTTTTTTAAAAAAAACACAATATGGCTGCCAAACCACATGACCAATGATGTCATCAATTTTTTTCTGTGGACCAATTTATCCTGAGACAACCCTCAAAAATATTCATACAGATCAGATGTAGCATTCTATGTATGTAACTATGACGTTATAACGAAGGAACCTATGACGTCAAAAAATAATCGCATTCCCCATATGTGGAGTACTTTCCATGTGCCAAGTTTCAATATTTTTCTAGGTGTGGTTTTGGAGATACACAGATCCAAAGTTTTTTTCCTTTTTTTCCAACATGGCTGCCACACCACGTGACCTATGACGTCTTAATTATCATTATAACATTCTACATGAGTAGTCGCTCCGAAGGTGAAAATTTTATCTCAATCCGACAAGCTGTTGCAGCGAAAAACACTAAAGTTCTGTGCAGCCAAACAAACAAACAAGAAGAAGACGTCGTGCAGAGCATGATATTGCAAAATCTATAAAACAAATATGACCTCAAAAATAATTGCTGGTTGAATTCAATTACTCAAGATGTAAATCCTCTTCAAATTTCAAGTGAATCGGATGAAAATTGACAATTTTAAAGATTCGGCCTATGTTGACTTTTTGGCTGATGTGGACCTACAAAATAATTGGTGACCTGAAATATACATATATATATATATATATATATATATATATATATATATATATATATATATATATATATATATATATATATATATATATATATATCCTCTTCAAATTTTAAGTCAATCGGATGAAAACTGAGTATTTTAGAAACACCACCTTAGTTGTTGACCTTGGGCCTCTGTCGACCTTTTGACCTCAAAAACAATAGGCTTCTTCCTTATCACAAACTCTACCACGTGATGAAGTTTCGTGAAGATCGGTTTAAAATTGTGACCTGCAGGCGACAAACAGACAAAAACGACAGACAGACAAACAAACAAACAGAATAACAAAATCGACGAACCAATATACTTAATAAATCTTCGATTTTGCAAGTAACAAGAAGACAAACAAACGGACCCAAATTCCATACCTCTCCTTTGGCGAGGGTAATCAAAATTAATTGGTTGCACAAGTATTCAGCCCCTTAGTTCAGGACTTGATGGAAGCACCTTTTGCAGCAATGATTGCTACAAGTCTTTCTGGGTAGGTCTCCACCAGGTTTGCTCATCGAGGTGGTGAAATCTTTGCCCATTCTTCACGTGAAAATTGATCTAGTTCTGCCAAGTTTGATGTGGATCGTCGTTGGACTGCAATCTTCAAGTGTCATCATAAATGTTCAATTAGGTTGAAGTCAGGACTCTGACTGTGCAACTCAAGAGCATTTATTACTTGATGAAAAAAATTAAAATTTCTTCTTATTCAGCGACTCGTGTGGCTTTAGCTTTGTGCTTTGAATCATTGTCCAGCTGAAATGTGAATCTCCGACTCAGTTTTACATTCATTGCTGATTCAAGAAGGTTTTCATCAAGGATTCTCCTGTATTTTGCACCGTCTATTTCCCTTCTATCCATACAAGATTGCCACTCCCTGCTGATGAAAATCGGCCCCATAACTAGATGTTGCCACCACCATGCTCAACAGTAGGGATGGCGTTGACTGCTTAATGTGCAGTGTTAGGTTTGCACCGGCCCTAATGCCTTGAATTAGGACAAAAAAAGTTCAATTTTTGTCTCGTCTGTCCACAAAACTTTTCTCCACGAGCCTGCAGTATCATTAAGATTCTTTTTCGCAAACTCCATACGAGCTTTTAGATGTGTCTTTCTCAGTAATGGCTTCATACTTGCCACCTGTCCATAGAGACCAGCTTTGTGAAGGGAACGGGATATTGTTGATTGATGAACACTGACCCCCATCTCGGACATAGAGCCTTGCAGATCTTTCAAAGTCATTATTAGATTTACAGTGACATCCCGAACCAGTTTCCTGCTTGCCCAGATGTTGAGTTTGGATGGGTGACCTGATCTGGGTAGAGTCTGGGTGGTATGATACGTCTTCCACTTCTTAATGATGTATCTCACCGTACTCAAAGGGATAATGAGTGACTTCGAAATCTTCTCATAGCCTCTCCTGAACAGTGCTTCTCCATCACTTTATGTCTGACTTCTTTGGAAAACTCCTTGGTCTTCATGTTTGCCTTGATGGTTGAACAAGTGAGTTTCACCTTCAAACTCCTTAGATAAGTGGAGGAGCTTAATTTTTGTTAGTTTAACCAGCAAAGTTCAACCACTAATTACATACAGGTGAAACCTATTATCTATTTGTAACCTTTCAAATGAATAATTTGCTCCTGAAATGATTTTGGGTGAATTAGGCAATGGGTTGTAATACTTATGTAACTGAGAATCATCTGATTTTTCTCTGTTATTCACATTTTATCCACATTTTTTAACATCATCACTTTGGAATAGTTCATGAAGACTCGATATATTAAGTTTGATTTGAAAGAATCATGAAATAAGCTCAGATGGCATCAAAATGTGAAAACTTTGGAGGGGGTGAATACTTTTGCAGGCCATTGTACATACAGAAACACACAGACATATATTATGTATGTCTATATATATATATATATATATATATATATATATATATATATATATATATATATATATATATATATATATATATATATATATATATATATACACACACACACACACACGCACGAGGGGCAGGCAATAAGTAGCCTTAAAATGGCAATATAAATCTGAGAATGTAACGTGTGTAGTGGTAGATGACATATGTTATATCTATGGGTAAGAGTCATGTTTTGCCTGTTTTAGATCTGGCAACATTGAGTGTATGACGTCAATGGAGAGGTTTCAAGATGGCGGCTCCCTTTGAAGCATGCACCAGGGAGGAGCAACATTCTGTCATCTGTTTCTTGGGAAGTGAGGGTGTGAATCCCAGTGAAATCCATCGCAGAATGAAAATGCAATATGGTGATGTTATCGCTGCAGCAGGAGTATGACTGGGACAAGAGGTTTAAAAGTGGAGTGTCCAATGTGGCAGACGCACTCGCTCGTGCTGGCCTCATACAGCCGACAAACCAGAAACGGTTGCAGGAGTTGAGATAATGGAAAACCGTCGCATTACGCTGGATGAAGTGATCCCCCGATTGAACATTTGCCATGGTTCAGCACACCATATCATTCACAATGTGCTGGGGTTCCGCAAAGTGTTTGCAAGGTGGGTGCCGAGACAACTCACACCCTGAATGAAAGAACTCCACTTTTAAACTTGCTGTCCCAGTAGTACACCTGCTGTAGCAATAAACATGTATCACCATATTGCATTTTCATTCTGTGATTAATTTCACTGGGATTCACACCCTCACTTCCCAAGAAATGGATGACAGAACGCTGCTCCTCATTGGTGCATGCTTCTAAGGGAACCGCCATCTTGGAACTGCTCCAGTGACGTCATATTGTTGCCAGATCAAAGTGATTGAGTGACGCTCAATGTTGCCAGATCAAAAACAGGCAAAACATGACTTTTACCCATAGATATAACATATTTCATCTAGAACTACACACATTACAGCACAACTACTAAGAGCTGCCCCATTGTGTTATTGGTACAAATCCGGTTTGGGGTCAGCCGACCAGAGGGTTGCAAAGGTCGCTACATGTGCGAGCATGCATGCAGGTGGGCCTTTGCATGGATAGATTAGGGGATTTGAAATGCTCCTGTCGGGTTTTATTGAGAACCTGGCGGTTAGAAAGAAAATGCTGCTGTTTGGGCGTGTTTTACCGTTCCGGTAAGCCTGATAGAGAGGGATGGAGCAGTAAGGCAAATTGGGGGGGGGGGGTAAACAAATTCCCAAAGAGCCTTGAAGAAAAGGAGGCAGGACTTGAGGAAAATTCCCGTGGTGTCCTATCACTATTTGGGTGGATTAGCAAGGGTACCGTAAACTGCAGGTAGGGGTCACGTGGAGATCCGGAGAGTCTCCACGTGACCCCTACTGCAAGGCTGAGAGCTACTACATGGGAAGGGCTACATGGAAAAAAAAGAGAAAAAACTGGTAAAACCTTCAACTCATTCTGAAACAAGGAAACCTCTTCACAGGACCACTGTTCAGGAGGGGGTAATGAGGATGCTAGCAGATGGGACACCCATTCAATGATGGCACACACCCTGCCTGTGAAAGCCTGAGATGATAGTCTGTAGCTGGGCTGAGATTCAAACCCAGGCGAGACAGCTTAGAAGTGAGCATGCATACCTCGAGGCCATCCTGCCACCCATCTTCATCAGCCATCCTTGTTGCTTATATATATATATATATATATATATATATATATATATATATATATATATATATATATATATATATATATATATATATATATATGGCGTGAGAAAAAAAACACAACTTCCACTTTGCTGTGAAGCTCAGTGTTAGATGCTTTGGTTTGAACCTCTGCTTAAAATGAATGAAATTAAACATTTCAAAAATTTCAAATTATTCACACTCAGATTTCAACATCACCGTAATGCATATTATCAAGTCGCTTGAACTTTCTTGATGAAAGAAGATGATTTAAAATAGCAGCTTCCACCAGGTGGCACAAAACAATTCAAATTGTGGTCTTCCCCCCACACTGAACTCATTCCCCCAGATATATCCTGACAGAAGCCATAGTTGGGGTTCCCTTAGGCAGCATGCAAAATTTGGTTGGATTTGGTTCAATAGTTTTGTTATTTTTTTTTTGAAGCATTATAAATAAACAAACAAATCCACTTTTCTAGTACGCACGCACACACACACACACACACACACACACACACACACACACACACACACACACACACACACACACACACACACACACACACACACCAGATCACCTCCCTTTCCTCCATTTTCTCCCATATCCCCTCCCAATCCCTTACTCTTCTCCTCCACCCCCATACTCCCAATGATGAGTAATTAAGCAAACTGCGCATTGCCTTCTTGTGGGTGGTGGGTGCTCCAATCTGTAGTGATTTGTCTTCTCAACCATTTGCTTACATTTTGACTCGAATTGAGATTTTAGAAAGCTTGCAGCACCTCTTAACCATGAGATGGCCTTTCAATTCCCTCCCACCATCTTATTCAACTGTCGAGCAACCGCACACCTGCAGTGAGTGTATCCGAGTCATTGGCAGACAACTCCTCGACCTTGGCACGAAGGCGCAGCTCATACCGCCGGGAGTACCCATCACGTGGTTTCCAGAGTGCCTGTAGCAACAGCGGCTTCTCGTGATTTGCCACCAGACGAAGGCACTCCACATGCCACGTCCCCTCAGACCCGGCCTGCTTTCCGATGGCCTCGCAAAGAACATAGTCGGCCGCTCGTTCACGATCCAGAGAGTAGCGTTCCAAGGCCTCCTTCACAAGCTCCTGCCAAAATCAGCCAAAGCAATGATGATCCTGTTAAGCTAATGACTCACTTAGGCATATTGACAATTGCTGATCATCAAGTGCTTTGGTTTTACAACAAAGTACATTTGCACCAGCTTTTCTGTTGTTGGCATTGCCTCTTGTACCACTAATCGAAGAACTACGAAGAATACCCGTTTTCACTGTTGATGGAAAGATATTGAGCAAAGCGTCTGGCATGAAAATGGTGCCTGCAGTGCGGGGGCTCCAAAATGATAACGAGAGGCCAGAAGATTATAGGAACAACAAACCAGGATAGATATTGTAATTTCTCTGGAGGATCCAGGTAGGTTTCTCACCCAGGTTGTAAATTAGGATGAAGCATTGGCTCAGCATTTTTATTGATTCTGCATTGAGGTGTGGCCTCCAGTAACAGGAAGGACCCTGATTCATCCCCTTTGATATTGGCGAATTCAAATTAACGGCCTTTGTTCGGAGAGTTTTGGCCTCCATCTTATGAGAATCCCAAGGAATAAGTATAACAGACTTGAAAAGGCCAAGGTACTGTACTACATCATGAGGAAATGTTGTTCTCGATTATTAAAAGAAGAAGAAGAAAAATATCAAAGGATAACCCATAAAGAGAAATAGTGCGGAAAGTCTTTTCACTTCTTTCACTTTCCAAATGTAAAGGCAGCAGTAATGTAGAACAACATCTTTCCTCATTCCCATATTTGCCAAACTAGGCCCATCCCAACTATTTCATGCTTCTGTACCTGGAGGAAAGGTGCACGGAAGTGCATCTGATTACAAAGACGAGGTCATGAATGCTGCAGAACATTTTAAGACCAAGGAGAAATGCTTCTTCTATGGGGCTTAGAGATAGAACAAAAAGGTTGAAGGAAGCCCATTGAACTTAAGGGATGTTATAATGACCTAGAACGGCACTCGGTAGAGCGCATACAGTTTAGGTTGAACAGTTGACGTTTTGTATCCCACTGACGGGCCGGATCTGTATCCGGACTTGAACCAAAATCTAATCGGCTTGTTCTTGTCACCCACCCAACTCATCCACCAAGTTTTGTTATGATCCGTCGACAACGTTTTTTGAGATATCACGTCACATATCGTTTTTGGCCCGATCTCTCAATTGTGAAGAATCACTGAATAAATAGATAAATAAATAAATATATTTTAACATATCCGGATCCAGATCTTCATCAAAACGTAATCAATTCGTCCTTGTCACACACCCAACCTGTCTACCAAGTTTCGTCCAAATCCGTCCATTTTTTTGAGACATCATGCTCACAAACAAACAAACGAGCAGTCATAGACTGGTACTTACGAAATCGTCAAGGTGACCTCTGACCTTGTCTAATAAAAGCTGTCTCTAGAGAAGGTAGCGATGCAAACCAGAAGTTTCTACGATGATTCTGTACCAAAGCATCAAAAATCGAATGTTTTGGATGTTTGACCTCACTGTGACCTTGACCTTTGACCGATTTTGACCAAAATCTAATCAGCGCTAGCCATCACCCTCCTGAATCACGTGGTGTCATTTGACATTGGTAGCTTCTTCCGTTCTCGAGTTATCTTGCCTACAAACAAACACACAAACAAACAAACAGAAACGGAAGTCATCAATATACTTACGCAATCTTTAGATTTCGTAAGTAACAACAACAGGGGTGAAAACATAACCTCCCATCCACACTCAGTGGCGGAGGTAAAAATGATACCGATTCCAACATTCAGGTTGGTCATTTTGTTGAT
>NC_140975.1:64323811-64443811 GCF_056783735.1 Eptatretus burgeri | reverse complement strand
CGACCCAGGTTTAAACCGTCACCCTGGTGTTTCGCCCGTCTGGCAAGCACCCTGACCGGTCGTTGATGGACGTCAAAGATCCCAAGGTGACTCTCAGCAAGAATAGGCGAGTTATCGCCGGCATCCTGAACAAATTATGTCGTCTTGCGATCTTCAGTCGAACGTCAGGCATGCCCAGTTGGTTCGTAAAAACTTGTCTCAAAAACTTTTCGACCGGTTGATGGGAATAATTGGGACCTTTAAAAAGAATAAATAGAATAGTACTGGAGAGTAGTTCGACAAATCAGAGAGACAACGGAAACATCGAAACATAAGTAATAAGCGTGGCCACAATGTCTTGTCAACTGTTGTAAAAAAAAAAAATTAATAATAATAATCACACGTTTTACATCATATGACGCAACCCTTGATTGTCCAGTCGATGTGTTTGTGCTTCATCACTCAATGTGAAAAAAAATTGAAAAAGAGACACAGGGCTGGCAGGAGAGGGACGCACACTCGCCTCAAAGCCGTGGAGCCGAACGTTCGGATTCTGACCCAGCTGTAAACTGTCATCCTGATGTTTCACAGGCAGGTGATTCATTGATGTGTGTGCCGTCCCTCTGATGGAGAAATTTCCTCTTTCACGATGCTCCAAAGCGAGTTGTCACACGTTGTTAAGTCCAGACTTCGAGGAGGCCACACGATCTCAGATCCACATCCAATCCATCGTCCGCTGAATTCGTCGTTGAGATATTCTCAAACTGCGAGAGCATAATTTGCTGGTGCACCATCTTGTTGCAAGGATAGCTGAAGATAACTGATTCTTCGGAGAGCTGAAGATAGAAGGATAGCTGATTCTTGACATTTGAAGACCTCAAAACAGCTGTCAGGGGCTGCTTTTATGAACTCCAACACTCAACATGGAAGAAGATGTCCAGAAGAACATGGAGAAACATTCAAATCTGTGCGGAGAATGGAGGGAAGAATACAGATAAATTCAAACTAAATTCTAACTGCATGCATAGGGACTTTGTGGCCACCCTAGTAGAGTTGTGTGTTTGTGTGTGTGTGTTTTTTTTAAACTTGTGTAACTTTATTTAATCCCTTGGAATGTTTGAAATCGTTTGAATCGTTGTTATTATGTTTAAATGGTTAATGACGAGCCTAAAGTGTTATTAACTATATATTTCATCAAGTAAAAGGTTTGTAATGGGCAAACGATCCAAACGTCCGTCCGGCGAACCTCGTTTCCCACGGTGGTGAACATACTCTTATCACTTATCGTTGATAAAAAAAGAACAACAAATACATTGTTTATCTTGTCCGCAGACGCAGACCAACACTGCCCTTCACAGACACTACCATTAGTCTTATATTATCAGGCTGTTCAGGGGTCTGGACCTCTCTTCCTTTTCAGGAAAAATTGCATTGTTTGATTATCTTAGTTAATGCACACAGGGTAGCGCAAGGTACATAACACACTTCTGTTTATTTATTTATTTATTTAATTACTTTTAACCGGTTCTTCTGGCTCATGGAGGAAGTGTCACATTTATCACGCATACACATACAGGCAGAAGCATTTGACAACATCGGACTTGACTTCAGACAAACACAGCCGATGACCTTTGGGGAGAACTCTGGGTAATCCGAGTGCTGGCAATGCCATCTTGTGGTCACATTTTCTGGCCAGCCTCAGCGAGGCAATTAAAGAGAAATGTGATCCACCCACCCAACACCCCCTTTCCATTGATGCTAAGAATGGTGGTTGTATGTGCCCTATCCTCTAAATGCTGAGCATCAAGCAAGGAAGCAGCGCTTACCATTTTTAAAGTCTTTACTTCAACTCGGCCAGATTCAGAATCGAACCGCCGACTGTCCAAACTCAGAGCAGACGCTCCAACCACAATGTCACCACCAAGTCCGTTGAGCTATCTCGTCTGATTTCCATTCCCGGCTTTCAACTACCACCCTGGTTCTTTGCTGGGAGGTTTTGGATCAATGAATGCACTGCAGGCCAGGCATTCCGTCTGCTTGCATTCTCTGGTGGATGTCAGATATCCTGTGGGGTTATGGGCAAGACGAGGCAATTGTATGCCAGTACCATGGTTGTGAATCTCCTTCCCTGAAAGTCACTGGGGGAAGTCAATAGCCAAGAACCCACTGCATTCTCCACTTAAGGATGGCTTCAGCAACACCAATCTTCCAGAGAGTGTGGATGTTGGAACCCAAATCCATAACTTTCATTAACATTTGCTTGGAAAACGTTTTATTTTTGCAGAAAGTATTCCCCAAAATGTTCAAACAATCAGGCACCTGCGGTGCCGGTCATGTATTGGTATCCCACGCACGCAAAGCGAAAAGCGGGATGAAACGATTGGTTCACTTCTGTCTGGCTGTCCTTCTGTCTACAAACATCAGTTTATTATAGAGGAACAACTATAACATTAGATTGTTATGATTTCAATTGAATGTTCTATTTTTAACACGAATCACGGAAAACGAACCTGCAGTTTATCAGTACTATGACTGAATTCGTCCCGATTGTGCATGTCTACGGAGGAGTAAGTTTTTGTTTTTTTTTACTCTGCCTGTCTGGCAGTAAAACGAAATTGAAAATCATTCCAAACAGGAAACTTCGTGTTTTTAGGGACGTTATAAAGGACACAAACAACACGCACGAAGAACTAATGGAACATGTTAAATAAGGTGGCGGTGTAGACGCTGCGTCAATGGTGGGAAGCTTCTGGATTTGTTTTTTTACAACCTTTTAGATCTTCATATTATTTAAATTTAATTATTTACGTGAATACTGCAGAACACAAACCACCTTCTTTACACGTTCAAACCCTTTCGTTTAGCAGTACTTGGACAAAATATTACGGCATTTTATGCCATTTCGACCGATCAAACTTGCCGCTCGTAGACCCCGCACATATCCTTCTTGTATTGTATTTTCCTCCAGTTCAACACGTTTTCACATGTGTATATCCCTCAGCGCTCAAGTGGACGTGTCCTCCTACCCTCCTCAACCACGTCACTTGAATCCCCCACCGGCGTTCCATGGTCTATATGTTTATTGGTAATACTTAACAGGCAACAATTACCAAGTAATTCTCAATAAAAACAGGGTGAAGGTAAAATGGGAAAGGAGGATGAGGAGGCGTTTTAGCGAGAAATTTCTCCCATGGTGTCTCCTCCGCCTCCCTCACATTCCCAATTTAATCGCTATTGTGCACCAACAAACTTTGACCAAATGAGAGTTCAGGGTTAGTGGAATGTTCTTGGTATTTCACATTGAAATCGCTCATAATCACCATTTTTGACAAATTTTAAATATCCAGAAAAATGAACAAACCTTCCACATCATTAACATTGGAATTTTCGTTTTGCTTGGAATGCGACGACAAAATAAGTTCCACGAAAAAAAAATATTTGGGGAAAATGCCAAATGCAGCATTGATAGGATTCAGGAATAAATCATCCCACGGTGGATGTGAATACAGTGAAGCCAAAGAAGACTTCATGGATTATGATGATGATGAGGATGAGACTTTTTGGGATGAGGTGTTCCACACTGTTTGTTCAGGCACTAAAGAGACCGAGCGCATGACATCTCATAGACATGAATGGTGGAGACTTGTGTTTTATTTTCTCAACTTGCTTGTGCATTCTGTTACCACCACAGCTCTCATGAAATTCCGGCAGCGGCAGAAATCTCTCGAGGAGGAATGACATTCGGTCCCAGCTTTCATTCACCTTGCACCTCTAGCCTTCATGCATAGCAATTCATGTTCTTCCATGTGCTACTATACCTTCAGATCTGTGCAACATGTCCATTTGACTTCAAGACTACGGCACCATGAACATCACCACCAACATTTAAACCCTCAGTAGCACCATCGAAAACCTCAGCAGCAGCATTCATACCCGAGTATACCACCTTATCAACTCTCGGACCATCACAAGAGCTGTAGGTTGGGTCCGTTGGCTGATCTTCTGTATTATGACCGAACTAGCAGAAGTCCGTGGTTGAAAGAGCTCAAAAATGTGAGGTTATATCTACCTATAATTCCAGTAATGTGTGTGTGTGTGTGTGTGTGTGTGTGTGTGTGTGTGTGTGTGTGTGTGTGTGTGTGTGTGTGTGTGTGACCGCTGTTTCTCGCCAACCACTGGTCCGATCTAATTGAAACTTGCCAGATATATTGATGGGGACCTGAGGATGTGCCTTTTCAAGGTTTGATATTAATCGGACAAGTGTTTCCCAAGTTATGGCCATTTATTTACCAACCAATGACAAGACATGTTGCTGCGTGGGCGTGGCCGATGGGGGAAGGGAACCTCAGCCGTGTTCCCCATTACGGGTTACAACGTACGGACTTCCGGAGAGTGATGACTTCGTGTATTCTAATAATTTGTCGATTTCTTATGCGCATTTATAGATAAACACAATGCCCCAAGTTATGATCGTTTTCATATTAGACGGTGCATAAATTTCGGTAACATCAGAGTGAGCTGGTATGCTCCGAACCAGGAAGTAATTTTTTTCTCTCTCTCTTCTCTTCTCTTTTTGTTTTTCCTTGCGATGACATTGCGAAAAGGTAAAATACGTTGGCACCAATTGAATAATTGGCCATTAAAACTAAATTGCGAATAATCGTAACTGCGATATGCGAACTTCCGGGCCACGCACATACGGGCACGCGAGAGCGAAGAAACGGCCTGTGTGGTTGTTGTTTCTTGCTCGCGGTTTGAAAGGTTTTTTTGGATTTTTTTTCGGGCACGTACTAGTATTTATAAAGAGGAAAGAAAATTTTTTCGGGAGTGCTCGAGGCAGCGGTCAGTTGCCTATACACTACCCAGGTAAAAAAAAATTATCTGATGGAAATTTTTCTATAATTTTCCCACTCATTTATTTGGATTAATTTGAAGGAAAGTTTTCTTCATATTTTTTCTCTCCGAGGAGCGTTTCCTCGTTTCAGGGAGGAACACAGACAGCATTATATATATATATATATATATATATATATATATATATATATATATATATATATATATGATTGGAGTTTCTAATACCGACCTCGCTGAAAAAGCAATTGGGAGTCTACCTGGTGTATTTCTCTGCTTATGAACTGCCTTGGCATCAATGATGCTTTGGAAAGAATTTGGTCATGGATGGGTGGACCATCATCAACACCACCTTTCCAATGAGCATGAGTTGTATGGGCTCCAAACATGCACTGGTGTATATATTGTGTCGAAGGGGAGAAGGGGCGGGGTTAAATGTCAACCATTTTGCATATATATAATAAACAAATGGCCCAAGTCATTAAAAGGTGACCACATGATAAAGAACAATAGCATTCTGTGATTGTGTATCTCGGGTTTTTTTTAATTACTTATTCATATGCAGCCTTTGGCTGCTGGTTGTTTCATTGCTGGGAGCACGGCTATGCAGCTGATGCAGTGCCCCCCTGTTTACACTAAGCTGATACTCATTTTGCCAACCTCGGAAGGATGGCAGGCTAAGTCAAACCACTTGATGTTGTTTAATGACATGAGAGGAGCTCAAACTCAAAACCCAAAGATCTTAAGACAGCCACCTTAACCGTTAAGCCAACACCAGGCTTGTGTATTTCAGGTGTTGCAACCTTTACCTACGTCACACGCATTAACCATTGTTCAGCCCGATTGAGGTTTGCAACACAAGGTGATTGAGAGGAGCTCTTGTTTCCAGTGAATGTTCAAAGTTTATTATTTTCTAAAAAGCTGTCATAAGCAATTGGAACATTTCTCCGTGGAACACCGATTCCTTTTCCTCAATTCTGTTTTCTTCTCTGCGGAAAGTCCTCTGGCCTTTGTCACAATGCGATTGGCTTGGCTCGTTCCAGGTGTACAATTGTGCCAGTAATTTTACAGTGAACAGATTTCTCAGGCCGAACTGCACCGAGCCGGGTCATTTTGGAGTGGAATTAGCTCGTGAAATCGATTATAAGGGCCAATCAGCATTCCCACCTGTATCCATAATACCATACCTTACGATGCTACAGGAACCCATGAGCTTCAACTCCCATGTATGCATTCAATGTACTTACTACCTCTGCCACCAAAGGTGGACGTAGGTCATGTGTTCACTCTTGTTTGTCTGTTTGGCTGTGAGCAGGATTCGGATGAAATTTGGTGGGCAGGTTCGGTGTGTGATAAGGACGATTGATGAAATTTTGGTGAAGATCCAGATCCACATCCGACCTACCGTTGAGGTATAAAAGGTAAATTGCTCACCTGGTGGAGGTATGCGTTCTACCAAGTGCTATCCTGGTTTGTTCATTGTTTCTACGTCTAACAGCATCAGCCCACCTTTCGTGAGCAATGTAAGGTGGTGGTATATCCACAAAGTGATACTTTCTTCTGGGAACACACTGTACACTTAAAAAAAAAATTGGGATACACTGTAACCATATTTGGCCTTTCTAGACCATACTGTCATGTTTTTGTGATGTAAAACGCCATGTGATCAATTTTGAAGTTTTCATCATATGAGTACAGCCATATATGCATTTGCTCCATTATATCTTGGAGTACGGTGGTACTCCATAATTGAGGGATGATACGGAAATAAAATGGCTGCCCGTTAAAATGTGGACATGATGATACGCTCATAGACTATGCTAGAGTGAAGTCATAAGCATTTTAAAAGCCATAACTTTTATCAATATATACAGGGTGGTGCAGAGCCGACTGACACATTTGGATATGCGATAAGTTTTTTCAACAGCAAGAGAGCGATGAAATGAAACACACGAGGTTTATGTTCAAAGCTTGCAATTTTATTATCTATGGGATATAACATCATGAAGGTGGTAGCCTCCACCAGTTGCAGTGCATTGTCTTCGACGCTCCACAAAATTATCAAAAATTCGGCGCAACAGATTTCGATCTTGATTGATGGGAGCAATTTCAGCTTGAATTGTACATTTCAGCTCCGATGTTGTGTGTGGATGATTCCTGGAAACACGTTCTTTGAGATATCACCATAAGAATAAGAAGTCTGGGACCGTGAGTTCAGGGGAACATACTGGCCGGGGGATGGCTCCAAAATGTGAAATAACCTGATGGAAGAGATTGTGGACCACGTCCATACTGCGTCTAGCAGTGTGTGCTGTGGCTCCGTATTATTGGAAGTAAAGGTTGTTGGGATCAACACCAAGTGCCTAAAACTGCGGAAGCAAGAAGTTTTGCAGCATGGCTATGTACCGCTCAGAATTAACTGCGATGGCTTCCTCATTATCATTTTCAAAGAAAAATGGTCCCACAACCCCAAAAGTTCCCACCCCACACCATACTGTCACTTAAGACGAGTGCAGTGGTTGTTCGTGCAATTATCTGGGATTCAATGGTGCCCAATAGCGCATATTTTGTTTATTCACGAAACCTGTTCCATGAAAATGCTCTTCATCGCTCATCAAAACAAGGTTCAAAACATCGGGGTCTCCATTCATGATTCTGAGCATCGTGTTACAACATTCCACTCGAGGCACCTTATCATGAGGAAAAAGCTTCTGGACTCTCTGTATCTTGTAGGGGTGAAACTTGATATCCTGCAATATTCGGCCCAAACTCCTCCTGGATATGCCTATGATGCATGATTGTTGCCGAGCAGAGCGGCGTGAACTTTGCTGAAAAAGATTCCCTCACTCTCCGAATATTTTCTTCAGTACGTACAGTTCTTGGAGAGCACCATGAGCTATGTCTTTCACACTGCCAGTATCTTCAAACTTACGTACACAGGCCAAAATCGCATTGTGTGATGGAATCGGGTCATGCCTCGGAATATTAAACTGCTGCCGCAAACGACGCTGTGTCTGAATGATGGACTGCGTTTCGTAATAACAAAGAACATCTGCAATTCTGCGCACTACACTACACCTCTCCATTGTGCCTGAAAAAAAAACAGAAAAATTAAAATGGCATCAAATCCTCTCTTGCTTGGTGTGTATCCATACCCCCTAAACCCCACCACTCAGACAGGAGAGTGGTATGAAATGTGTTAGTCGGCTCTGCACCACCCTGTACTATAGGCACCTGCTCCCTATGGGAGCGGCCAGGCGTGTTATGTTATTATCCTTTTTCAAACGTGTAATCCAAAATACACGACATGGCCAAAAGTATGTGGACACCTGCTCATCCAACATCTCATCCAAAAATCATGGGTATCAATATGGAGTTGGTCCCCGCTTTGCTGCTATAACAGCCTCCACTCTTCTGGGAAGGCTTTCCACGAGATGTTGGAACATTTCTGTGGGGATTTGCTTCCATTCAACCACAAGAGCATTAGTGAGGTCAGGCACTGATGTTGGATGATTAGGTCTGGCTCGCAGTCGGCATTACAATTCATCCCAAAGGTGTTTGATGGGGTTGAGGTCAGGGCTCTGTGCAGGCCAGTCAAGTTCATCCACAACGATCTCAACAAACAATTTCTGGATCGACCTTGCTTTGTGCACAGGGGCATTGTCATGCTGAAACAGGAAAGGGCCTTCCCCAAACTGTTGCCACAAAGTTGGAAGCACAGAATCGTCTAGAATGTCATTGTATGCTGTAGCGTTAATATTTCCCTTCACTGGAACTAAGGGTCCTAGACCGAACCCAAAAAAACAGCCCCACACCATTATTCCTTCTCCAACAAACATACAGTTGGCACTATACATTCAGGCAGGTAGCGTTCTCCTGGCATCTGCTAAACCCAGATTCATCCGTCGGACTGCCAGATGGTGAAGCGTGATTCATCCTTCCAGAGAACATGTATCCACTGCTCCAGAGTCCAATGGTGGTGAGCTTTACACCACTCCAGCCGATGCTTGGCATTGCGCATGGTGATCTTCGGCTTGTGTGAGGCTGCTTGGCCATACAAACCCTTTTCATGAAGCTCTCGACGAACAGTGCTTGTGCTGACGTCGCTTCCAGAGTCAGTTTAGAACTCAGTAGTGAGTGTTGCAACCGACAACAGACGGGTTTTCCACGTTACGTGCTTCAGCACTCAGTCCCGTTCTGTGAGCTTGTGTGGCCTTTCACTTTGTGGCTGAGCTGTTGTTGCTCCTAGACGTTTCCACTTCACAATAACAGCACTTACAGTTGACCGGGGCAGCTCTAGCAGGGCAGAAATTTGACGAACTGACTTGTAGGAAAGGTGGCATCCTATGACGGTGCCACGTTCAAAGTCACGGAGATCTTTAGGATGGCCCATTCTACTGTGTGCTTGATCTTATACACCTGCCAGCAATGGGTGTGCCTGAAATAGCTGAATCCACAAATTAGAAGGTGTGTCCACATACTTTTGGCTATTTCGTGTACCTCTCGCCGAGTATTCAAAGCACCTCCCTGTACTAGAAAACATGGGGACAGGAATACTCTCCTGTAAATGGTGGAGACTTGTAATACCTGGGAAAACTTGGAGCAGCGCTTCACAATACACATTTACAAAGAGAAGTTGCTCCCCTCCCCCCCCCCCCCGGCCACCCTCAAGACCACCAACAAATATACAAGCAGTCATCGACTCGTCGTCAACTTGACCTCTGATCTTGTCCAATAAAAGCTGTCTCTAGAGAAGGTAGCGACGCAAACCAGAAGTTTATACGATGATTCTGTTCCAAACCTCTCATAAAACATCCTATTTTTACCAGAATTTCGACCACCGAGTGTTAAGCATACTTAGCCATTACTAAAAGTGAAAACAGAATTGCGATCCGAGTTAAAACGAACTTGTAACGTCGACCGAAGCAAAAATCTCCATTTCTCGACGCAATTATTTAAGATTATTTTATCAAAGTCACAAAACTGTAATATTCGGCCATCCACCAACAATCTTTACATAATCCGACTGCTTAGCGAGTCAGGCATGCGACAATAACCTTTATTGAAATTAAAAAATGACCTTTAAACACCATCTTGATCGAAAACACCGTCAGCGCGCACACGCAAAACCTTTACGTGACTCAACGACGCGTCTGCTCGAGCGCGCTGCACCACATGACGAGCTGTGACGCGGCGAGTGAAATATTTTTATACAATCTTAAAACATCTCCAAAACATGCGATTTTCACCAGAATTTCGACAACCGAGTGTTAAGCGTCCTAAGCAATCGCAAAAACCGAAGACAAAATTAAAATCGAAGTTAAAACGAACTCGTAACTTCGACTGAAGCAAAAATACTCCATTTCTCCACAGGAATTTACGGAATTATGTTTGACCTTACTGTGACCTTGACCTTTGACCGATTTTGACCAAAATTGAATGAGCGCGAGCCATCACCCTCCTGAATCACGTGGTGAATTTGACATTGGTAACTTCTTCCGTTCTCGAGTTATCGTGCCTCCAAACAAACACACAAACAGAGGACGGAAGTCATCAATATACTTACGAAATCTTTAGATTTCGGAAGTAAAAAGCACCCCTGTGCGCTAATCGAGGTCATGCTGGTCCTACGTAGCAAGTCTGGATGTAATTGGCTCAGAACTGCAGGAGTAGTGTGACAAACACACAAACAAGCAGTCATAGACTGGTACTTACGAAATCGTCAACTTGACCTCTGATCTTGTCTAATAAAAGCTGTCTCGAGAGAAGGTAGCGACGCAAACCAGAAGTTTCTGGTTTCTGGTTTCTGGTAATTTGACATTGGTAGATATCCATACAAGTATCAATACTTTCCTGAATCTGATCACCACCTCCTCTGCTATCCACCTCATCTCCAAGCTTTGTGTCATCTGAAAATTTGGAAAACCTACTCTTCACATAACTATCCAAATCGTTGATGTAAATATTTAATAGCAATGGTCCGGGTACTGATCCCTGAGATACCTCGCAACTTACATCCTCCCAGAAAGACATCCTCCCACTCACAGACACTCTTTGCTTCCTATCACTAAACCAGTTTGCAATCCAATTAGCTACCTAACCAGCTACTCCACAAGCCCTCACTTTGGCTAACAACCTCTGATGTGGTACCTTATCAAATGCCTTCTTAAAGTCTAGATATACTATGTCCACTGCCTTTCCCTCATCCACCCAATCAGACACTGCTTCATAGAACTCTAAAATATTTGTTAGACAGGAACTACCTTTGGTAAACCCATGCTGACTACCTTTAATTAGTTTGTATTTGTTTAAATGGTTCCTCATCTTATCCCTAATTAATGTCACCAACACCTTCCCCACAACTGAAGTCAAACTAACAGGTCTATAGTTTCCCAATTCTTCTCTGGATCCTTTCTTAGCGATGTTACATTTGCTACTCTCCAATCCTCCGGTACCTGTCCTGACTCCAACGAGCTGTTAAATATATCAAATAACACCACCCTTATCTGTTAACACCACCAATCAATACTCTTGGAGTCATATTATCTGCCTTGGAGCTCCATCGTCCCTTATTTTCCGACCTGTTTCATTACTTCCTCTACTCCTACTGAGATCTCCTCAAGAGGCCCTTGCACACCTCTGAGATAGATACTGAAGTCCCCCCTGACTGTTTCTGTGGAAACATGAAAGCAAAGAAACTTTAATAACCCTGCCATCTGACCCTCATTGTCCACCAACTCTACTGTGCTAGCTATTGCTCATGAGGCCCACACTTCTCTTACCTGTCCTGGGATGCCAGCCATTGGGGAAGAGACATACTCCATTGAGCTAAGATAAATGCCTTGTAGGCTGTTGGCAGTTCTGATTTGTCAAGAAATGACTTCAATCGACGGAGGATGCCCATGGATCTACAGCCTGTTTTGGATTTCAGCTCTGGTATATAGTCAGCCCAAGAGAGGTCATGGTTGGTGGTGAAGCCTACAAGAGATCAAGAGACTCAACCGCTTCTGGTGGTTGACAATGGTAATTGTTGATAGGTGGGATCATTTATCCTCATCCTAAACACGGTGCATGTACAACCTCCTCTAAGATCCCGAGATCACTGTAAATGAAGGAGTAAGATGAATTAGTCCTGAAAAAAGAAGGAATCTCATTATTCCAGGTGTAAGGAAGTTTGATCCTCATTATACATTTGAGATCGACCACAGTGGGATCTACTAATTAATTCCGGCAGATGGCATGACCGGCTTAACGTCCATCCGAGGGGCGGCGCGACATCAATCGATGCCTCGCCCTGCCTGCACATCACAAGGGTGGCAGTTTATAGTTGAGTCGAGATTCAAATTTTAAAATGAATTGACACATTCAAAAATGAACTTCGATCTTAAGGTCATCATCGAGAATCGATCAAATCGACCAAACAGCTTGGAAAGCACTACACCGGAGAGTGGCCGGGAGGCGTTTGCACCCACTCGAAAGTGAAGCTCTTTAAAGCGTGCAAATTGAGCCAATCAGACTTACTGGATTATTTCCTATTTTATTTCCTCAACACAAACCGAGGGTTGACCACTTCATGTCCTCCCTCTCATAACCCTCACGCAGCCAGGAGGCGTCCCCTCGTGGCTGAACCACGTACATGTCGTGAATTTGGTACATTTGCTCTTCGAACTCTTACTAGACAATCAATGAGTGATTGTTGTGACCATATCTCTTGGTTCAAGGTTATAACTCATCTTGCTCTTATCCTTCATTTTGTAATGTTGTGCTTTTGTTTCCTTTGTTTCAGCACTGCTTCATCCAGTTGAACGAAGACATGATTTGGATCTGTGGCTTTATTTCAATGTATTCAACTGTGGTCCATCAACTGGATACCTTCAACGATGGATAAGTTCCTCAGACCCGAATGGTCTGATGCCGACCCCAACTCCAGCACGGCAGCGAAGCAATGGAGTCAATGGATTCGCACATTTCAAAACTTTCTCACGGCTATCGATACTCATACCCGAGACAAACTAGCGGTACTCGTCAATCTTGTGGTTTCACTAGTATATGAGTACAAAGCAGAAAAACGAAACTTACAAAGCTGCTGTAGATGAACTCAAGACACTGTACGTGAAACCAAGGAATGAGATTTTTGCAAGACACATCCTCACCACTCAGAGGCAGGAATCTGGTAAGAGACTCGACCATTATTTCCAAGCACTAAATCAGCTCAGCAAAGATTGCAACTTTCGTGATGTAACAGCCACACAATGCTGTGATGATTCAATCAGACACTCCATCAACGGACTGACATCAACTCATATCTGCTAGCGACTCTTGGAGAATAAGACTCTAGATCTTCAGCTTGCCTTTGACCAGCCCCACACTCTGGAAATGGCTCGAAAGCAGGCAGACTCTTACTGTGTGCACCCTCAATCCCGATGGCTGCTGCAGCGAGTACCCACACAGAATGGGCCATCCACTGCTACCCAGGAGACGTCAGATGCCACTACTGCTGACAATGCACCGGCCGAACCACCAACATCCACAACAGTGACCGCAAAATGTTTCTTTCTGCAGATACAACAAACATCTTCGGCATAAATGACCCAACAAGGATGCAATCTGTAATCTTTGCTTAAAAAAAGGTCAATTTGCAAAGGTCTTCAAATCAACTGCTTCCAAATCCACCTCTGCTGCAATGCCACTACTTGTCAGTGTCAGCACTCAGACCACAACAGTGTCAGCAGCATCACCTGCATGCCTCTCAAAAGCCCTTCTGAAAGTTCAAGTCAATGGCCTGACTTTCAGTGAACTTGTGGACACAGGTGGCTCAAAGTTTTGTGAGTCAACATTTTGTGACATCTCACAATCTCAAACTGTCTCCATCTACAATCAAGGTCTCTATGGCCTTTACATCCTTCACCACAAAGGCCTTAGGATACTGCTTTGTGGAACTCATGCATGGAGGCTGCATTTACCGCAGTATGAAACTCGCTGCCCTCCAGGACTTGTGTGCTGACGTGATATTAGGATACGACTTCTTGAGACAACACGTTAGTGTCAAGATTCCCTTTGATGGTGATAAAACCCCACTTAAGGTATGCAGCCTGGCTACTGCCTTGGCACCTCCACTGTCACTGTTCTCTAACCTCATGCCTGACTGCCGACCTATCGCTGTCAAGATACCCAGTTTTCCAGGCTGAGATCAAGAGATTGTTAGACGAAGGAGTCGTCAAGGCCAGTGAATCTCCATGGCGAGCACAAGTACACGTGACCACCAACGAGCGCCAGTAAAAGTGGCTGGTAGTGGATTACTCTCAGACAATTAACTGATTCACCATCTTGGATGCCTACCCCCCTCCCACGAATTGATGAGCTGGTAGGAAAAGTTGCCAAATACCAGGTCTTCAGCACACTAGATCTACGTAGTGCTGAGCAGTAGATCGCAATAAAGGAAGAAGAAAGACAGTACACTGATTCTGAAGCGAATCAGAGACTGTACCAGTTCTTCCAAATCCTCTTTGGCGTAAGGAACGGCGTTGGTAGCTTCCAACCCATAATAAGCAACATCATAGTTGAGAAAAATCTCCACATTACAGTTGCCTATGTGGACAATGTCACTATTTGTGGAAAGAGCCAACAAGACCATGACACCAATCTTGAAAGATTCCTTCAAGCTACCAAAAAGTATAACTTGATCTTCAATACTAATAAGAGCATCTTTTACGCGAACTCCATCGATCTTCTTGGTGACTCGATCAGCAATGGCACTGTTAGACCTGACCCTAAACACCTTCGGCCCCTTCAGGAGCTGCCACTACCGCACGATCTGCCATCTCTACATCGGGTAGTAGGTACGTTCTCTTAGTATTTGCAGTGGACTGTCAAATTCTCCATCCACTTATATAAAGTAAAAGCTTTCCGCAATAAGCTGCTGTTACTGAAGCCTTCAAAACTCTCAAAAGAGACATAGAGACGGCTGTAGTAATGGCTGGAGATGATGATGCTTATTTTATAGAGGAGACTGATGCATCTGATCATGCCACCGTGGCCACCCTCAATCAGTCAGGTCGACCCATCGCCTTTTTTTTTCTCGAACTCTTTCAAAATCTGAGCAATGCCACTCTGCTAGAGAAAAAGAAGCATCCGCCATTGTCAAAACTTTGCGAAAATTGAGGCACTACCTTTTGGGGGCATTATTTTCAGCTGACCACAGACTAAAAGTCTGTTGCCTTCATGTTCAATAACAGAGGCCGACAAAATAAAGAATGAAAAGATCACGAGGTGGCGCACTGAACTTTCATGCTGGAGCTACGATATCGTGTCTCGGCCGGGAAAGGACAATGTTGCTGCAGATGCACTCTCACGTATCTACTGCTCCGCAGCTAACCGTGACTCTCTATATGAGCTCCACAACTCACGATGCCACCCAGGTATTACGAGAATGGCACATTCTGTACGATGTCGCAGCCTTCCCTACTTACTCATTAGATGACATTAAAAAGATGAGCACTTCTTGCCCAGTATGCGCTGAACTCAAGCCAATATTCTTTCAACCCTGGTGAAAGCAACACAGCCTTTTTTTTTGTATACGTTGTCGAGGCTCGTATAAGAGCTAATGTACAGAACGTATAACAAAGAGAGCAGGAGACGAGAGGGGTGGGAGAGGGACGCACAAAACAGTAGGGAACAGGGACATTCGGAGATCTGTATAAGGAAGAGGGATGGGGTGGGAACATGGGGTAAACAAGATAAACTTTCAGGACGGAAAGCAGGGAATTTTAAGGAAGTGGGTTTGAGGTGAATTAACGGGGGTAGAAAAGATCATGATTTTGGATGTGGGAAGATATGAGATGGTGGTGAACACCTGTTTTGAAGACCTGGAGGGAGGAGTGGGATTGAAGAGAGTGTAGGAGTTTGTTCCAGAGGTGGGGAAAAAATAAATGAAAGAATGAAGGTGAGCAGTAATTATTGATTGTGGCAGTTTCACGATAAGAGGGTTCTTGGCAGACCTTGAGCGCCCTGCAGAAATATCGGGGGGGGGGGGTGGGGTCAACAGATCACAGACAGAGCAGGATGGGGCAAGGCCGGAGACGAGATGGTAGAAGACACAACACCAACCTGCGTGCGGTGAGAGAGTGAGAGACCCAAAGACTCAGCCTCATCGTGGGAGATACCAATGATCCAAAAACCTTTGGTTTCCACAGCATCAAGCCGAGCTAGCTGTAAGGCAGGAGAACCATTCTAGAAGGGAGAGCAGTACTCCATCAGGCTGTAGATGAAAGCTTTGTATGTGGTTTAGAGTTCAGGTGTGCCAAGGAAGGACTGACTATGCACGATGGAGGATTCCCAGTTAGGCTTTGGAGGCCAGCATGGAAATGTGGCTTTCCCAGGAAAGATCATGGTAGATAGTGAGACCCAAAAGCTTGAATGAAAGGACTTATTTAAGGGGATTGTTGATAAAGTAGATGGAGGTGGGGGAGGAGTTCCAGACAGTCCTTTTGGAGAGACATCGTGAGAGTGTGAGATTTGTCAGGATTGAAGGACATGTTCCAAGTGTTGGACCAGCTTGTGATTTTATCCAGATCTGCAGAGTGTGAAGAGGCTGCTGCCTGCTGATATGAGGGATGACAGATGGTACGGCAGAGGGTGGAGTCATCAGCAAAGAGATATAGAGGATTTTCCATAGAGTTTGAGAGTTCATTTATGAAAACCAGAAAAAGCACAGGGCTCAGAACACTGCCTTGAGGAACTCCAGCCTGGACAGGAAGAGGAGATGAAATGGAGCCATGAAGGGCCACACGTTGACTGTGACGGCAGAGGAAGTGCATGAGTGGAGATGGCCTTGGATATCATAAGAAGAGAGTTTGGTGAGCAGGGCGGGATGCCAGACCATATCGGAAGCTCGCACGCGATATGTCTCGGGACATGGCTCTGATCTCATGTTTGGCATTGAGGACCTCCATCCATTGTTTGGAAAGCAGAAGCGGCATGTCCAGGGTAGAGTGACCTGGTCTGAATCCAAATTGATTATCGGCAATCGAGCAATTCAAGAAGAGGAAGGATTTAATGTTCGAAGCCATAATGGATTCCATGACCTTGTTGATGATTGGGAGCAGGCTGATTAGTCTGTAGTTGCAGTGATCTGTATTTGCACCTTTTTTGCATTGCTCTTCATTGGCTCAACGTTGATTTTAAGGGACCCTTACCATCAGTCATCCAAAGCAAATACCTGCTTACCACCGTCGATGAGTTCTCCAGGTTCCCATTTGTTTTCCTTTGTCCCGATCTCAGCACCGCCAATGGCTATGAAGTGCTTTTGTCAACTGTTCTCAATCTTTGGCATGCCTGAATACCACCATTCTTATCGTGGCTCGTTATTTATGTCCGGCGATCTCAGAGATTTCCTTCATGGATGCAGTATCGCCATACTACACCCTACAATCCACAGGGGAATGGCCAGATCAAATGGTATAATGGCATTATTTGGAAGGCTGTAACCCTTACTCTTCAGTCCAGAGACCTCTCTCCTTCCCAGTGGGAATCTGTTCTTCCTGACGCCCTTCACTCTGTGTGATCCCTACTGCGACCAATGTGACTCCTCACAAGAGGACATTCGGGCTTCAGCAGCGGTCTACCAATGGTCATGCTCTTCCATCCTAGATCGCGTTTTCCCACCAGGTCCTTCTGAAGAGACAGGTGTGCCAAAGTATGACTCTTTTGTCGACGAAGTTGATTGACTGGAGGCGAACCCTGAGTACACCCATGTTGTTTGACTCCCTGATGGTAGGGAGACCACAGTGTCCATTTGACACCTGGCACCTCAAGGTGATTTTCCAGGTCCTGACAAAGTAGGTAACACAATGCCTACAGAACACATGGACTCTGGACCAACTTCTAGCGAGGGAATACTCACGGATAACATTTTGCCTGCTGCAGAGGATGCAGATTTCCTGCTGGGGCTCCAATTGTGACTGATGGAACCAGCGAACAATTGTCTCCTGAGGCTGAACCCATACTATATCGATCTACTCGTGTTATTCGGCCGCCTCAACTGGTAGAGGAGCTACTGGTACTGATAGAGGTAGAGGAGCTACTGGTACTGGTAGAGGAGCTACTGGTACTGGTAGAGCTACTGGTAGAGGAGCTACCAGTCTCTCTCCCCCCACGAATGTGAAATAATTCGTTGAACTTTCGGGATGGGGAGAATGTCATGGATTTGGTACTTTCGCAATATGAGATCCGATTAGATATTCAATGAGTGCTTGTTGTACCGTATCTCTTGTTTCAAGGTTATAACTCATCTTGCTTTTTAATCCTTCACTTTGTAATGTTGTGCTTTTGTTTCCTTTGTTTCAGTGCTGCTTCATTCAGTTGAATAAAGCCATGATTTGGATCTCAGGCTTTACTAACTTAAGTTTGGCTCTGCCGTTTTTATTCGCCAACCAATGGAGAGAGAGGGAGAGGGAGAGGGAGAGGGAGAGGGAGAGGGAGAGATGGAGAGGGGAGAGAGTGAGGAGGTGGTGGGGGAGAGAGAGAGGGGAAAGAGAGAACACATTCGGAAACAAACATCACCTGGACACATCCAGAGCTAAGCTGTCTGGAGCCAAACATTGCTTGGACACATCTGGAGACAAGCTCCCATCCAGACACGTCTGGAGACAAACACCGCCTGGATGTAAACACCCTCAGACACGTTCAGAGACAAACACCGCCTGGGTGTGGCTGGAGCCAAGCTGTCCAGAGACAAACACTGCTCGGACATTGATGGAGACAAACTCCCCTTCAGACATAAACACCGCCTGGATGCGTCTGGAGACAAACACCCGTCCAGACATAAACACCGCATAGACGCGCCTGCAGCTAGGCTGTCGAGAGACAAACACCACTCGGACATGTCCAGAGACAAAGACGGCCCGGATCTCCCAATCAACATGAACCTGAATCTGCTCCCAGTCAACATAAACCTGCTCCCAGTCAACATGAACCTAAATCTGCTCCCAATCAACATGAACCTGGTCGCAATCAACATGAGCCTGAACCTGCTCCCAATCAAGAACTTGAAACTGCTCACAATCATGAACCTGTACCAACTGCCAATCAACATGAGCCTAAACCTACTCCCAATCATGAACTTGAACCTACTCCCAATCATGAACCTGAATCTGCTCCCACTCATGAACCTGAACCTACTCCCAATCAAGAACTTGAACCTGCTCCCAATCATGAACCTGAACGTGCTCCCATCCATGAACCTGTGCCTACTTCCAATCATAAACTTGAACCTATTCCCAATCATGAACCTGAACCTACTCCAAATCAACATGAACCTTAACGTGCTCCCATCCATGAACTTCAACCTGTTTCCAATCATGAACCTGAACCTACTCCCAATCATGAACTTGAATGTGCTCCCATCCATGAACTTGAAGCTCCTCCCAATCATGAACCTGAATCTGCTCCCAATCATTAACTTGAACCTACTCCCAATCAACATGAACTTGAACGTGCTCCCATCCATGAACCTGAACCTGCTCCCATCCATGAACCTGAACGTGCTCCCATCCATGAACCTGAACGTGCTCCCATCCATGAACCTGAACGTGCTCCCAATCAACATGAACCTGAATCTGCTCCCATCCATGAACCTGAATCTGCTCCCAATCAACATGAACCTGAATCTGCTCCCATCCATGAACCTGAATCTGCTCCCATCCATGAACCTGAATCTGCTCCCATCCATGAACCTGAACGTGCTCCCAATCAACATGAACCTGAATCTGCTCCCATCCATGAACCTGAATCTGCTCCCATCCATGAACCTGAACGTGCTCCCATCCATGAACCTGAACGTGCTCCCATCCACGAACCATAACCTGCTCCCATCCAGAACCTACTCCCAAAAGGAACAAATTACACGTTCACGTGGTGGTTTTGTGTCGATGATGATTATCTTGTCCTGTTAATGAGGACAATTTCTAAATAATTGAGGAATTCCCACCAAAGGAAGCGTTTAAATGTGATGCACTAGTAGGTGGGATGTATACGTCCGGAGTTTAGGAACGGCACCGGCAGCAATGGCCTGCCCCTTTCGAAAGATTACGAGCATATCTCACCAAACAGTCCAGAAACCGTTGAGCCCCAAACATGGAGGGAGATATTGGGTTCGCCTATTCGTGGCCCCAAATGCACGATGTTCTGTGAATCGTTATTAGATATCATATTGATGGGACGGGTTGTTTACCGAACACTACTTACACTTTTATAATGAACCATCATCGTATTTGGCTAACATTGTGCGGCTTCTCTTTCCCCTCACCCAATCCTTATGGAGTTTGCCGAGAGGGGTGGGGAGAATATGTTTTCGAAATACGAGTCGCCCTGAGGGCATAGTATTAAATCCACAGCCAGAGTGGGAGGGTCATAATCGCATAGGGAGTGCCTCCAGGGCTGATTGGATCGTACAGAAGTCTTACTTCAGACGCCGCCATATTGCGCGGACGTCGGCGGAGCTTGTGGACGGCCTGACACGGACGGCAAACATGTTGAGTAACGCGCAGCTCTTGGACGAGCTCATGGGCCGGGATCGAAACCTGGCCCCCAATGAGAAGAAGACCGATATGCGATGGGACGATGACCGGGTAAGGCGAAACGGGGAGGGCGGTATAAAGTTTTGTTTTAAAGTCTCGGCTTGATTGTGCTCCAGATTTTACGTTAGGCCTCATCCGACACGTCCGTTGCGAAGATTCCATGACTGGGTTTTCTAAGCTGAACTGGTTCTTTTACTGCAATGAGAAGGGATAATAATCCGAGAACGGGTGTTTGAAGTCTGGTATCAGTTCGTTTATTCGGCAGTTTGGCTGCTCTTGGCCGAACCGTGCAAGACGGATTTGTTCTTTCGTTTGATTCCTTATTCACTCCAGATGTACCTTGTGTACCTCCTGCAGGTATGCAAGCATTACTTGGTGGAATATTGTCCCGCAGAGCTGTTCGTGAACACCCGAGCAGACCTGGGTACGTGTGTCATTGTGGACTTTGTTTACAGGCACTGGCTGGCACTGACTTGAGATTATTAAATATTGATTGTGGTTGGGTATGTAATGTGTTTGGTATGTAATTGGGTATGTAATGTGGTTTGGTATGTAATATTGTTGGGTTTGTAATGTGGTTGGGTATGTAATGTGGTTGAGTTTAATATTGATTGTGGTGGGTATGTAATATGGTTGGGTGTGTGATTGAGTTTAATGTCGATTGTGATGGGTATGTAATGTGGTTGGGTGAGTATGTAATATGGTTGGATGTTTAATATCGATTGTGGAGGGGTATGTAGTGTGGTTGGGTATGTAATGTGGTTGAGTTTAATATCGATTGTGGGTATGTAATGTGGTTGGGTGTTTAATATCGATTGTGGTGGGCATGTGATATGGTTGGGTGTTTAATATCGATTATGGCTGGGTATGTAATGTGGTTGGGTGTTTAAGATTCATTGTGGGTATGTAATATGGTTGGGTGTTTAATATCGATTGTGGGTGGGTATGTAATGTGGTTGGGTGAGTATGTAATATGGTTGGGTGTTTAATATCGATTGTGGAGGGGTATGTAGTGTGGTTGGGTATGTAATGTGGTTGGGTGTTTAATATCGATTGTGGAGGGCATGTGATATGGTTGGGTGTTTAATATCGATTATGGGTGGGTATGTAATGTGGTTGGGTGTTTAATATCGATTATGGGTGGGTATGTAATGTGGTTGGGTGTTTAATGTTGATTGTGGGTATGTAATATGGTTGGGTGTTTAATATCGATTGTGGGTGGGTATGTAATGTGGTTGGGTGCTTAGTATCGATTTTGGATATGTAATGTGGTTGGGTGTTTAATATCGATTGTGGGTGGGTATGTAATGTGGTTGGGTGTTTAATATTGATTGTAGGTGGGTATGTAATGTGGTTGGGTGTTTCGTATCGATTGTGGGTGGGTATGTGATGTGGTTGGGTGTTTAATATCCATTGTGGGTGGGTATGTAATGTGGTTGGGTGTTTAATATCGATTGTGGGTATTTAATGTGGTTGGGTGTTTAATATTGATTGTGGGTGGGTATGTAATGTTGGGTTTTAATATCGATTGTGGGTGGGTATGTGGTTGAGTGTTTAATATTGATTGTGGGTGGGTATGTGGTTGAGTTTAAATTGATTGTGGGTGGGTATGTGATATGGTTTGGTGTTTAATATCGATTGTGGGTGGGAATTTAATATTGTGGTTGGGCGTTTAAAATCGATTGTGGATGGGTATGTAATATGGTTGGGTGTTTATCGATTGTGGATGGGTATGTAATATGGTTGGTGTTTAATATCGATTTGGGTGGGTATGTAATGGTGGCATTTAATATCGATTTTATGTGGGTATGTAATGTTTCTGGCATATAATATTGATTGTGGGTATGTAATGTAGTTGGGCGTTTCATATCGATTGTGGATGGGTATGTAATGTGGTTGGGCATTTCATATTGATGGGTATGTAATGTTGGGCATTTATAATTGATTGTGGGTGGGTATGTAATGTGGTTTGGCATTTAATATTGATTGTGGGTGGGTATGTAATGTGCTTTGGCATTTAATATTGATTGTGGGGGGTATGTAATGTGGTTTGGCATTTAATATTGATTGTGGTTGGGTGTTTAATATCGATTGTGGTTGTGTATGTAATATGGTTGGGCATTTAATATAGATTGTGGATGGGTATGTAATGTGGTTGGGTGTTTAATATCGATTGTGGTTGTGTATGTAATGTGGTTGGGCGTTTAATATAGATTGTGGATGGGTATGCAGCATTGAATATGGTTGTGTATGTAATTTTCAAATTCTGGTTGGATATATATATATATATATATATATATATATATATATATATATATATATATATATATATATATATATATATATATATATATATATATATATATATATATATATATATATATATATATATATATATATATATATATATATATATATATATATATATATATATATATATATATATATATATATATATATATATATATATATATATACACACACATGGTATTGATTGTGGTTGTGGTGTATTTTCCAGGACCCTGTGACAAAATCCATGATGAAACTCTTAAGAAGAAGTAAGTATTATCAACATAAAAGTACCGTTTCGGGGGGGGGGGGGGGGACGTGTTTCCGTTCTTGCTGTTAGTGATACAGGAATGGACCCACGTGAAGGCCTTCTGCATACTACCAACCTAGACATGTAAATTTCCTCCATCCTCAAAGGCCGATGCAACACAACAACATTGTCGGCAATGGATCTTGTTCAATCCTTTGAGGCTGTCACACACTTTCCTCGCACTATGAGATTGTCGATGGTGAGTTTTTCGATAGACCAAATGGCAATGAAGAAGAAATGCAAGCAGAGGATGACAAAGGTGAAATATCTGAGCACTGCTTCCTTGGCAGTAATGCTGGTGCATCGCCAATGTCGTGCCAGGAGCAGGCAATGACACATACGTACACACTCGTCGATCGATAGATTTCATTGTAATTCAAAGGCAGAGAATTTGTTATTAACAGCTTTTATAACACAATGTACCACAAATCAAACTGCCTTATTGATTCTGAAGGTTTGTTCATTATAGGAAACAAAGGACAGGTTCAGGCTACTATATTGAACTTTGAAACCTGAAGTTTAATTGGTCAATACATTTTGCCACTTTAGTGATTGTCCGAAGCAGAAAAATATTGACCACTGAAAGCCGCTGTAAAAATCCATCCTCGTCACACCCCCAACCTGTCAACCAACTTTCATCCAAATCGGTCCACCAAACGTTTGATACATCATGCTCACAGACAGACAAACGGGTGAAAACATCACCTCCATCCACCTTCATTGGCGGAGGTAATTATAACCAAGTGGTACAATATATTATGTGAACTACAAAGTAAATAAGTTGTTCAATGTGTTGCTATCATGATAATAAGCCTTTTGTTTTACACACATCATCGTTCCTTGTTCTCTTCCTTTTAGTGGGGCAGATAACAGCAATTTTTGAGAGGAATCGTGCAAATGATGATACAAGCATCAAATTTGGCACATTTGTTCTCCAGGGGATTCTAATCAAATCTGCCTGATTGGCCATTTTTAAATCCAAATTTTGGAAAATTTGAAAAAAAATAAAAATAAACTTCAAAAAAGTCAAGATCATGAATCGATGTTGGATGCTGGCTGAGATTTGTGAATGTTTCAGAAACTTCATCTAAGACGTTCCAAGTCTGCCATGCAGTTTTCTTCCCTTTACTGCGGAAGGCAGACACGACATCACATCCAGTGAATGCATGGAAGTATGGGATCCCTCGAGCTTTCTCAGGCCCTATTGCAGAAACTACCTCATGGACTGGAATCCATCGTGCCTTGGCTCCTTGGCCAAAGGCAATCCACATGTTCTCAAGACCTAGTTCCTGTAAGGATGGCAGTACAGATATTGCTATGACTAGTATGTCTGTGTCATTAGCCTTAATGATAATGGATTTGCTACCATCCGTCGTTGCATCCCTGGCGTGTTCAAATATTTGAGTGTCAGCTTCTTCATGACAACATGGAGACACAGCATCCAGTGACTTCCTTGTGTTGCTAATGGCATCTACTCCTTTTGTGACAATGACTGTGCTTGTCGTCTGTGCTTCACACATCTTTTCCGCAAGGAAGTGAAACAGCTCAGTCTTGTTGCTGTCATCTCGAAGAAAGCTTCTCCAGTTACTTGGGGTCTTACTGGTTCCTGTCACTCTTCTTCTGATTCCTTGCCCCCTTTTCGACCTTCAGACTTGAATTCTTGTACACATCAACAAGCACTACGCACCATCTACGCGTACCTGACTCCACCCTCTGCCGTACCATCGGTCCACCTTTGGGATGATGTCTTCTTTAGCATAGTCATCAAATATCTTTGAAGTGCATGGAGGTAGGGCATTGATAAGTGCTGAGCCATCAATGATGACTGCATCTCCCCTTGGTTCTCTGTCTGGGATGTTCACTTGCGCTTCAAGTATTTCAGCCAGCTGTGAATTCAAATTTTTTTGAAGTTTTTTTTTTCGAATTTTTCAAAATTTGGATTTTCAAATGGCAAATTGGGCACATTTGATCAGAAAGCCATGCAGAACAGAAATGCCAAATTTGATGCTTGTATCATAATTTGCACGATTTTTCTACGATCTACTACACTTTCATACAGTGTCGATGTACTGTTGTGTAACACAGTTCAAAATTTCCTTGTTATAAGCTGTCATTCTACCAAGTTGCTTTGGTACCTTGACACTTCAGGCGGCGGTCAAAGTTCATATGGAACTTGTGCCACCTCTCCAACTGATAAAAACGTGGTGTTGATTTGATAGCCGTTTCAATTCTTTTTCTGGTTTTCATCAATGATCTCTCCGACTCTGGAAAATCCTCTATCTCTTTGCTGATGACTCCATCCTCTGCCGTACCATCTGTCATCCCTCAGACCGGCAAGCAGCAGCTTCTTCGCTCACTGCAGATCTGGATAAAATCACAAACTGGTCCAACACGTGGAACATGTCTTTCTATCCGGACAAATCTCACACTCTCACGATGTCTCTCCGAAAGGACTGTTCAGAACCCCCCCCCCCATCCACTTTCTTAACAATCCTCTGGAAGAAGTCCTTTCTTTCAAGCTTCTGGGTCTCACTATCTGCCATGACCTTTCCTGGGAAAGCCACATTTCCATCCTCTGTCGTGCAAAGTCCTTCCTCGGCCCACCTGAGCTCCTGACCACTTACAAAGCATTTGTCCGCAGCCTGATTGAGTACTGCTCTCCCTCCCATCTGGGCTGGTGCTCCTACCTCCCACCTTTCTCGGCTTCACGCTGTGGAAACAAAGGCATTTCGGATCATTGGCAACTCCCGCAATGAGGCTGAGTCTTTGGGCCTCTCACTCTCTCTCTCTCACCGCAGGCTGGTCGGTGGTCTTTCTGTGTTCTACCGTCTCCTCTCCAGCCTCGCCCCCCCCCGCCCCTGCTCTCTCTCTGCGATTTGTCCCCACCACATTTCCGTAGGGTGCTGAAGGTCCGCCAACAACCCCCTCTGGTAAAACTTCCAAAATCACGAATCACTGCTCACCTTCACTCTTTCATTCCTCTTTTTTTTTCCCACCTTTGGAATAAACTCCCTCACTCTATTCAATCCCATTCTTCCCTGCAGGCCTTCAAAACAGCTGTTCACCACCACCTCTCATCATCCCCGTTAATCCACCCAAGCCCACTTCCTTCAAATTCCCTGCTTTCCTTCCTGACTGAAAGTCCCTGTAATGTCCATCTTGTATTCCCCATGTTCCCCGCCCCATCCCTCTCCCTTCCACAGATCTCCTAATGTCTCTCTTCCCCACTGTTTTGTCCTTCCCACTCCCGCCCCTCTTGTCTCATGCCCCCCTTGCTGTGCGTTGTGTGTTAGCTCTCACACGAGCCTCGACAAGGTATACAAAAAAAACCACCATCTATCGAAGCCCATCGTCAACATACCAAATATTCTTTACAGAGCGTCGGTGCTGCCGAAACAGTTCCTGGGTTGGGGTTATGCTGGGTAGTAAAGCCCATCGAGCTTACGTCATGATTATTCAGTCAAAGCCTCTTCATATCAACACATCGGTTAATGGGAATATGTTGATATGACATGATTACATTAAGGGCCTATCCAGCGTGCAGAAGCATTCGGCGGTGTTAACAACAGGCTTTGACTGTCTGGACTCTGCAAATTTATTGAACTAGGCCCACACAGGCTCGGTAATGGTCATGTATTCGCTTGGTGCAGACCAAGCTGTGGTTGAGTGTTCTTTCAGCTTTTAAATTTTGTTTTTTTAACTCTCAATATATCATTTTACCATATTCACCAGATGTTTGGGTTTTTTTAATGAAAAAGAAGTTTATTATGTTATACGATGAATCCTTGCATGTGAGCTGAACGTATCCCTGAACTAATGACAGACCTGCTTGTATCTACGTGTGATTTGCATCTCGTACGCAAAACTACTAATGTATGACCAATCTGTAAGGACTAAAAGAAAATAATTTGCGTATTTTACTTCCCAGCTTAATTCGGCTTTTACGTGTGACAAACTTGCCTGGGGTCGTTTGCATCCTCGCCGTGCACCTCTGAGAGCGATTTCTCAAAATGCGCTGACGTGAGACGATCGACGTGTGATATCCCTCCATGACATGCTTATGGTTTACACATTTCGCTCCGTGCTCTGTCGCACAATTGCAATATGGTTGCCAAGGAAACGATAATAATTAACAGTCGTGGCCTAGAAGTGCACGCACTCGCTTATGAGCCGTCTAGCCTGCATTCGCATCCCAACCCAGCTAAAAACTGGGAAGGCAGTGGCAATAAATAAACAAGCAGTCATAGACTGGTTTTACGAAATCATCAACTTCACCTCTGACCTTGTCAAATAAAAGCTGTCTCTAGAGAAGGTAGCGACGCAAACCAGAAGTTTCTACAATGATTCTGTACAAAACCATCAAAAATCGAATGTTTGACCTCACTGTGACCTTGACCTTTGACCGATTTTGACCAAAATCTAAGCAGCGCTAGCCATCACCCTCCTGAATCACGTGGTGTAATTTGACATTGGTAGCTTCTTCTGTTCTCGAGTTCCCGCGGATTAACGTAACTTAATGGTCACACTCAACTCCCCCCCCCCTCCCCAACTCGAAAGGACGCCGGGGCGAGCGCGATGACGTCGGCGCACACGCAAAACCTCGCCATGTGACGAGCCGTGACGTGGCGGGTGAAATATTTTTATACAATCTTAAAACGTCTCCAAAACATCCAATTTTTACCAGAATTTCGACAACCGAGTGTTAAGCGTCCTAAGCGATCGCAAAAACCGAAGACAAAATTAAAATCGAAGTTAAAACGAACTCGTAACGTCAACCGAAGCAAAAATACTCCATTTCTCCACAGGAATTTATGGAATTATTTAATATTATTTTATCAGTCATAAAACCGTAATATTCGGCCATCCACAAACAATCTTTACACCCTCTGACGGCTTAGCGAGTCAGGCATGCGACGATAAGCTTTATTGGGATGAAAAATGACTTTTAAAAACCATCTTTATCGAAAACACCATCAGCGAACACACGCAAAACCTTTACGTGACTCAACGACACGTCTGCTCGAGCTCGCTGCACCACGTGACGAGCCGTGACGCGGCGGGTGAAATATTTTTATACAATCTTAAAATGTCTCCAAAACATCCGATTTTTACAAGAATTTCGACAACTGAGTGTTAAGCGTACTCAGCAATCACAAAAACCAAAGACAAAATAAAAATTGAAGTTAAAACGAACTCGTAATGTCGACCGAAACAAAAATACTCCATTTCTGCACAGGGATTTACGGAATTATTTAATATTATTTTTAAAACAGCCGTAACTCGACGAATTGACACACAAATTCCGCCGAACTTACCTCGATCTTCCAAACTCGCGCTCCGTCAACAATACCTATGGTAACTTTTCTCGAGTTATCATGTTTTGGATGTTTGACCTCACTGTGACCTTGACCTTTGACCAATTTTGACCAAAATCTAATCGGCGTTAGCCATCACCCTCCTGAATCACGTGGTTTAATTTGACATTGGTAGCTTCTTCCGTTGTCTAGTTATTGTGCCTACAAACACACAAACAAACACACAAACAAACAAACAGAAACGGAAGTCATCAATATACTTACGAAATCTTTAGATTTCGTAAGTAACAAGCAGTCATAGACTGGTACCTACCAAATCGTCAACTTGACCTCTGACCTTCTCTCATAAAAGCTGTCTCTCGAGAAGGTAGCGACGCAAACCAGAAGTTTCTACGATGATTCTGTACAAAACCATCAAAAATCGAATGTTTGACCTCACTGTGTCCTTGACCTTTGACAGATTTTGACCAAACTCTAATCAGCGCGAGCCATCACCCTCCTGAATCACGTGGTGTAATTTGACATTGGTAGCTTCTTCCGTTCCTGAGTTAAAACTTTTTTTTGGATGTTTTACCTTACTGTGACCTTGACCTTTGACCGATTTTGACCAAAATCTAATCAGCACTGGCCATCACCCTCCTGAATCACGTGGTGTAATTTGACATTGGTAGCTTCTTCCGTTCTCGAGTTATCGTGCGCACACACACACACACACACACACACACACACACACACACACACACACACACACACACACACACACACACACACACACACACACGACGGAAGTCATCAATATACTTACGAAATCTTTAGATTTCTTGAGTAACAAACAAGCAGTCATATACTGGTACTTACGAAATCGTCAACTTGACCTCTGACCTTGTCTAATAAAAGCTGTCTCTCGAGAAGGTAGCGACGCAAACCAGAAGTTTCTGTGATGATTCTGTACCAAACCATCAAAAATTGAATGTTTGACCTTACTGTGACCTTGACCTTTGACCGATTTTGACCAAAATCTAATCGGCGCTAGCCATCACCCTCCTGAATCACGTGGTGTAATTTGACATTGGTAGCTTCTTCTGTTCTCGAGTTATAACTTTTTTGGATGTTTGACCTCACTGTGACCTTGACCTTTGACCGATTTTGACCAAAATCTTATCAGCGCTTGCCATCACCCTCCTGAATCACGTGGTGTAATTTGACACTGGTAGCTTCTTCTGTTCTCGAGTTATCGTGCTGACAAACAAACACACAAACAGAAGACGGAAGTGATCAATATACTTACGAAATCTTTACATTTCGTAAGTAATAAATAAAATAAAATATATAAATAGCACAAATGAACGTAAAACGATTTTCTGTTGCTCAAAACTTCGGATTAGATATCCAAGGGATATGGTTCGGAGAGGAGATCATTTTCTTCTTCGTATCGTAACTTGCCTTCACCTTTTCAACATGTTCCGCTCAAAAAGCTCTTCCCGCAGTTGGCAACTACGGATCGCTGCACCTCTACCGTCATTAGTAATCTACTCTGGTGGTTATTTCCATTTTATTTATTCACATGGTTAAAGCGAGAACCAGGTTATTGACGTATTTTTTTTGTGAAACTGGTGATCTCCAGAGTGAGTTCTTGTGAACCGTTCAACCGTGACCCTAAGTTACAAAACATTCACTTTAGTCTACGTCAAATTTCAACCACTCGCCTCATACAAGCTCACCTTGTGGAACGTTTTTGAGTGTCGTGTGATTGCAATGGACGGAGGTGTGCAGACACGTGTCACGTACTCTTTAAATATAGAGGCTAAGCTGTGAGTTTTGTGGCTGTTGATAGCCTGTACAATGGAAACAAGCAATCTGATGAATGTATTGAGAGTTCACCATCCATGACTTGCTGTGATACTTCCTGCCTTCTAATAATAGGAAAGGCCCTCATATCATAAAATTAGCCAGTCTTGTCGATACATGTGGTGTAAATGAGGTAAAAGTGCAACTTCCAACACGTCTTGATTCGAGGTGTTCTTCGCTGTGGGCTAAATCTTTGATTATTTGTTTTTCTTGTGTGCAGTTATCAAAAGAGCAGCCGATGCCTGCGCATGGGCTATGAGCAGGAGTTCCTTCGCTACCTGCAGATCATAATGACTGATGTGGAGCGGCGAATTCGGCGTGGTCACGCTCGCCTGGCTCTCGCACAAGCTGGCGGTGCTGGAGGAGGCGGTAGTGGTGGTCCTGGAAGTGGAGGTGGAGGTGGTGTCACTGGTGGTGGTGGTGGTGGTGGTGGTAGTAGTGGTGGTGGTGGTGGTGGCAGCGGCTGCAGTGTCTCGGTGAGTCTATCTGAGGATCTTTGTTTGTAGATGAATGCATTTGATTATGTATTTGAGGGTACCCTATTGTTTTTTGTACGGATTATATACTGCCGGACCCCGTTATTCGTGGGGGGGGGGGATACGTTCGTGAAAAATTCTGCGAATGTCGGGACATTGTTTAAATATTTTTCCATTTTATTGACATGGTGTAGAATCGTGGAAGAGCAATTGCACAGAGCAAATCGGAACACAACATAACAATGGGAACCAGGAGAAAGGGGAAACAGCCGGGCAGAGGGAGAAAGTAGTCTGAGACAGACAAATCAGGTGTGCAGGTCACGATGAGGGTTAAGGGAAAATGCAAATGGTGGACAATATGGATAGGATATTATAAGCAAAATTTGTTTGACCAGTTTGTGATTTTTGTCAAGGTCTGAGGAGGGTGAGAGGCTGTTGCCTGGCTGTCAGAAGGATGAGAGATGTCACGGCAGACAGTGGAGTAATCAGCAAAGAGACACAAGCTTTTCCAGAGTTCGTGAGATCATTGATGAATATTAGGAAAAGGATGGGGCGTCGAACACTGCCTTGAGGAACTCCAGCCTTGACGGAGAGGAGACAAAAGAGAGCCATGAAGAGCCACACGTTGACTGCGACAAGAGAGGAAGTCCACGAGTCATGAGTGGAGATTGCCTTGGATACCATAGGAAGAGAGTTTGGTGAGCAGGGTGGGGTGCCAGTCCATATCAAAAGCTCGCGATATCTCTAGGGAGATGGCTGTGATCTCATGTCTGACATTGAGGATCTCCATTGTTGGGAAAGGAGAAGCAGCATGTCCAGGGTAGGGTGACCTGGTCTGAATCCAAATTGATCAGAAATCAAGCCATTGGAGAAGAGGAAGGATTTAATGTTTGAAGCGATGATTGATTCCATGACCATGCTGATGATTGGAAGTACAGAAACCTAAATTGGGATGTAGTTCAGGGGATCTGTTTTTGTGCCTTTTTTCCGTAATGCTGTGATGTGGGCTCATTTCCAATTTCCCAGGTGGATGTCGGAGACCAGTTCTGAATTGTTAAAATAAAACAAAGTGCGAACATCGAAGCAGGTCACACTTTATGATCCACGACTACACGGGGTCCACGAATAGCGAATCCCCGAATAGTGGGGTCCGACAGTCTATTTTCTTCCGCCCTCACTTTTTCACCTTTATTGGTTCATGAGTCAGTAAGTGACCACTATATTCGTTATGGGTGTGTGTCTGTCTGTCTGTCCCGAGCATAGCTCCGTGGGTTTTGATCCGATCTTGATAAAATTAGGGTGCGAGGTTTGTATCATGATCGAGTTGTGTTTTCCGGAGAATGGGCTTGCTGCGCCCATTATGGACGGAGCCACGCCCAAAAAACGTGTTTTTGGGGCTAGCCGGTTTCAAGTTACATTTTCTCTGAGGGGGTTTGTCGAATCTGGCAGGGGTTTCGTTATTTGGTTAGCCCAATGGCACCTGCATAGCCCCACGGAGCTCGATTTTTTTTCATTTTCGTCCCAAGGTCAAGGACATGAACTTAGAAAATGTCAAAAAAAATCAAATAAATTGGGAATCGAGCTCCTAGGGTTTTCAATTGTTTCGAATGAAAGTTGGTATGCAAGTAGTGCTCTTCGAGTACTACAACTTTCATCATTTACGTTTTTCCCGATTCCCACCAGTTTGCCCGTGGCGTCCCCTCGAAGGTCAAAAAATTAAAAAGGCGAACCGTGTACATTGCTCATGAACCATCGCAGTCTCCAGACTTGTTGGTTCACGAGGAAGTGACCACTATATTCGTTATGGGTGTGTCTGTCTGTCTGTCTGTCTGTCTCCCAAGCATAGCTCTGTGGGTTTTGATCCGATCTTGATAAAATTAGGGTGCGAGGTTTGTATCATGATCTAGTTGTGTTTTCCAGAGAATGGGTGTGCTGCGCTCATTATGGGTGGAGCCATGCCCAAAAAACATGTTTTTAGGGGGTAGCCGGTTTCTAGTTGCATCTTCTCCGAGGGGGTTTGTCGAATCTGGCAGGGGTTTCGGTATTTGGTTTGCCCAATGGCACCTGCATAGCCCTACGGAGGTCGATATATATATATATATATATATATATATATATTTTTTTTTTATTGTTCATTTTTGTCACAAGGTCATGAACTTAGAAAATGTCAAAAAAATCAATAAATTGGGCATCGAGCTACTAGGGTTTTCAATTGTTTCGAATGAAAGTTGGTATGCAAGTAGTGATCTTCGAGTACTACAACTTTCATCATTTACGTTTTTCCCGATTCCCGCCAGTTTGCCCGTGGCGTCCCCTCGAAGGTCAAAAAATAAAAAAGGCGAACCGTGTACAATGCTTGTGAACCATCGCAGTCTCCAGACTTGTTGGTTCACGAGGAAGTCACCACCATATTCGTTATGGGTGTGTCTGTCTGTCTGTCCCGAGCATAGCTCTGTGGGTTTTGATCCGATCTTGATAAAATTAGGGTGCTCGGTTTGTATCATGATCTCGTTGTGTTTTCTGGAGACTAGGCGTGCTGCGCCAATTATGGGCGGAGTCACGCCCAAAAAACATGTTTTTAGGGGGTAGCCGGTTTCAAGTCACATCTTCTCCGAGGAGGTTTGTCGAATCATCTGGCAGGGGTTTTCGGTATTTGGTTAGCCCAATGGCACCTGCATCGCCCTACGGAGGTCGATATTTTTTTTTTATTTTTATTTTTTCATTTTCGTCACAAGGTCACAAACTTACAATGTCAAAAAAATCAATAAATTGGGCATCGAGCTCCAAGGGTTCTCAACTGTTTCGAATGAAAGTTGGTATGCAAGTAGTGCTCTTTGAGCACTACAACTTTCATCATTTACGTTTTTTTCCCGATTCCCGCCAGTTTGCCCGTGGCGTCCCCTCGTGAACCATCGCTGTCTCCAGACTTGTTCGCTTTTAAATTTTTCTCCACAACTGCCTGAGCGATTGCCACAAAACTTTCAAAATAGGAGCACCTATATATATATATATATATATATATATATATATATATATATATATATATATATATATATATATATATATAAATATATATATATATATATATATATATATATATATATATATATATATATATATATATATATATATATGTGTTAATGATAGCTATGATGTTACAGGTCATGTGGTGTATCAGACTTGTTGGATCAAAGGAAAAACTTTGGACATCATCTCTGAAACAGTTGAATGAAAAAAATTGAAACTTGGCACAGATCAGTAACTCACCAAGGGGAACATTTGATAACTATATCATCGGAGCTCAAATGTTGACATAATTGGATGTGTCGAAATCCTTGTCTGATCAATAAAAAAAAACAATTTGTGGGTAATCCAAGAAATTTGCCAAGAGAACGAAATTAGTATGGCAGCCATATTATTTTTGAAGAAGAAGAAAAAAAAAAACTCCGAAATGGCTGAACAGATCGATATGAAATGTTACATGTATGGTTGACTACCCATGCGGAATTTTTTTTTGATAACTAATGAAGCCAACGGTTAAGTGGTTTCAGAGAAAAAAAATTGTTTGTTTAATCTTCAATCCAACATGGCTGTCAGACCACATTAACCGATGACGTTTAAAATTTCATCCTAAATTCCTCATGGCTTGTCGATCATATACTGAAGTTTCACATCGATCGATTAAGCAGTTGAAGAGAAGGTGTATTTTTAAAGTTTTCGTTCAATCCAGCATGTGACCAATCTAGAGTACCCGAGACAATAAAAATGTAATGACTAAAAGGTCATCGGTTGAGCAGTTTCAGAGAAAATGCTTTTAAAAGTTTTTCCTTTAATCCAATATGGCTGCTAAACCACGTGACCTATGACATTATTGTTATCAAACCTTTCCCCCCCATGGGTATTGGATGATAATATTTGAAGTTTCACATCAATTGGAAAACTGGTCTCAGAGAAAATGTATTTTTAAATGTTTTCCTTTGATACGATATGGCTGCTAAACCATGTGAACGATTATGTAATACTTATCTCACTTTATTCCTCGTGGATCGCAGTTTTGTAAGCACCCACATATAAATCACTGCTTGCAGTTATAAATAGCAGTTTTGGGGATTGACTAACGCATTATGACAAATCTAGTTTCACAAAAAATGACATGGGATGGCATCCATCATTGGAGCAGGCAGCGTGGAATGACATCACCATCGGAACGGGTGGCGTGGGATGCCATTGTTGTAGGATGGCATTATCATAGGAATGGACGTTGTTTGATATCCAGCATAACTCCTCGCAGTTAGTTGTAAGCGGCTGTTCTAGTGATAATAATAATATTTTTTTTTCCTTGGAGACGATTCGGCAGCACTATATTTTATTGGCAGCATACTGGTGCCCATCTCGAGATTCCTTCGGTCATGTGGGTCGACCACAAAATTGTAGAGGCACCACTTGTGGGGTCGGGTAAATCCCCTCTTCTGTGAAGGCTATTAGTGAGCCAGCTGGGTTTTTGATGAACAATTTGCAGTGACATTGTAATTCGTATTGGACTACAACCATCTGAGATGTCGGTCCATTTTTCTTCACCACTCGGCCATCGTATCACTTGAGCAATTAGATCTTTAGGTTGTGCTCATTTGTCGTGAATGGCGATCCAATTTGAAAACTAATAGTTCTGCCTGTTGTGTGTGTTTTCAGTCATCTGCCTCACTCTCAAAGAATGACGAGAAGATTAGACTACTGTCAAACAGAATTGAGGAACTTCTTGATCAGGTAATCTGTGGATTGAATAGTTACCCTCCTTTCCTCTTTCATTCCTTCTCACTTTTTCTTTTCTCTCAAACGATATCTCGTGACAAAGCTTGAAATTGGAACAAAAATGTAAGTGAATGAAACGACCTCATATCTGCATAGATATGAATTCCTTTGGGCCCGTGGAACTGCTCATATGAAAACGAAGTTGGATCGTGCCACACATACAGGGAAGAGTTTGTTGCAAAAAGGAAACGTTACGTATGTCAGGTTCTTGGTCTGACACAAGCGTCACTCCAGGCATAAAATGGAAAACCAAAGTTTGACCAGCATGTGGTGAAAAATAATTGTGCAGGTTGAGGTCAAGGTGGGTGGAGGGGGATGGGGTTGGGTGAGAGAATACAAATTTTAAAAATGCATTTCCTATACCAGCAGAGTACCTACCCTGCGGCCTATCTTGATCCAAGCATGCAACGCGTTCTTCTGACTCAAACCTTTATTTGGGTGGTGTATAGGCAACTGACAGCTCGATATAGGCAACAACAACAAAAAAAACAAACCCGGGTTACGTGCATGAAGCAAAAACATACCAACTGAATTCAAAACACCTCACTGTTTTGTTAAACGTGGGGACAGGAATACTGCACTGTAAATGATGTAGACGTCTAATACCTTCCCCCACCAGAAGGTACACATTTACATTGATAATTTGTCTCCCCCTCACCTCCGTCCAAGACCACCGGAAAAAGATAAAAACACCTCTGTACATCAATTTCAAATGTGACAGATCTGATCTGGTTTGACCTTATCAGGTTAAGCCAGATAATATCTGTGACTTGCTGCATGTACTATATAAACCTTGTACTACTATATAAACCTGTTCCATGGCCGGGTTGTCAACAACTAAACGATCTTCCCCAACAGGTTTCCTGGTGAGGAGGGTGTATGGATATGGACACCCAGCAGGATTAAAAACAAACCTGTCAAAGGGCAGAGCAGCTCCTTGTGAGCCAACAGCCATCCATATCGAGTGCCAAACTGTATCTGGACGTCCTCCTGCAGTTGGGTTACTTTTTTTAGGAGGTTGGTGGTAGGATTTGTACTCCGGCCACTGTAAAACACTTCATTCTGCAAAACCCACATAAGCAAAGAAAACTGAAAACTCACTTTGTGGGAGTACCTCCTGTGCTGCTGCCCTTCGCAGGGCAGCTCACCGGATGAGGGAATTGGGGCAAAGCCTTCAGGACCCCCAATCTTTGATGGAAGGAAAAACACAGGATAAACTTCATGGGTCAGATTGCGGTGGTGTGTGGTGGTGTGCTGAGGTGTCGTCCACCAGACGGAGCTCTCCTTGGGTTTCCCTTCGGGTGGGTGCCTGGAATGTCCTATCCCTAAGAGAGGATGATCACCTATCTCTGTTATCATCTGAGCTCAAGTGTTTGAACATCGGTGTTGCAGCACTCTCTGAGGTTTGGAGACCGGATTGTGCTGAGATCATGGTGGGTGGTTACACGTACTATTGGTCTGGTCGCTCTGATGGTTACCATACTCAAGGAGTTGCTGTAGCTGTGTCCAATAAGCTGACTCCAATGATAATTGACGTAACACCGGTCAACGAGCGTATTATGAGACTAAGGATTCGTCACTCTTTGGGTGTTGTTTCCATTGTCTCTGTATATACTCCGACTGAGGTGAGTGATCGCACCGTGAAGGACGCATTCTATGCCATGCTCAAGTCTGTGGTTGATCAGTGTCCCAGGCGAGATACACTTCTAGTCTTGGGGGATTTCATTACATCGACTGGAACTGATAGGGATGGTTATGAGATGTGTGTTGGTCCCTATGGGTCTGGAACTGTGAACCTGAATAGCACTAAGTTCCTTGACTTTGCAAGAAGTCATGGACTTAGGGTGGCCGGTTTATGGTTTCAGCAGACACAAGGTCATCGCACCCACAAGCTGGACTTTGTATTCCATTGCTGGCAGTGTGGCAAAGGAGATTGACCATGTGCTCATTGAATGTTGCTGGAGAATGATCCAGAACTGAAGGGTCTACCGGAGTGCTCAGTGCCTCAACACCGGCCACAGGCTTGTTGTAGCAACTCTGAATTTTCAGCTTAAATCCAGGAGAATGGTATCATCCCAGCTGAGACTGGAAGTTGGCAAGCTCAAGGATGAGAAGGGAGCTGAGGAGTTTGTGAACAGGCTGAGTGGGGATTTTGGGTGTCTGGGTGCTTTCGAGAATCCTGAAGAATTGTGGAATGCCTTCATGACCACAATTCTTGATGGATGGATTAGGAACTCACCATAGAGCGAAGAAGAATTTTGTCTCTCAAGGGACACTGGATAGGATATCATTGACCAGAGTCACAGGGCCAGGCTTAATGATAGAGATGAGCTGTTCAGGGAGCTTGGGCATAAAAGTGAACATGCGCTGAGGGTGGATAAGGAGGCTTATGTGCGAGGAATCTGTGAGGGGGTCGAGCATCACCTGTGGTCAAGTGATTCTCGTCCTGCTTACAGAGGAATTCGCGCATTGCATTCCTCTAAGCCCATCCCTCGGTGTACTGCTGTTCGAGCAGAGAGTGGTAGGCTCTTAACAGAGGAGTCCGAAGTGAAGGCTCGTTGGGCCGGTTACTTTGAGCGGCTGTACCAGGCTGATTCATGAGCTGTTGAGTTGGATGTCAGGAGTGTTACTATCCCCATTGCTGACCCTCCAATCAACTGTGATCCACTTTTGTTTGTGGAAACACAGACTGGGGTGAACTAGTTGAAATAGGGTAAGGCTCCGGGGATCTGTGGCATCCATGCTGAACTTCTCAAGGCTTGTGTAAATGTTGTACTCATGACATTGCATGCAGTTCTGTGCTCTGCCTGGAACACAGGCATCATCCCAACTGATTGGAAGAAGGGCTTTGTTGTCCCTCTCTGGAAAGGGAAGGGTGATCGCTGGGACTGCAACAACTCCCAAGGGGTGATGCTGCTCTCAGTGCCGAGCAACATCTTTCCTCGGATAATTCTTGATAGGGTTTGCCACCATCTGCTTGAGCACGAGTGCCCAGAGCAGTCAGGCTTTACACCAAATAGGTCAACGATTGACCGTATCCTGCTCTTCGGGTCCTCACCAAACAACGATGAGAGTTTTGGCAGGAGCTGCTTGCAGCTTGTGTTTATCTCAGTGAATCGGGATGTCCTCTGGAGGATTCTTGCTCTTCGTGGGGTGCCACCAAAACTGATCAATCTGATGTCTTAACTATGCTCTGGTACTGAGAGTGCTGTGAGATGTGGTGATGCCATCTCTGACTTATTTCCAGTTGTTACTGGAGTTCGTCAGGGGTGTGTATTGCCCCCCCCCCACACTTTTCAGTACTTGTCGACTGACTGGATTCTGGGGAGGATGTCGGAGAGATCAAGCTGCGGTGCATCATTTGGGAATGTCAACATCTCTGACTTTGATTTCGCAGATGATGCAGTCATCTTTGCGGAGACTGGATATCCTTTTGGGGGCCCTCAAGGTGCTGAATGAAGATTCGGAGCTGCTGAGATTACGGGTTTCCTTGGTCAAAACTAAGATCCAGGCTTTCAATGACATCTTGGATGCTGCTATCTTGTCTGTAGCCATTTGTGGTGAGGATGTTGATCGTGGAGAGATTCACTTACCTTGGCAGTGATATTCATGTCTTCGCTCGCTGTGAGCTAGAGGTCAATAGTCGGGTGGGTCGGGCCTGGGGAGTCATGGATTCACGAGATCATGGGGTTTGGCACTGCCGGGGCCTGTGCAGGATGACGAAAGTCTGAGTTTTCAGGTCCTTGGTGCTTCCAGTCTTGCTCTACAGATGTGAGAGTTGGACTCTAACCAGGGATCTGAGACAGACATAATTCCTTTGGTACCACGTCTCTTCGGAGAATCTTTGGCTATTGCTGGTTGGACTTTGTGGCCGCTGAGTGGTTGCTGAGAGAGACTCAAATGAGATTTGTTACCTGCATAGTCAGTGAGCATCAGCTGCAGCTGTATGGACATGTGGTTCGTTTTCCTGACGCTGATCCTGCTCACCAGATTCTATCAGCGAGGGAGTCTCATGAGTGGAGGAGGCCAATGGGCTGACCACATGCCTCGTGGTTGCAGCAGGTTGATCGACATCTCAAGGAGATGGGGATGGGCCAGGCATCTGCCTGGGGGATGGCCAGACGGAGGACCCTGGAGTACCGGCGGAAAGTGGATGCAGCTCCGTGCTGCTCCCATACCTAACCTGACCTGTACATTAATTGGGGTCATGCTCATCCGATGCAGCAAGTCTGGATGTTATCATCCCACAACTGTAGGATTAGCACAACAAACAAAAAGTGGTCCGTGAATTATAGTGAGTACACTCAACAAGTTGGAAATTGGTCTTCAAGTCTTCCTTGACCTCTAGTTTTGAAATAATGCGATGGGAAACCCCCATAAAATAGACTACTATGGTTACACCAAGATTCTTAAGGCATCCATGTTGGGTAATGACAGGCAATGTTTGATCGTTGGTCGAAAGATGGTTTAAAAATAAATATTTGCCATAACGTTGCAAGAGCAAATCACTTGGCCTGCAGAGGAGCGCCTTGTGAGGATGCACCTTTCGTATTGAATATTGATGTTTATGAGGGTGTTGGATGGGGCGAACAAAGGAGATAGGATTTGGGGAAGGGAGAGGGTATCTGATGACTATGTATCTGGGTGATTGAGATCAACACCGGACAAAATGTGCAGGCTGTCCTTGGATTTCAAGCTGAAATGGGAGCTGCTCAAGAATCATAAATGACCAGCTCTGGAGTCAACTCCCCCACCCCACCCAAACCCTTCATACCTTCACCTTTTCAGATCTCCTTAACTTTGATGCATTTATTCCATTCTGTTTTGGAAGTCGTACACCCAGAAAGGAGTAAATCCCCTCTGATGTTGAAGTTGATGAATATTTAGGTTTTGACACATTCTAATTTAGTTGTGTTAATATGTTCTGATGTTGGAAAAATGGGTTGACAGATGCATCAGAAATGTGATATGCTGTGCATTGCAATGACGCATTTAACGTGGATGTTAAATGGTTTTTGTTTTGAATAATGTCATCAAAGTAAGAGTTAGTTCATTCTGATTTATGTATTTATTTACAAACTCGTGGCTTCATGTTGCAATTTCCCCATTCACCAGTCTGTTGTCGTTCGGCTTGAATCTGCAGCATTTCAAGTGAAAATCGTGTACTTTGCCCAGGGCGTTGTGATGATGGATCGTCGTGAGGAAATTTTGGGGATTGTTTATCTGTGGACATTCGGCAAGTAATTGCATAACTGCCTTTGAACGTGCTCAGATTGAGGAGATGGGCTGTGAGGGCCGTGTGGAGGATGCTCAAAGCATGATGAAACTAGTGGAGAACTTGAAGACCGAGCGAGAACAGCTGCACAACAATGCCTCGGTGAGTGTTATCGGCTTCCTTGTTGCTAGCATTATGCACAACCATTGGTATCCATGGCATTCTGGTTTATGGGGAATAAGTATTCATGTTCACCACCTGCTGCAGACCATTGAAACATTTGCAGCGCAGGAGAAGCAGATGGAGGTATGCGACGTGTGTGGGGCATTCCTCATCATTGGTGATCCGCAGTCACGTGTGGACGATCACTTGATGGGTAAACAGCATATGGGCTATGCAAAGATCAAGAGCTCCATTGAGGAGATGAAGGTGGGTGAATCGCTGTGATTGGTGGTGGTTTGTCCTCCACCCTCCACCCCCTGCCCATCTATTTTCCACCCTCACAATAAAAGTGACAGTGAATATAATCCTTCATGTGCATCTTTTGTTTCATTTGAAGTGATCCTAGAAGAAAAACAAAAATTCAGATTTGATCTTTGGTGCGCAAATTCATCAGCAAATGATATGTATTGATAGAGATGACAGAGATGTTAGCGTTTGAGCTTCCTGCATAGTGTGAGCGGATCGAGTGTCTCGCCGCCCGCAGGAGAAAATGCGCAAGCGACACGAGGAGCCAGAGCGGGACCGGGAGGACAAAGTTCACAAGGATGAGGAAAAAGATCAGGAGAAAGAGCGTGACAAGGAGCGCGAGAAGGAACGAGAACGAGAGGAGAGGGATCGTCGGCGCAAGGAAGAGGAAGAGAAGCGTGAAAAGGAGAGGGTGCGCGAGCGAGAACGGGAAAGGGAGAAGGAAAGGGAACGTGAGCGGGAGGAGAGGAGACGACCCACTAGCCGCTCACGGGATCGTGAACGCAGGCAGAGTCGCACCCAAGATCGCCGCCCGTCCCGTAGTGTGGAGCGGCACGGGAGCAGGTATGTGTTGGAGCGAGCAGATCTTTGCGTCTTATTTATTTATTCATTTTCTCGAAATAGCTTCTTTAAATGTTGTGCCTCCTTTTCCTTACACTTGCAACAATATCACCACCAATCTCTTGTACGCAGGAGCCAAAGCAGCAAAGAACAGAGCCGCACAAGTGAACGTCGTCGTTCCCGCAGCCGAGACCACAAGGAGCGTCGTCGCTCACGCAGCCGTGAGGGCCGAGACAGAGTTGACAGCCGCTCACACCGCGACAAGGACGGACGTGGGCGAAACGGGGATGGAGACCGCAATAGCCGTGACAAGGACGGAGAGCGGGATGGAAAGAAGAAGGAGAAGGAGCGGGACAAAGATAAGGAACGAGAGGAGAAGAACAAGGATAAAGAGAGGGGAAGAAGTTGCCGGGAAAGTGGTGAGCAGTGAAGTCTTTTGCACAATTCCATTCCCCACAATGCATTATGATGATGATGCCAAACGTATGGTTTCAAGACGAGCAAGTTGCCCGCGCCTGCACGGGATTCTAAACCGGGTCAGGATGGACGCGGCACAAATTAAAATGGTGTCTTCCGTCATCGAGCTGGAAAGATGAGGGCAACCATTCGCATTTATTGCCACATCTGATGAGACTAAAATGCTCTAATGGCAGCGAGATGCTTCATTTTAAACTGTTTGTTTGATTCGATGTAGCTTTTTGATGCCTAATGGTCCGTAATAAAAATTTGTATTGGAGTCAAAGCCAGTGACCAATTGCAAATTAATAGTAGGATTTCTGAAGAATGTCAGTGACAGCATGGATTGTTTGTTTGTTCCCATAACAGAATCCAGTACCAATTGTTCACTGCACGAAGCAGAGCTCTTACCTCTTCAATTCCCTTTGAATATAGCAAATTGATCATGGAAATCTCACCAGGTTAGAGATGGGGGGGATTGACTAATAAGTTAGTTGTATAGTGTTTGTCAGACGTGCTGGAATGTCAAGGTCATAGCGTTTTGTCCAAGTGAGCATTCCTCCGTATGAAAGATGTATTCACGACTTGCTGGACTTTTGAGTTCACCGTGCAGGGTTTTCTGTTAAATGAAACATGGGTTTCCATGACAAGTTGCCGTGCGAGAGCATGTGCACATATATGCAGCACGTGATCAATAGCAAAGCAGACAGTTGTGCGGCAGCCATTAACATGGGGAAGATTCCTCAATGTGATGCAGAGTGAGAACCATAAAAAAAAAAAAACCTTTTAAAGCTTGATGCTACTCTCCGACTACTTTCATGGCCAAAAATAATCTCCTTGGGTCAGTCGAGGCGGAAGTTTGGCTGAAGTATTGCGCAAAGTGGCCGGGCCAGGCCGACCACTCAACTGCAGCCGACGTTGAAGGAACTTGCAATTTGTGCGGTAGTCCGGCGAAAGATACGGTGGAGTCTTCAATGATTGCTAGTTAATGCCAGCAGACGGGACACCCGGCTGTAATGGGATATGCCCCGTCGGCAAAACTCCGATCGGACGCTTGTGGTGAGGTCAGGAACAGAATCCAGATTGGATGGTTCAGACGTAAGTGAATCACCTCCGCACCATCTTCTCAAATAAAAATGCTTCAGTAGTAGTGTTTTGTAGCTTGCTCCTTCACGTTTGAAGTCTGTTAGTTAAATCGTCAAGTGGACTCTGTTTGGAGGCGACAGACATTCATCCTGGTGCCGGTTGCAGATTACAAGGGCTCTGCTGAAGGCAAGAGCAGTGGGCGTAAGAGGCGGATGAGCAGCGGGAGAGACTTGTTTGTGGAGAAGGAAGACGCCATCGAGTGCAAGAAAGCGTCTGTAAATGGGAACGAGGAATTTGATCCTCGAGAAGGTGAAATTGACCCCAATTAAACTTCTGCTCTGTCCGGACCAGGGATGCAGGTGAGTGCTTCTTTCTACTTCTGCGAGTCTTACGAAGGAACCTTTTTTTTTTATTTTTATTTTCCTTCCAACCCAGTCGACTCCTACCCTCCCCTCCATTGCACCTAACCCCACACCATCCATGCTCCCACTTTCCCCTTGTTCTTAACCAGACATGTAGTGCCCGCGACGCTCCACTCCCGGTTTCTCCCTTTCCAAAGGTCTAAAGGAGCAGGATGTATGCCTGGGCCTGCAGAAGTACAAGCTAGACATGTCCAAACGGTTTGAAGCATCCCTAGGTACCACTGAACTACACCAATTAACTTAACCTATCGGGTAAACGGTGTCTGAGTTTTATTTATTTTTATTTTACTCCATGTACCAATCTGGTGGTAGTTTTAGTGCAGGGTACTGTCCTTGTTGAAAGCTATTTTAGCCTCTTCCAGTGTTCGTTACTCTCCCATAGTTCGCCATGACGGGAGGGGTAGGGTGGGGTGGGGTGGGGTTGGCACAGCGAGCCTCAGGGTCCTTGCAAGCTTGTACGCTGCTCTCCACGTTGCCTGAAACTGGTAGAAATGCCTTTGATTTGTTTGAAGATTCTTCTTCTTCCCTCACTTGATTTATTCAAGTTACACATTTGGACGAATCTCAAACCCCATTCAAAAGCCCATACTTATCCTTGGACTTGGAAAAAGAAAAATGCAGCATCCTGTTCTTTGACTTGGTTGGGGACCCTGAAGCAGCAACTTGGGGATTATTCATTTATTTCCCTTCCCCTTGCAGCACGACACAATTCATCATGCATGTTTGTCAGCACATTGAACCAGAGTGTATAATCTTGAGGACATTGACCAGGGTTGGCTTTTATCGTAGAGAAGACATCCGCTCGGTTTTTCCCAGCAGAGGCCGCCCGTCCCATTTTGGGCGAAGGTCCGAGCGCGCAAATTGAACTAACACGGTTTCTATCCATTTGAGTTTCACACTGTGCCGGAGCCAGGAAGTGCAGCACTGTAGCACGGTGCGCCGCCGTATTCTCTGTGCCCAACGGTGTTAACGGTGCAGTTTCTTTGCAAGCTCAGCGCGACGTAGTTTAACCTACCGGGCAGTGGCTTGGCGGTCGTGTTGAGTGGCCGGTGCCAGCAATTGTGTACAAGATACTCTATCTGTACAGGTATTCCAGAGGTACATGTCCCTCCTACACAATTGTCTCGGATGATAAGCAAATTAATGTCCATGTACTGTACAGTGGCTTTCACAACAGCCATGGCTTTATGCTCACATTGGCTAACTTAACGCCTCTCTCTCTCTCTCTTTCACATTCGGTGTTAAATTTGCCAAGAAACGGTGTGCCTGTGCAGTTTTAACGGTAAAAGCATCACTTTTGCCGGATTCAAGTTGTTGCGCTCCTTCTTGCACTTTTGCCTGCTGCTTGTTTGGTTTACGGTTCATTGTCCTGACGCTCTCATTTTCAAACAGCATTCGAATTCTGAAGAATTCCTCCCCACGAAGGTCAAGACTGCAGCGGCACACACTGGAAAAAATGTACGCAAGGTGTGAACCCCCAGTGCATTTAGGAAGTTTTGATTAACCCCACCCTCGACTTCCCCCCCCCCCCACCTCACTCCCAATTAAATCCAAATGTTAAAGTTGCAACCTGGTGTAAGCAATTTTCTTTTTTCCTTTTGTTTTAAGTGGTATAGTACTTCTTGAATTCAGCTGTTATGTGATTATTGTACATTTTTTCATTAAAAAAGAAATTGCATTGCTGCACTTTATTAGACAGGTGCAAGGTATCATACATACACAGATGAACACATTTCCACCGTTGATCAGAATTCGTTCGCCTCAACAGAAAGGAAATGGGAGCAGCATCCAGTAACACAAAATGAACTGAACTACTCTTCTTTGCCCCACGTTTCCACATCTTCCTATCTGGAGTTTACAGTTACCATTACATTCGTAGCATACAATTCCTACAACGCTCGCGTTCCTCAGACCCGTCGGGCTCGACGTGGGCCTGGGCCCTGGAAGTCTGCATGTCGAACCTTTTTTTTCCCCCGCCTTGGGCAGGCTCATGGCAGCCTTTATTGCTGTGTACTTCCTGAGATTAAAATTGGGAGGACGGGAACTATCAACCAAAGAATATCGGTGATATGTGACAGCTTGTTCACATACATAGCCGCTGTGGTTAAAAGGGACGAACAAGAAACACTTATTCGATCAGCTCAGCAAGGTTCTTAAGATTATACAACTTGATTGGCTACAGAGCATTTGTTTTTTGTTTTTCTTTAATACTAAACTATTTATGCTAAAATATGTACTTAAAGTGCATTAGATTTGTCCCTTGAAATTTCCTTGTGATCTTCTCTCATCTCATGTTGGGAGCTCCACAGACAGCATCAAGAGGGATGAGTCTTACTAGTGACTTCAATATTGCTTGTGCTTCGGTTAATGAAATGAAAAAAAAAAAAAACCCTTATTAGCTACATTCACTGAAAACGGCCAATGTGTTGTAGAAAAACAATTCACACACTACCACGTTAAAAAAACCAACAAAAACAAACGGTGAAGGTAAGAAAATTAAAGTTGTCCATTCCATCCGGGTGGAGGTGACCCTCTGGTCGACTTGCACCCCGATATTAATGTGCTGAAGCTGTGTGCACACTGAACATGGCCAGGTCACATTGTGCATTTCAAGATGTATAACATCGACCAGAGGGTGGAGAGGTGGGTGGGAGGGAGGGGGCAGGAAAAGGCCTGTACTATCTTGATATCATGGAGCTGGCTGCCGATTGACTGGAGGAGGTGGTGCCACCACTCAACTGAGAGAAACCACTGTGGCACGATTCGAGGCTCGTCATGGATCCTCTGCAGAGAGATGATAAATCAACAAGCTATGCCGACTGGTTTAAAGGGTAAACACCGTGGTAATGAAACCAGCACTGCAGGCAGTAACAACCAGGATAAGAAAAGGTTAAAACAAAAAAAACTCATCATCCCATCAACTCAACACACACATGTGCCTTAAATTTTCTTCAATGCCGGATGACGTCACGGCCTTCCTGTGGGCAGCGCTTTGAACACAAATGACATGAATTGTCGTTATTGTTATTCTCAGGCCCTCTCGGCCAATCAATTGCCATTCTATCCATCGCCCATCCTCTGTGGAGGATATCCGCTGCGATAAAATATTCCGTACACCAATTTCATTGTTCACCCACTCCTCCTTACTCCCTCAGTATTTTCTCTCCATCTTTCCTGCCCTCCTTTTCCCTCCTGTCCCCCGATTTTTTTTCCTTCAACCTGCAACCGCTTGCGTGGAATTCATGATCCATGTCAACTGGTGTTCAAATTGTCTTTTAAACCCAACAGTGAATATGTTGCTCAAAATAGTCCACCAGAGATGTTTGACCTCGAAGCGTTTTGTTTTTAGAACATGGCAATTTTGTTTGGCGGTCAAGATGTTTCTTTTATGTGCAGTTCAACAAAAGGCATCATTGCAAGTACTCTTCATTGCAAATTTTGTTCACAAAATAAAACGCAAGGTTGACTTCTGTCTGCCGGCGACCTTTTGACTCACCTGAAGTCACGCGAGGCGAGAACTTCAGTGAAGTACATGACTTTACATTTGTGGGATGACACCTGGAGCGTGGCAAGAACATCGTCGACCCTTGGTAAGTTACTGCTAGTCACCGACGAGGGCATTCCCTGGAAGCGCCATTGCAGAATGTAGAATCCAGGCCAACGGGTAACATGAGAGCCCTGGGATGGAAAGGGCAACAAGGAGCGAGGCCGGTAAACAGGTTGAGATGGTTTTCTCGTAAGATCTTCATGAATGTCATCTTGTGCTACCCGTGCGCGTCACGATCATGTGGTTTTAAGTTAAACGGGCATTTATTACACAAGGACCTGCAAAGGGAGTTCAGACAGTTACACAGTGTGGTGGTGAAGAATCTGCAGTAATCACAACCATCAATGCCAACATTTCAATAAAATATGAATTTGTACATTGGATTTTATTTACGAAGACAAGCTTGTTGTTGGTGCAGTGGTTAGGGCAGTGGCTTGGGACCCAAAAGGTCCTGAGTTCAAGCCCCGTTGGGCCACTGAATTAATACACCAGGGGGTTGACTCAGCCTGTCATCCTTCCGAGGTCGGCAAAATGAGTACCAGTGTACTGGGCCGGTGTATACCCCGGTTAAAATAGGTGTACCATATCCCTGTGTTGTAAGAGGCGACCAGGGTTGCGACAGGAAGGGCATCCGGCGTAAAACATGTGCCAAATCACTATGCGGATCATGCGGATGATCCGCTGTGGCGACCTCAAACGGGAGCAGCCGAAAGAAGAAGAAGAAGATATATATAAAATTATATAATTATCACTGAGTTGATGATGTTTATTCGTTTTTACTATTAACCAGAAATAACAAGACTCGGCAAGAAGAGGGATCCGGGGCGATTCGACGGGATGGTGTGGGAAAAAACACAGACAATTCCAATGAATATACAGATCTCAGACCCTCGAAGGCGCCAAGCACACACACACACACACACACACACACACACACACACACACACAGTAGCTATTTCTGGTGGTCAGGCTGGACCGTGGTGTGGATGCAACTGTCCCTGGATCGGCGTCGGACGAGCTGGCCTTGCTCTCGTCAGGGGGGCAGGAGAAACCGTGGTGCTGTTGACCTCCTGGTCTTGGCCCAAGTCCGCTCACAGCCGCCAGGGAACCAGTTCTGGCACCAAGTTGCGAGCAGGAGAGGGAGGCAAGTCCGCCCGCCGTTCGACCCCGTACTCCGAGTCAGCAGAACCCCAGAGCCAACCAAGGTGAGGCATGAGGCTCAGCAAGGCTCCAAAACACGATCGAATCAGCACAACAACAAGGACGCTCTCCGCGCAACAGCCTCCACACCAAAAAACACGATCGTTTTGTCCCGATCTTCTTACTCTTCCTTTTCGAACCCGAACAGAATCTTTTTATCCTCCTGTCCTCGTCACTTCCAATCAAGCCGTTTATTGGCCCACCGCCGTCGCCTTCTGCCAATCGTGATCACGGGGCGGAGCCATCCGCTGCACTGTCCTGTGACGTCACGGCCAGTCTCCAGAGAATACCAAAAGGGGTTTACGCAGACACACTTACCCTATCCCGTGTCCCTATCGAATTACGTGACAATTATCATTTCCCCCCTTGAAGAAATGAACATTTACTGGACAACTTATCACCACTGAATTGCTCCTTATTACATCGAGATCCTGGTAAACTCGAACAGCATGGCATACCTAATTAAACATCCTAATTACCCTTTGAATGCATACCCCCCCCTCAAACGTAACACTGCCCCCTCCTCTGGTACCGCAGCTCCTGCAAGGTATATCACAGGCGCTACCGTACCAGCCTTAACACTTACTGACTCACACCTAATTAACCTAACGAAATAAAGTAGGAGGGGCAATGGGCAGCGAGTCGCAGCTAACTTACCTATCCTGCTTAATGTACTACCCCCTTATGGCCTTATCCTTGCCTAAACAATCATTCGTTTTTTTTTTATTTTTATTTTTTTTTTATTTCATGAGAGCACTGAGCGAAGTTGCACTCCATCCTCCGGATCATCGCTCTTGCCCAGCACTCTTCCAGTGATCTGGGGAGGGGAAACAAAAGGTTCCACAAAAACACAACACTTATACTTTACATTCCTACTCTAAGCCTTAACGACACTATTCACAGGATATTTACACTTGACCGCCTCCCCCAGTGGATGCTAATAGACCCAGCGTTACCTGGGGAGCCAATTTTCAAATTTGCTTGCCCCAAAATTATGCGGACATCATGCCCTTGCTGCACATGTCAAGTTGTGCGGGATCGAGTGGGACTCATACATCTTCACAACACTCACACCATGGTCATCATCACATTTCTAGGTCATGGTCCTCATTTTAATCATGCAGGCTGAATCCCGTCATGGCCGTGGGGTGGGTTACCACAAGATGATGGGGGCATCTCAGGTGCAACCATGCACACAGGTAAGCTTTAGTCCAACCCGGACGTTTCTCCGCCCCGCTCCCTTTGATTCCCTCCCCACTGGTAGCCATCAGCTCTAATCCCGTACAACACTCTGGAAGGGGTCTCACTGGCTCCTCTGGCCTTCCTGGGTCGCCAAGGTCCGACCCGCCTTGGTCACCCAACCAGACCCTCTCCCAGTTTCCTCCAGACACTGTCACCATTAGCCACCAGGTGGTGAATCTCCTTGAAGGGGGTCGCAATTCCCGCTCACCGTGAGCTTCAGCAATCCCTGTGGACAAGCACATCCTCCCCACCCACAAAACCCACATGACTCCCCCACCCCATCGGCCTTACATGTGACACCTGCATTTCTAACACTTCACCGACCATGACCTTCCCTGTTACCACACCATGCCCAATAAAAAATCAATGTGTGCACCATACATTTCACTTCTTAACTTAAAACAACTCACACAGCACTTCTCACCTGATCCACGCACCAGCCATTGGACAGCCACTCGTGCCCGCTTTGTTTCCAATTACCCACTGTCCCGATTGTCACTCTAAAACCCAGCAGAACTTACAAACCCATGTCAATTTTCCCACAATTCATTTTTTTCCACCAAAGGAGGGCACTTCGCCACAATCTCAGCAGCCGAGCATGGCCGTATATGCTCAGCCCAATCTAGTCTCCCCGACCCCCGACAGTGATCTCCGGACCCGACCTATGAAAGGGCATCTCGGATAGACCTGGCGGTTCAGCAGGAGGATTCACCCTCTCCGAGTCTAAAAGTCTATTGGAGGGTCCCTCCATCGCCGGGTACTGGCAATATCGTTGCATGTGTCCTCTTCGCCCGCACCGGAAACAACTCCCCATAAAAGGCCCCCGTGGGTATCGGTGTAATGTCTCTTCCGGTTCCGGACCCCCTCGGCCATAATCGAATTGCTCTATTGGCTGGGCTGGACCCCGCCGCTTTGGCGCACCAACATCCGAATTACCCCTTATCAAACTTAACAGTTTCTGGCAAATTTCCTGAAACATTTGGGTAATGCCAATTTCTCCCAGCCCCCCTCCCTGATCCTGGATCTCCGCCTGTCGGATCGTCACCGATGGCCTCTGGAACCCGACCCGGCCGACTCCACGAGGCCAGCCTGGCCACGCACTCGGCCGCTCGGTGAACGGTGGGTGGATCCTGTAACTCCACGAGCGCTCGGACCTCAGGGTCAGGAAGAGCAGCTAAAAATTTCTCGAGTGCCAGTCTGTTCCACGCCTCCACTGTAAGGTCCCGATACGCGATCCTGACTGATTGGTAAATGTCCTGTGCCAGCTCCTGCACTGTCTCACCCAGCTTTAATCTGCGGTGCTGGAGCTGAGCCCGCACCAGATCACAGTTTGCCGCGAACCCAAACCGACGGCTCAACGCCTCGCAAATGTGGGAGCTGGTCAACATCCCCTCCGCGATCACGTTTAACACATCTGCGGCTGGTCCCCGCAACGTTGCCACCAAATTCCCTGTACGTTCCCGCTCATTCCACCCGTTTAGTCGGGAAATGCACTCAAATTGCGTCAGAAAAGCTTCAACGCTCCCTGACCCGTCGAAATTTACCAGGGGGATCACTTTTACGGTGGCCCGCTTCTCAGTTTCTCTCTTGTCCGAATCCAGCCCAGGGATCAAACACCCTTGTGGCTGCGTATCCAATTTCGGTGCCCACTGTTACACTTGTGGCCAAAGATGGCCAAAGATGTTTTGTGGTGAGGGTCTCATGGGTCAATTTTGCCTCCTGTTCCAAACGTTGAATGGACCGATTCACCTCTTCCCGCAGGATCTTCTGGGCCCACACAACCTCCTCCAAGGCTCCGTCGCGAGTTTGTAGCTGCTCCTCAACCAACCCGGACACTCTACTTACAAAAGACGGCTCTACCAGGCCTTTATCCAAGACTTCATCTTGGCTCATAATTTTATCTTGTTCGTCCAAACGAGCCTCCAACCCTTTTACCTCCTCCGCCAAATTCATCCCTTGCTTCCTCAGCTCTCCCCACTCTTCAACTTGCAGCTGCATATGAGCATCCACACAGGCACGATGACGTTCCAGGCTTTCATCCACTTTATCAACCCGAATGTTCGTTGCATCAATTATATCTACCAATTTTTTTCGTATATTTTCCCCCTCCAATGTAATTTCTACCTTTGTTTCCTCCAATCTATCCTCGAATTTACTTTGTATTTCTCCCAATTTAACATCCACACACTTCTGCATCTCAGTTTTCATTTTCTCCATCTTTTCCCCCAATTCATCCCTCATTAAATCAATCCGTGCACCCAACTGTTCCTCCATTACCCCCAATTGATCTGTCATTTCTGTCCTCTGTGTCACGAATTGATTTGCCATTTGTACCGTCATGTCCGCTATTAAACGTTCTAACATTGTCTGGATCGACATCGCGCCGGTTTCCGGCGCTGCCGGCCCCGTTACGGGCGATGAAACACGGTCCACGCTCGGAATGGGGGAGGTTCCAACCCTACCCCCGTCTCTCCCCTCTTCCCCCGACTCGCTGCCAGACACGTGGCCTTCCTCCTCAAACATCTGCACATCCGCCATGGTGCAGAAGTCCCGTTTGCCGCCAATTAATTTAAATTTGAAAAATCCCGCCAAAATTTTCCCGCGCTCGCGCGCTTTTCTGTGATGATTTTATATTCCAATTCGTGGCGAGATTTTAATCTTAGTATATTCTCCCGATACCAAATATAATTTAGAGGGGTTCGAACATCCAACACCCTGACACCAATGTGACGTCCACGGGACTTGAACAGCCCCGCCAACGTAGAATGAGCCGAAACGATGGAGGCGGTTTATTTATTTATAACCCAAACATGTCGGTTCTAATCGCTCTACCGCAAACGGGACGAGGAAGGTGGCACGAGTCACTTTTCACTGAGTTGATGATGTTTATTCATTTTTACTATTAACCAGAAATAACAAGACTCGGCAAGAAGAGGGATCCGGGGCGATTCGACGGGATGGTGTGGGATCGGGCGTGGGGAAAAACACAGACAATTCCAATGAATATACAGATCTCAGACCCTCTAAGGCGCGCGCGCACGCACGCACGCACGCACGCACACAACGTAGCTATCTCTGGTGGTCAGGCTGGACCGTGGTGTGGACGCAACTGTCCCTGGATCGGCGTCGGACGAGCTGGCCTTGCTCTCGTCAGGGGGGCAGGAGAAACCGTGGTGCTGTCGACCTCCTGGTCTTGGCCCAAGTCCGCTCACAGCTGCCAGGGAACCAGTTCTGGCGCCAAGTTGCGAGCAGGAGAAGGAGGCAGGTCCACCCGCCGTTCGACCCCGTACTCCGAGTCAGCAGAACCCCAGAGCCAACCAAGGTGAGGCACGAGGCTCAGCAAGGCTCCAAGACACGATCAAGAACACGATCGAATCAGCACAACAACAAGGACGCTCTCCGCGCAACAGCCTCCACACCAAAAAACACGATCGTTTTGTCCCGATCTTCTTCCTCTTCCTTTTCGACCCCGAACAGAATCTTTTTATCCTCCTGTCCTCGTCACTTCCAATCGAGCCGTTTATTGGCCCACCGCCGTCGCCTTCCGCCAATCGTGATCACGGGGCGGAGCCATCCGCTGCACTGTCCTGTGACGTCACGGCCAGTCTCCAGAGAATACCAAAAGGGGTTTACGCAGACACACTTACCCTATCCCGTGTCCCTATCTAATTACGTGACAATTATCATTTCCCCCCTTGAAGAAATGAACATTTACTAGACAACTTATCACCACTGAATTGATACTTATTACATCGAGATCCTGGTAAACTCGAACAGCATGGCATACCTAATTAAACATCCTAATTACCCTTTGAATGCATACCCCCCCTCAAACGTAACAACATATATATATATATATATATATATATATATATATATATATATATATATATATATATATATATATATATATATATATATATATATATATATATATATATATATATATATATATATATATATATATATATATATATATATATATATATATATATATATATATATATATATATATATATATATATATATATATATATATATATATATATATATATATATATATATATATATATATATATATATATATATATATATATATATATATATATATATATATATACATATATATATATATATATATATATATACATATATATATATATAAATACATATATATACATATATATATATAGATGTATATATATACATACATATATATACATATATATATACATACATATATATATATACATACATATATATACATACATATATATATATACATACATATATATATATATATATATATATACATACATACATACATACATACATATATATATATATATATATATATATATATATATATATATATATATATATATATACATATATATATGTATACATGTATATATATATATATATACATATATATATGTATACATGTATATATATATATATATATATATATATATATATATATATATATATATATATATATACATGTATATATATATATATACATGTATATATATATATATATATATATATATATATATATATATATATATATATATATATATATATATATATATATATACATGTATATATATATATATATATATATATATATACATATACATATATATATGTATACATGTGTATATATATATATATATATATACATATATATATATATACATGTATATATGTATATATATACATATATATATACATATATATATGTATACATGTATATATGTATACATGTATATATATATATATATATATATATATATATATATATATATATATATATATATATATATATATATATATATATATATATATGTCACGTTGAGGTGTCACGTCAGTATTCCAGACTCCCTGTTTTTTGGGGGTTTTTTTCTTCAGCATGACGTTGATGTTAACACTTCGATTTCTCGTGCGGTTTTGATTTAAATCGTTGAGCGGCAGCCTATTAATTATATTATATTATAACCGCACTAGAAATCGAAGTGTTAACATCACCGTCATACCGAAGAAAAAGAAAAAAAAAAAACCAGGGAGTCTGGAACACTGCCGCTAAACATTACCTCGACGTGTTTCGACTTATGAGTAACTTACAAGTAACGTGTGTCTGTGTGTCAACGATCGCGTAACGTGCCTGCAACTTATGGCCAGCGTATGCGGAACCTGTGCGTCATACGCTGGCATACGTCGAAAAATTTCAAGCATGTTAAAATTTGTCGACGAGCTCAGCGTACTACGACGTATGCCAGCTTACTACGACATATGCCAGCGTGCTCTAAACGTATACAAAACTTACCCATAACGTATTCGACGTGTAACAGCGTTTTAGACAAATTTTTCATACGTCGGCATACGCTGGCTAAATCGTCAAGGTGTGACAGGGCCTTTAAGCCCAACTCGTATTGCATTTGTATTAACTGTTTAAAATGTGTGCAGTCTTGTAATTTCCTCAAGATACCTTTCTTGCAGATGGTTATTTTGGCCATTGGGCCATTTGGCCATTTGGCCCATTGTGCCTGTTCTTTGAAATTGCTTTAATACCTCGATACTAATGACCACCACCTCCAACAACCACTACCAGTGCATCCATCAAACCCATCAGCAAAACTGTTGCAGGTAAACAAATCTCCAATGTGTTGGAATAGCCATTGATTGTTATGAAGACCTGAAATCTCTTGAGAGAAGCCCAGAGTACCTTTTTTAAGTATCCAATGCAAATTTCCATCGTGATGTCATACAGTATTCAATACAACTGACTAAAGGTTTAAGGATAACTCCAATTAAAAAAAAAATACAAAAGGGTCGTCAAAACGGTGGGATGACGATGGTCGGCACAAGACCTTTGGAAACATGGGTAGGAATTGCACCAATCACAAGTTGACTTTCATTCTCAATGCAATGAGTTCATCGATACGATTGGTTGATGCGGAGGAAAAAGGGCGCCGCCATACCTGAATGCTCTCCCCTTCACGGCACATGAGCGGTGATTCGACCTTGCTGTAATCGGAGCCAAGCACCCAGCTCCTGTCAATGAGCTGCACATTGTTGGTGCTGACGGTCGCGGTGGCTGTCGCCGGTGGCGCTGTAGCTCCTAGCTCCTTGCGGGGTGTCACGGGAGGAGAGCGCTTGCTGTGGTACAGGCTGAACATCACGTCGCCCTTGATCACATCGAAGTCCCACGTGATGACTGCCGACGCCTCGAGGATTTCGACGAGGACCTGCGTCGGGTAGCATTGTTCCCGTATTATTTAAAGGTCAAACCATAAACGTTAAGTTAAAGTTACTCAATCAGCATCGTATCCCAAAACAAGGTGTGATGTACCTCATGAGGAGCACCCTTGAACACGCTTGCCGACTGATAAATGGTCTCCGTCCACAGTCGGATGTCATCTCCATGTTCCAATTCCTCCTCAGTGCGGTACAGAGACTTTGGGATGAGACTTCCCTCTGGAACCTCGCACTGTGAGAGTGCGGCAAGAAGTCTCAACATGCATTTTGAAATGCATCGCTGATAATGCGTTGGCCTATGTCTGTGAATAGCTAGAAACACCAACCATCGAAACAGTTGCTTTGCTGGAACCTACCAGACAGTCACCTCCGAGGAAATCTGGCACGATGTCCTTGTCGATGTAATCTACGAGGCCACCCAGGCCCTGGTAGTCATTGCCACCGTAAATAAGAAATTTCTGCCGTGTGTTGTCATTGATGAATGGACTGACCTGGAGCAGATGGAAACAGGTACATCAATTCAAAAATGTACAACATGCCCACCCCAAATGCGGGTTTCCGCATCGCGGTTTCAATACTGTGGTAAAATGTGCCGATGGTGGCATGGGTCTCTCGCTCTATCACGGTCTGTCGCAGAGGAATACACAACCCCGTCACTTCATAGCCCTACGCTGTCCAAGAACGTGGGGGTGTTTCAGTGAACTAAGGCAAATGAAACATAAAATGTTATTAAAAGCTTTTAAAGCAAGAAGCAAATTAATTGATTTTAGAGGAATGTTAGTTCAATTTAGAGGTAATGAGAAAGGAAGAAATAAAGAATGAATCACAGAAGGAAATAAGAGGCAGAATGAGTTCAAGATATATATATATATATATATATATATATATATATATATATATATATATATATATATATATATATATATATATATATATATATATATATATATATATATATATATATATATATATATATATATATATATATATATATATATATAAATAAAATTTTTAGACCGGGCGTAGTGGCGTGCGCCTGTAATCCGGCTACTCGGAGGCTTGGGTTGGAGGATCGCTTGAGGACGGGGGCTCTGCACTGGGCAGGGTGTAGAGCAGCCCGGAATCATGGCGAAACCCAAATCCTGATCCCTGTGTCGTAAGAGGCGACCAGGGTTGCGTCAGGAAGGGCATCCGGCGTAAAACCTGTGCCAAATCAGTATGCGGATCATAACAGATGATCCGCTGTGGCGACCCCTAACGGGAGCAGCCGAAAGACGAACAACAACAACATATATATAATTTTTCTTTTTGAGCGAAAATATTTGTTTTGAAGCAAGGAGGGGGAAATAAGATCGTCAAGGAGCGTGAAAGAGAACATTTGGGATAAAGCAGAATGAGGCACATATCTTGAGAGGTTTTCGCTAATCTTCATGGAGAGGTGGTTAAAATCCAAGCACGAGATGGACGCTGTCAAGGCACCTCGTACGGAGGTCTACAAGGACATGAAGAACAAGGAAAAGCAGACAAAGATCACCTCCTCCTTCACAAAGTCTGATGATCCTGACTTCCCGAAGCCAAGGACATAGTCATCATCTCAATAGCCTCCAACGCCCTCCATCATAAGGAAGGACAATTTTAAGTGTTTTTCATTTTTATTCGTTTAGGCAAAACAGTCGATAAATTTTAGAGTTTGTAACTCCAATCCAATTCTTGCCATAAGGTCTAAATTTTGCGCATTGTGGTTTTGCCCAATACGGGGTTTTTCAAGAACGAAATATAGCCAAAGTATTAATGACCCAGCCATCCTCTCCAAATATTGCAGCTTCAATCAGGATAAGGAATCGAGAAGATCTACATCATATTAAAATTGTCTCATTTAACACCTGTATGCAAGAACAGAGTTACAGCAGAACGTCGTGTATTCAAACCTCGGTATACAACAATCCCAACTAACTGTCTTTATGTGTGCTACCTTGAGATCGATGTGCTTTATCTGGATTTACAATTGAGTTATGAGACGGTTGGTTGGTGTCTAATTCCCCATCTCCACGAGCAAATTAACGTCTAGCTCACGTGATTACCTCCACCACTGGAGGTGGACGGGGGTTTACTGTATGTCTCTGTCTGTCTGTGAGCAGGGTATCTCAAAGTTATGGACGGATTGGGACGAAACTTGGTGGACAGGTTGGGTGTGTGAGAAGGAGGAAATGATTAGAGTTTGAAGATGCGGATCTGGATACGAGAAGTTTTTGTAATCTATCAAATAATTTTTCACCATTGAGAGATAGGGCCAAAAACGACTGGTAGCGTGATGTTTCAAAACGTTGTGGACAGATGATGACAAAACTTGGTAGCTGAGTCGAGTAGGTGACGAGAACAAGCCGATTAGATTTTGGTTCAGGTCCGGATGCACGTCCGGCCTATCAGTGGGATACAAAACGTAAACTGTTTAGTCTGGCAGAGCTATGCGCTCTGTCCTGTGCCCGTTCTAGTTCCTGCATTGTTTACACTGGAACCATTAATTATATACATATACTGGAGGGTTGGGACTATCCATAATTTTTTTTTTTTTAATCAAAAAGAGGTTCTTCAAACCAAAGTCGTTACTGGGTTGTACTCCGGTAATACTGAAACAAAAAAGGAAGGAGCACACCTAGTCTCAGGTGATATTTCAGCCACTCCACATCAGTTTATCAATCCTCTACCCTGTTACGTTGCTCCTCCATGAGACTCGACCTCGATTAAAGACAGTAGTTCCAAAGTTGAGTTGAATTATCTGTCCAGCAAAAGCATTCCTGCCATCTCCATTTAAGTATTTTGGGTCGGAGTCTTTTGGGATAATCTATTTTTGTACAAGCTTGTTTCATGAAACTTTCACAAGAAAACTAGAAAGAGGAATCGGAGCTCGCAGGACTTGCTTTGTGTGGTGCATTGTAATCGTACATACTTTATAGATGTACTCACATTCAAATTGTACATACTTTTTAGAGGTACTCGGTTGAAATAAGATAACGTGTAATACTGGCTACAACTACTAGGTGGCGTTGGTGGCCTACGTTAGCACATGTGTGGACGGATCCAATTGCAATACCCTCTGACGAGTGTAATAATAATAATAATTAATTGGTGGCAGTAAGTTTGACCCGACTGCCACTACTTTCTTGGTCCCCATTAATGGCACCTTGTGGGCTTGGCCCCACATGAACTTTCCCTCTCAGCACCCTGACATCCATCCAGAGCATCCTCTCTCTGAATCCCCACTTCTCATGTCTCTCTGCACAATTATTTTGGTCAGCACTTCCTGCCAACTGCGTTAAAAATCAAAGAACTGCATGACACCTCCCTCCTCCCTCCTGAGCACCCCAACCAAACAACCTCCCTTCTCTCCAACGTCCCTTCTACCCATCTAATAACTATCCTCACATTTCCTTTTCCACATATATCACATATTTCAAGGAATTAAAAAAAACACAAACAAAAAAAAACACGATGATATAAACATCATCAAGCCATGGAGCAACCATCTTCGATGTGAGAGTGTTGGTTTGGCACCTTTTGAATTCTTTTTAAAACTAAACTAAGCACCTGTTCATTGTATCGATCATATACAGTACAACAATGTACGGTTTCAAATTTCATTAGAAACTTTATTTTAACAATAGCTTTTCTGTGTATGTTTTTTTTTTTTGAGACCGACGTACGATGAAACAAACGTTCTCAAAATATGCAGTGCTTTGGAGGTCTCTGAAAGCCGAAGTGGAGTTCTCCGAAAGCGAGTCACCACTCGGAAGATCCTTTTACAAATCCACTCTATTCTCTCCAAAACTTGGACTTGGTGCTGTATGGTGGAGGAACTACAAACGTGCATGAACTACCAACCACCAAACAACCTGTGGTCATTCCAATATCAGAATCAAGACAAGATTTCAGAGAATACTCTACCAGATGTGGTTTGAGAAAACGGACATTGGAAGGTTCTTTTCACTTCTTTCTTTGCAGGTCCAAGCACGATATATTGTGCCTTCAGAAAGTATTCACACCCCTTGACTTTTCTTACATTTTGTTTTGTTGCAGCCTGAATTTAAAATCAATTAAATTTAATTTTTTTTGTCACCGATATACACAAAATACTCCATAATGACAAAGTGAAAACATCTTTTTAGAAATTATTGCAAATTTATTGAATATTAAATACAGAAATATCTAATTTACATAAGTATTCAACCCCCTGAGTCGATACTTTGGCGAAGCAACTTTGGCAGCGATTGCAGCTTTGAGTCTTCTTGGGAATGTCTGTATCAGCTTTGTACATCTGGATTTAGGGATTGTCTCCCATTCTTCCTTGTAGATTTGTTCAAGCTCTGTCAAGTTGGATGGGGAGTGTCGGTGAACATCAATCTTCAAGTCTTTCCACAGATTCTCACTGGGATTCAAGTTTGGGCTTTGGCTGGGCCACTCAAGGACTTTCACATTCTTGTTCTGAAGCCATTCCATTGTTGCTTTGGCTGTATGCTTAGGGTCACATTGTCCTGTTGGAACGTAAATCTTCGCCTCAGTCTAAGGTCTTTTTCACTCTGAAGTATGTTCTCAAGGATTTGCCTGTATTTGGCTCCATTCATTGTTCCCTCTATCTTTACAAGTCTCCCAGTCACTGCCACTGAAAAGCATTCCCATCGCATGATGCTGACACCACCATGCTTCATGCCCGGGATGGTGTAAGAGGGGTGATGAGCTGTACTCCATTTCTGCCAGATGTAGCGCTTTGCATTCAGGCCAAAGAGTTCAATTTTTGTCTCATCAGACCACAGAATATTTTGCCTCATGCTCAGAGTCTTTCACGTGCCTTTTTCTCAGGAGTGGTTTCTGTCTGGCCACTCTCCCATAAAGCCAAGATTTGTGAAATGCTGCACATATTGTTGTCTTTCCAGCAGGTTCTCCCATCTCAGCCAAGGAACTCTAGATCTGTCAGTGTGGTCATTGGGTTATTGTTCACCTCCCTGACCCTGAGAGAGCAGTTGCTCAGTTTGGTCGGACGGCCAGCTCTAGGAAGAGTCTGGGTAGTTCCATATTCTTTCCATTACCTAAAGATGGAGCTCACTTTGCTCTTGGGAACTTTCAACACTCTTGGTGTAGGAATTGTTTATACCGTTCCCCAGATCTACGCCTCCTCACAATTCTATCTCAGAGTTCTACGGACAATTCCTTTCACTTCATGGTCAAGTTTCTGCTCTGACATGCACTGTCAACTGTGGGAACTTGTATAGAAAGGTGTGTTTTTTTCTAAATATTGTCCAATCAATTGAATTGGCCACAGGTGGACTACAATCAAGTAGTTGAGAGATCTTGAAGATGATCAAAGGAAATTGGATGCACCTGAGCTCAATTTGGTGTGTCATAGTAAAGGGGTTGAATACTTATTGACTCAACACATTTCAGCTTTTCATTTTTAATTGATTTGTAAAAAAATTCGATAAACATGTTTTCACTTTGTCAATATGGGGTAAATTGTGTAGATCAGTGACAAAACAATTTAAATTTAATCCAATTGAAATTCAGGTTGTAACACAACAAAATGTGATAAAAGTCAAGGGGTGTGAATCCTTTCTGAAGGCACAGTGGATTAGCCGTGTTCGTGAATTTTGAATAACAGGGGCGATGGCAACCATACGAAGCCAGTGGATCAAACAGAACAGTCCAATGATGAACCTTCTGCCAACTCTTCTCGGAGAAACTGATCATTTTGGAACTATCTTTGAGAAAAAGATGCACGACAAACATTTTTTGGACGAAGTTAGCTTTGACGCTACATCGCTGGGTGCCACCATTTTGTCTGAATCTCGGCGTCCCCCCACCCTGAGAATGGTAAACTTGATTGGTCGAGACGGTGTAAAATTTTGTCAAAATAATGCTGAACTGTGGGTTTTTGGAAGTACAATCAAGCCGATTCGTGTTCCGCAGTGTTCAAAAGATGAAGTTCAATTGGAGTTCCTCGATCATCGACTGACAGATGGAGTGAATCGATTGCTTACCTCCCACTTTGTGCTACGTGAGCGGGGTAATAAACACGTTTCGTGTTATCAAAATACTACATTAACTATTTAACACTGCATAGTTTAAAGTACGTCTGAGTTACAACGTGCCAAGTGTTTGATTTATTTATTCGTATGCAGCCTTTGGCTGTGCTGCTGATGCACACTGGTACTCATTTTGCTGACCTCAGAAGGATGACAGGCTGAGTCAACCAAACCTGGTGTTAATTCAATGGCAATAGAGGAACTTGAACTCAAGACCTGAGGATCTTAAGCCAAGCACCTTAAACCATCAAGCCAACGCCAGGCCTGTGCCAAGTGTGATCATAATTTAATGCAATGGTTTTGTAACTTTAGAGCATGGAAGAGCAACGAAAAGGATTCAATTATTTATCAATGTTACGCATATCGGCCTTATGCAAATCTAGAGGTCACCAAAGCACATTCAAACAGACATTGCTTTAAGCTGATTTCACCATCGCAAGTTTTAAAACGTTTTTTTTATTTTTCCTCGGATGCTGCAAAGTTAACAACCAACCCGGTGTTGTTCACTTTTACATGGTGTGCCTGTAAGAACAGCAGTGCAGGATATTATCATCTGTTTGGTCATGACGGCGAAACAAATGTCTGAGCACAGGATACCGGCAGTGAGACAGGATTGGGTACACGCGATTAATTAAAACTGAAGGCACCACCAACTCCTGTAGCTGCCCACCTGAAATGGCTCAAGTGTGACCACAGGACGGGTCTTCATCATGGGGGCTGTGCAGGCATCACGTATCACGTGTTGTTCATTTATCTTCCATATTGGAGGGGGGAATCATGTGACTACAATATGAAGAGGGTAAGATGTAATGTTTTTTTTTTTTATCATCGCCTCATTAATACCTGGAACAGAATGCTTGCACAGTCTGAGATGAAGACCACTCACTGGTCAAAACTTCGGCCTTTGCATTACAATGACCCGTTTACTTCTTCAACCTGCAGTTATAATCGGCCCTTTCCATTGGTGACCTTCCCTCACATGCTAATCTCAGCTTGTGTTGCTGAGAAGTACTGATCTCCAGGATGTCTCGACCATTATTTTTCATAAATGCAGGCAGAAACAACTGATGAAGACTCATGGAAAAGGTTGTAGATAAATCTCAATCAGGACAAAAGACGATGGTTATACTTTTGCCTGGGCGATTTTTACAAGGATTTACAAGGAATTAATGCACAGGAGGAGGCCATTCGGCCCATCATGCCTGCACCACACCAATACCCGATTTAATAAATCCATCGATACTTCTTCCTTTCGTGCGCAGCCTTTTTGGCTGCTGCACTGGTACTCATTTCGCCGACCTCGGAAGGATGACAGGCTGAGTCAACCCCCTGGCGTTAATTCAGCGGCCAACGGGGCTTGAACGCAGGACCCTAGGATCCAAAGCCACCAGCCTAACCACTAAGCCAACACCAGGTTTAAATTTTAAGAATGTATTCCGCTTCTGAACTGCTGTCTCAATTCCCAAAGGAATCTATTCTGATTCTTCACCAAAATCTAAGCAATTCATCCTTGTCACACACCTAAACTGCTCAACGAGTTGAGTCGTAATCCATCTGAACTTTATGAGATATCCTGCCCACAGACAAACAGAGGTGAAAACATAACCTCCATCCATCTTCGGTGGCGGAGGGAATAAAGAAACTATAATATGTAAGAAATAACTTGAATGAAGAAAAATAAAAAGCTAGTGGATGGCTGTTTCCGATTTGCCGATGATGGCGACTGATCTCGGTCACGCTTAACAAAGACCTTTCCATGAGGAACAAAAAGTTCTCCACCTATGACGTCACAGGTCACATGGTTTGACACCGATGATGTTTTTGAAGAATAAACTTTTAAAATACCCCTTCTCCAGAACGGCTTGACAGATTGAAGAAAAACTTCACCCACATGTTCTCCAAGCCTTGGGGATACCAGGGTGTTCATGAATAATTATTCATTAATTATAATTAATAGGTCACATGGTCTGAGAGCCATATTGGATTGAAGAAAAATCTTTAAAACAATTTTTTAATCTTGAACTGCTTCATCACTCGACTTGAAATTTCACAGTGATGATCGAGTAGTCATGGGGAATATATGGTTTAAATTTCAAACGGATTCGATGCAGGGTCTGGCAGCCAGAATTATTTAATATTTCGAATATGGGTTCAGGAATTTAAATCAAACTTGGTACAAGTATGTATAATGATGTAATTATGAAGGCGGAGGCATATCTGGTGATGTCAAAGAGTGCTCTTCTAGTTTTTGTGTATTTTATTGAGGCTCGTTAAAAAGCTAACACAGAACATGACGCAAAGGGAGCAGGAGGGAAGCGCACCAACAGTTGGGAACCACCAACGCACCAACACCAAAAAATAGAGACAGATCTTTTGAAGAGACAGTGTGAATGTGAGATTTGTCAGGATTGAAAGACATGATGCAAGTTTTTGACCAGCTTGTTATTTTATCTAGGTCTGCAGAGAGTGAAGAGGCTGCTGCCTGCCAATCTGAGGGATGCGAGATGGGACGGCATCTTTTTCTTTTTGGCAAAAAGAGGATTTTCCAGAGTCAGAGAGATCATTGATGAAGATTTGAAAAGGCACAGGGCCCAGAACACTGCCTTGAGGAATTCCAGCAGACAGGAATAGGAGATGAGAGAAATCCATGAAGCGCCACGTGTTCACTACGACAGGAGGGAAAGTTCGTGAGCCACGAGTGGAGACTGCCTTGGATACCATAAGAAGAGTATTTGGTGAGCAGTACAGGGTGCCAGACCAGATTGAAAGCTCACTATATGTCTCTGGAGTTTGCTCTGATCTCATGTTTGGCATTGAGGACCTCCATCCATTTTTGGGAGAGCAAAATCCTCATGTCCAGGGTTGACTGACCTGGTCTGAATCTAAATTGATGATCGGCGATCAAGCCATTGGAGAAGAGGAAGGATTTAATGTCAGAAGCGATGATGGATTCCATAACCCTGCTGATGATTGGGAGAAGGCTGATTGGTCTGCAGTTGAATGGATCTGTTTTTGCACATTTTTATGTGAAGCGGTAATGTTTGCTGATAATTTCCAAGGAGATGGCAGATGACCTTGAACAAATGAGAGGGTGAATAGAACAGAGAGAGGGTGTGCAAGAGCAGAAGAGCAGGTTATTAGGACACGTGGGCTGATGCTGTCTAGTCCGGTTGCAGAATCTGAGTCGAGGTTTGACAGCAAGCTCTCCACCTTGCCAGGAGAAAAGGAGAGTCCCAGAACAGCTGTGTGTAACTGGGTAAGGTGGGTCCAGAAAGCGATGGGTTTGGGACACAAGATTTCAAAGCAAACACAGAGTTTAGGCATTCAGCCTTTTCACGTGCAGTGTCAGCTGTGCGGCCATTTGAGGTAAGGGAGGGGATGGAGAGGGAGCATACACCAGAAACAGACTTAACTAGATGCCACCAGGATTTGGAGGAGGGAGTCAGGTTTGAGAGTGCAGTCTTGAGATGAGAAAGATGTTGTTTCCTGGCTGTTAAAAAAAATTATCGGATCCAGATCCAAATCCGGATCTTCACAAAAATTGAAACAATTCGTCCTTGTCCCACACCCAACTTGTCCACAAAGTTTCGTCCGAATCAGTCGTCACTTTTACGTCCTGCTCACAGACACAATAAAACACACTGTGGAAGACGGCATGGTTCTGGATCCACGAAGGCAAAAGCACAACATCTTTGATGCGAGAGATCTCTGGGTCACTCCTGGGAGAAAGATTGGCTATCTCCGTGCCACGGGCCTGGTCGAGCAGAACTGCCCAGGGCTAATCAACAACAACCCACCGACTCACCTTGTTTTCCATCCTAGAGATCCGAGGAAGCGATTTGCGATTTCTTTAAATCACAGATGTGTGGTACACAGGAAGCACACGAAGAATAAGCAACGTGCGCATGTTTGGCTTTGCACCAGAAAGTCATTAGATTGCCTCAGTGAGCAATGCTCAATCTATTCAGAAGTCACAGTTCAGCTTTAAGGCATGAGGATAACCAAGAAAAACACCGGTTAACGATTCCCTACCAGCAAACTAGGATAAATCGAAAGGTTGAAAGAACAAGCAAATCATTTGTGCACTGAGGCTCGGAAGAAAGCGAGGCAGGCATGTCCGACTCACCAGGGTCCAGAGAACCGGGAAGACGCGAGGAGCACGTACAATGAGCAGTCGTCCGAGCGTTTCTGGGTAGTTTGCCTCCACCACCTCGATGATCCGCAGCAAGGCCTTCACGCCAGGTCTCCACAAGTGGCGCATGTTGAGACCTTCTAAGTCAACCAAGCATGTCCATGCACTGAGGGCGACAAGTCGGGGGAATGTAAACGACTGTTTTTGCCAGAAGCACGAGCTGTAACATCTTGGTAAAAATACAAACAAATTAACTTTCCTGAAAGTCTCTGGAGCATCCATCTTGTTTACCCCCCATGTGTGCTCCCCTACATATCTTATTTCACTTTGTCCCCCTACATTTCATCCCTCATCCCTGCTGTTGGTGTGTTCTCCACCCCCTTTTTTTGTTTCTTTTGTTATGTTATGTTATGTTATGTCCAGATCCTTTCTCATGCTATCTATCGTTTTTGACCACGATCTCTCAATGGTGAAGAATCACTTTTAAAATAAAATAAAAATTCTCGGATCCGGATCTTCAGCAAAATCGAATCGATTCGTCCTTGTCCCACACCCAACCTGTTCCCATAACTTTCTGAGATATCCTGCTCACAGACAGATAAACACACAAACAAACAGACAGACAAGGGTGAAACCATAACCTCTGTCAACCTTCAGTGCCAGAGGTAAAGAGCCAAGTGAGTCGACCTTTCAGCACCCCCACATCCCCCCCTCCTCTTTCCCCTCATTCCCGACCTCCCAACCTCCGAACCTCAAAAAATACCCTATTTGAGCTACAATGCCACCATACTAAGTAAAGCACACATTATAATACAAAATAGCATGAGACACACATCAGTGTGTTTGTGTATATTCTCAAGATGGCATTCGAAGTATCTGTGCACACCTGATGGGTTTTCCAAACGCCTTGGTATTATCTTCACATCTATGCAGGCCTTCCTCGTTAATGGACAGCACCTGGAGGGTGGAAACAAGAAATGGGTTGCTCTCGCATATCCAAATGTTACCATCGAGTATAATACAAGCAAGTTTATCAGACAAGATCTTTGGTTGCAGAAACAATGGCAGGGTCTTCATCGGACTCAGGTGACTGAACAGCGAATAAACTAGTGCGCACAACAAATAAAAGACAAGAGAAAAACCTGACAAAGGGGACGAAAGTGGGGAGAGGAGGGGAAAGGGATAAGGGGGGGGGGGTGAAGGTGAGCGAACGCCACACAACACAAGACTTCAGGTTTGCTTTCAACATGGGACAAACAAAACCGTTAACCTTGGGGGGAAGTAACTTCCTGGAGTGCTCTGGGTGCCGGTGTCAGAATCTAATGACGTTGTTTTTCTCTCCGTAGTCAGTCAGGCATTTTAAGGAAAAAAAAAATCTCTCCTCCTCCCCACACTTTTTCTCGGCCATGAAACGCACAACAGGCCAGAGTCAGAATCAAAGCACCAACCTCCGAGTCTCGGAGCGAACGCTTTAACCACAATGCCGCTGAGCCTTCTAATTAACTTACACCAAACAGGAACCGAAACCGTGTCCCACAACACAATGAAGGATAATTTCAGCTAAATGGTTTTCATGGAGAAACGGAATATTTTAAATAACTGCATAACCAGGTTGAGACTTGAAACAGTCTACAGCTCAACACAGCCGAATAAGCTTGAGTGTTACACGAACGGTGTGAAGCTCCTCTCCTCAAATCGGTTCGTAAACAAAATGTGCGTCAAAACGAGTTTAACATATCTCTGCCTTGTCCATGACGTGCAGAACCACACCTCATGTGCGTCAACAAATTATAGGTCACACCAAAGCTGTACGACTCGGCATGTACCGCGAGTCGAAGGTGTAGGATACACACGTACGGGGAATAGGATATACAGGTTTTTGCAGAGAAGTGGGAGATTTCAAAAACTCAGTCATTCAATAAACATCTGGTATTTGCCAAATTAAAGTACATTGCATGCCATTTATTTCCTGAACATCACAAACTCGAGGTGACCTCCCGTCTCTGCACAAGCATTCCTCTCGTCTTTCACGTATGTTTCCCATGACACGACATAGCATCTCCAAAGAAAGCGCACGCCATGTTCAGGTATATAAAAGCAGCTTAATACATCCTTCTATCAAGGCATGGCATTCTAATTACAAAATATAATCACAAAAACAATGATAACATTGCAACAAAGCATATATTAACACTAATCATATTTACAACAATAAGAATAGTCATATCATATGGCAATGATAATAATAATAATAACAAACATATAATCCCCACGCTGGTCCGAAATACATCTGGGCTTAGTGAAAGGCAAGCTAAGGCTGAAGCAATACAGCAGGTGGGTATGCAACAAAGCTGTGAAGACCAATTCAAATTTGGTCCATCGGACCAACGGGCCCACTCGTATATGTAAATGGACGAGGTGTGTGTGTGTGTGTGTGTGTGTGTGTGTGTGTGTGTGTGTGTGTGTGTGTGTGTGTGTGTGTGTGTGTGTGTGTGTGTGTGTGTGTGTGTGTGTGTATCATGTTATTTGTGGAGTTCCACTGGGGCATTTTGATGAGGAATGTGACACCAAAATAATCGTCATAACCTCCTGAGTTGATTAGGCTAATTAACTACAAAGAATCCGGAAGGAATTCCCATGTTTTAAATGCACACCATATTGAGGTGGAGAGATATTGAGGTGTATACAAAACACAAAACATCTGCCTGAATTGTTATAGCCACACCTCAAGTGCATCAACAAATTACAAGCCGGACCATCCTGCTGTACCATTCGCTAAATATGTCGATGCTGTTCAGTTGGGCACAACTTCCGCAGCATTGGCCTGGCAGCTCGGCAACCAAACAGTTTAATTCCACAAGAGAGAGAGAGAGACCTTATTGCAGTGCTGCCACACCATGCATACCAATCATACCCATCATACCCGTCTGGGTAATTGCTCAGGTATGGGAGCGATGTCCTCGGGCCTGACATAAAAATTGCAATCGTCCCACAACATGAATGAACGCCGTCACGGGTTGTGTCACCGAATCGCAAAACGATACCTGGAAACAGAATGACAAACAAAAAAACTCACGTGTCGCAAAAGGGCTTCCTCGCCAAGCGCCTTTAGCAAACCCTTCGTGTCCATCTGTCCGAGACGAAGGATGTACAGCGGGCGGCCATCTGCAAACACGCATGTCGATAAATGAGAGATCTGTCCAACTAAAAGCACCACGGTGACATAGCTAGGTACAACTCAGATGGAGCCCTTCACCTTTGTCCTGATGGTGCCAGCCCCCAGCATAGTACTCTGCGAGTTCAGTTGGTAGGCTCCAGGTCTCCAGAACATAATCCACCTGATACTGCTTCCGCCAGCTCAAAGACTGGCACATCAACTCCTTGGCTTTCTCAAAGCTGAAGTCTCGGGCACGCAGGAAGCGCAGAATGTGTTCATCTTTGGGAATCTGGTGAGAAGAACGGACACATTTCACGGAAAGTGAGCAATTTGTCGACACGACGACAAAACGAAATTCCACCGTCACCCCAACCACCACCACCACCACCACCACCATCCACCTCCACACAACGCCTGTAGCAATAATGTCAAAAGCCTCCGTGGCAGACATTACTTGTAGACGACAGCTGGCTGTGGTCAAAATTGGCAAAGCTGGAAACAAAGCAGAGTTCCTCCTTCACCATTATTCACCCGACGTGTGCGTGCAAGGAATTGCATACATCACGCGACGAGCTACGCAAGCAGCGTCAATTGTCTGAAATCGGACGTTTCATACGCAGAGACGTTTTCACCTTCATGACAGACTTGCTTGCAAACCTATTTCCAAGAAATATCAGAATACATACAAGTACCAGAACTTACTATATTTCAGCTATACTATGGAACAGACAAATGTTACATTAGGTTGGTTTTGTTTTTGTTTTTTTTAGAGGGTGGGGGCATGGATAGTGTGATAGAACTCTCACTATGTCTCTTCGAAAGGACCGTTTACAAAACCCCCCCATCCACTTTCTCAACAATCCTCTGGAAGAAGTCTTTTCTTTCAAGCTTCTAGGTCTCACTATCTGCCATGACCTTTCCTGGGAAAGTCACATTTCCAACCTCGCCTCAAAAGCCAGTCGCCGACTGGGAATCCTCCGTCGTGCTAAGTCCTTCCTCGGCCCCCTTGAGCTCCTGACCACTTACAAAGCTTTTGTCCGTAGCCTGATGGAGTACTGCTCTCCCCTCTGGGCTGGTGCTCCTGCCTCGCACCTTTCTCGGCTTCACGCTGTCGAAACCAGGGCATTTAAGATCATCGGCATCTCCCGCAATGAAGCTGAGTCTTTGGGCCTCTCACTCAATCACCGCAGGTTGGTCGGTGGTCTTTCTGTCTTCTACCGACTCCTCTCCAGCCTTGCCCCCCCTGCTCTCTCTGAGATTTGTCCCCACCACATTTCCACAGGGCGCTCAAGGTCCGCCAACAACCCCCTTCTGGTAAAACTACCAAAATCACGAATCACTGCTCATCTTCACTCTTTCATTCCTCTTTTTTCCCGCCTTTGGAATAAACTTCCTCACTCTATTCTTTCCCATTCTTCCCTCCAGGCTTTCAAAACAGCTGTTCACCACCACCTCTTATCTTCCCCCATCCAAATCCTTGATCTTTTCTACCCCCGATAATCCACCCAAGCCCACTTCCTTCATTTCTCCTGCTTTCCTTCCTGAAAGTCCCTGAAATGTCCATCTTCTGTTCGCCATGTTCCCCGTCCCATCCCCATCCCTCTCCCTTCCACAGTTCACCTAATGTGTCTGTTCCCCACTGTTTTGTCCCTTCCACTCCCACCCCTCTTGTCTCATGCCTCCTTGCTGTGAGTTGTGTGTTTGCTCTCATACGAGCCTCGACCAAGGTATACAAAAAAAAAAAAAAAAAAAATGGGGGTCGAGTGGGGAGTTGTACCAGCAGACTGCTTTGCATCGAGCAGGCAATAGGTGACGTACAGCCTGTTACAAATGCAAGATCAATGCTGGGGGATTAAACGTGCAATGCGAAAGGTAATCAGATACGGAGATAATGTTCAAGCCAAGAATCGGAACAAGCAAACGCAGAGGTCAACCCGGGACGAGGACACCTCGTGCTTCACACATTCGACCACTCGGAGGCGTTGGCGTAAGCAAGCTTCCACAAACATTCCAAGTGATGTGGGAAACGCAAGCACGGGATCAAATGGCACGGACAGAAAATTGTTGTCCAAGATCCTCCGTGCAACTTCAGCCCTTCCATCGTGCCAGAAGCGCTGCAGACAGGAAGGTGGAATACCTCTCCTTGACCAAATTATTGATTAGATATTCAAATCAGGCGGAATTTTAACGCCACCCACTCCCCCCCACCATATTCGATGTCCCTTCTCGAACCGAAACCTTCTCCCAAATCTCACGCCACTCTTCTACCCTATCAACCGTGTCTCAATTTTAATTCACGTTTTAGCACGCACTCCCCCCCCTCTCCTCTCCCTCTCCCACAAACATGATCAATAGGTGGCTTCTCAGCATGCAAGCCAAAGCCTCAGAGCCACCAGCCATTTAATCATTTGAAAGTTAACCTGACAATCACATAGGACGGGCAATTTCTGGGGGAAAAAAAAACCTCTGGTTTCCTGGTGAATACAACGTGACCACTCATCCACTCTCTCTCGAGACAAAGCCATAAATTTCCAAGCACGGTTTGTGACCTCTCCGCCACTGATATGCACCAATACCCACACGCATCGCGCGGTGTCACCGTACTCAGCTCTGCATACGCAGAATAACCATGGCAACCTCCCATGTAAATGTCTGCGTTATTTACAACACAAGGAATTTTGCTGTCTGGACATTTCTTTTCAGGAAAGCACACTGGGTTTTACAGCAGCAGATACAAGAAGCAGTTTCATGAAACGGAATTTGCCGTGAAAGGTGGATTCGCTCCATCTTCGTAAATTCATGGGTGTGGAGGTTTCACACCTCATAGGTAATAACTCCAAACACCTTAAAACTACTACTCTAAATGAACTGCAAATCACCATCAATGCACATAGGAAACAAAACACACACACACACACACACACACACACACACACACACACACACACACACACACACACACACACACACACACACACACACACACACACACACACACCTTTGACCAGTCTCCTCTGCATTGAATTCCACAAAAAACCACCATGCTGGTGCTTCACTGGGAGAACGTTGCACTGATGGTGACGAGTGTGCATGTCCTTGGGATGGGGTGCCAAACCGACTGCAGCATCTGCTCGCGTTCGTTGGTGGAAGTTAAACACCCCATGGCATAGCATTTTGTAAAGAAGACAACAGTTGCGTTGCCAGTATTGTCGCTAAGTTCCATATTGCAACATCCATACAGGAATCACAAACAAGATTTTTTCACAAAATCCAAAAATAGGACCATCTGTCCTGAAGCTCACCTACATCAGGTGCAAGTCACTCAAACCGCCCTGCAGAACCCCCGAGACTCTGAATATATATTTATGCCGTGAACAAACTTTGGTACATCAAAGGTGATGAATGTTGTGGTAAAGTTTCATTGAAGTTGTGTCTGTAGTTTCGGAGAAGCGAACAAATACTTTTTTTTGGGGGGGGGGGGGGTCAAACTGATAATTGCGGTAACAAGCTGTGTCCAATAAGCTGACTCCAATGATAATTGAGGTAACACCGTTCAATGAGCTTATTACGAGACCAAGGATTCGTCACTCCTTGGGTGTCGTTTCCATAGTCTCTGTGCAGTATATGCTCCGACTGAGGCGAGTGATCTCACCGTGAAGGACACATTCTACGCCACGCTCCAGTCTGTGGTTGATCAGTGCCCCAGATGAGAAACTCTTCTAGTCTTGGGGGATTTCCATGCATCGACTAGAACTGATAGGGATGGTTATGAGACCTTTGTTGGTCCCCATGGGTCTGGAACTATGAACAAGAATCGCACCAAGTTCCTTGACCTTGCAGGAAGTCTTGGACTTAGCATGGCTGGTTCATGATTTCAGCGCCCACAAACTCATCGCTGGACTTGGTATTCCAACGCCGGTGGTGTGACAAAGGATAATGACCATGTGTTCGTTGATGGTCACTGGAGGATGATCCAGAACTGCAGGGTCTACCGGAATGCTCAGTTCCTCAATACCAACCACAGGCATGTGCTAGCAACTCTGAAGTTGTAGCTTAAATCTGGGAGAATGAAACCATCCCAGCCTAGGCTGGATGTTGGCAAGCTCAAGGATGAGAGGGCAGCCGAGGAGTTTGTGAACAGGCTGAGTGGAGATTTGGGGAGTCTGGGTGCTTTGTGGAATCCTGAAGAGTTGCGGAGTGTCTTCAAGACCACCATCCTTGATGTTGTCGGTGGGTGTCTTGGAACTCACCGTAGGGTGAAGAAGAATTTTGTCTCTCAAGGGACACTGGATAGCAATGACCAGTCACAGGTCCAAGCTGAATGGCAGAGCTGAGCTTTTCAGGGAGTTGAGGCGTAAAACTGTATGCGCGCTGAGAGTGGACAAGGAGAGGCCTATGTGCGAGGAATCTGTGAGGGGGGTAGAGCATCACCTGAAGTCAAGTGATTCTTGTCCTGCTTACTGGGGAATTTGTGCATTGCGTTCCTCCAAGCCCATCCCTCGGTGTACTGCAGTTAGAGCAGAGGGTGGTTGGCTCTTGACAGAGGAGTCCGAAGTGAAGGCCCGCTGGGCCGGGTACTTTGAGCGGCTGTACCAGGCTGATCCACCAGCTATCGTGTTGGATGTCAGGGGTGTTACTATCCCTATTGTCGACCCTCCAATCAACAGTGGTCCACCTTCGTTTGTGGAAACACAGGCTGCAGTGAACCAGTTGAAATGGGGTAAAGTTCCAGGGATCTGTGGCATCCATGCTGAACTTCTCAAGGCTGTTGGAAATGTTGTACTCATGTCGTTGCATGCAGTTCTGTTCTCTGTCTGGAACCCAGGCATCATCCCAACTAACTTGAAGAGGGGCCTTGTTGTCCCTCTCTGGAAAGGGAAGGGTGATTGCCAGGACTGCAACAACTTTTGAGGGGTGACGTTGCTCTTCGCGCCAGGCAAGGTCTTTGCTCAGATAATTCTTGATAGCGTTCGCCATCATCTGCTTGAGCATCAGCACCCAGAGCAGACAGGCTTTATACCAAAGAGGTCAACGATTGACGGTATCCTTACTCTTCGGGTCCTCGCTGAACATAGATGAGAGTTTCAGCAGTTGCAGCTTGCAGCCCATGTTGATCTCTGCAAAGCATTCCATTCAGTGCATTGGAATGCCTTCTGGAGGATTCTTGGTCTTCATGGGGTGTCACCAGAACTATAATCTGGCACTGAGAGTGCTGTGAGATGTGGTGGTACAATCTCTGACTTATTTTCAGTTGTTACTGGAGTTCGTCAGGGGTTCTGGCCCCCACACTTTTCAGCGCTTGTATGGATTGGATTCTGGGAAGGATGATGGAAAGATCAAGCTGCGGTGCATCGTTTGGGAATGTCAAGATCTCTGACCTTGATTTTGCAGATGATGCAATCTCCTTTGCGGAGACTCTGGATATCCTTTTGGGGGCCCTGGAGGTGCTGAATGAGGAGTCAGAGCCACTGGGATTACGGGTTTCCTGGGTCAAAACTAAGATCCAGGCTTTCAATGACATCTTGGATGCTGCTATCTTGTCTGTACCTGTTTGTGGTGAGGATGTTGAGGTCACGGAGAGATTCCCTTCCCTTGGCAATGAGATTAATTTCCCTTGGCAGTGATATTTGTATCTCTGCTGGCTGTGAGCTACAGGTCAATCGACGTCTGGGTCAGGCCAAGGGAGTCATGGATTCACTGAATCATGGGGTGTGGCACTGTCGGTACCTGTGCAGGAGGATGAAGATCCGAATCTTCAGGTCCTTGTTGTTTGCAGTGTTGCTCTGTGGATGTGAGACTTGGATTGCGACCAGGGATCTGAGACGGAGACTTAATTCCTTTGGTACCAGGTCTCTTCGGAGAATCCTTGGTGATCGCTGGTCAGACTTTGTGTCCAATGAAGAGACTCAAATGAGATTTCTTATCCTGCATAGTCTGTGAGTGTGAACTGCAGCTGTATGGACATGTGGCACATTTTCCTGATGATGATCCTGCTCACCAGGTTCTCTCAGCGAGGGAGCCTCGTGTGTGGAGAAGGCCAATGGGCCGACTACATGCAATGTGGTTGCAGCAGGTTGATCGGCATCTCAAGGAGATGGGGATGGGCCAGGCCTCTGCCTGGGGGATGGCCAGATGGAGGCCCCTGGAGTACCGGCGGAGAGTGGACGCAGCAACGCGCTGCTCCGGTGCATGCTCCCATATCTGACCTAACCAGAACCCCCCCCGCCGGTAGACCCCCTTAATAAGTGCAGATTTTGATGCGGTCAATACACTTTGGTCCATCATGAGTGATGAAAGTTGTGGTCAAGTTTCATCAAAATTGTGCGTGTGGTTTCAGAGGAACAGCAAATACCTATTTTAGGGGGTCAACCCCCCCCCCCCCCGGTATACCCTCTTAATGAGCACAGATTTTGAAGCGGTCAATACACTTTGGTAGGTTTTGGTCAAGTTTCAACAAAATCATGTGTGTAGTTTCGGAGAAGAGAGCAAATACCTATTTTGGGGAGTTCAAATCCCATTCCCCCACCCCCCATAGACCCCTTAACGAGTGCATATTTTGATGTGGTCGATAAACCTTCGTTCGGCATCAGATATGATGCTTGTGGCCAAGTTTCCTCAAAATTGTGTGTTTGGTTCAAGTGATGATGACTGAAGTGTTTCTGGACTGACTGACACTCACTCACTCATCTACAGACACTGCCCGATCACATAAGCACACCTGACTAAAGTCCAGGTGAGCTAAAATTGATACATTTTTCCCTTTTTATAGGGAAAAATGTATCCTTTTGCCTGAATGCCCTTACGCCCCTCCCCCACGACGAGTCGTGTGAATGAAGGATGGCGTGATGGATCAGCATTTGCCCTTACAGTAGTTGTCAGCAGTCAAGATGGTGTCCATGATGTATAGATCACAGACAGAAACCATTGGCTTGGACTTCCTCCAGCTCGATTCATTACAGATGATACACATCGACCGTGATACCAGTTTCAGAAACATTGAAGCTCGAGATGCATCTGCGAAGAGCAGACCTCTCCATGTTTGTTCATCTCACTGTTTGTGCTTGCAGTTCCGTACCAACCTCAGCCTTTTGGTTTGCTTCTCTCTTGTGGTTCTTGAGCAGCTTGCATAAATGTCAATCAAGAGGACTTTGTGCTAATGTACGTCTAACTCTTCTCGGGGTTACATGGAACCTGCACCTGTATTTAAACGAAGGTCGTCGGCAAGATCACCACTTGACAACCATCACCATGGGAAAGAACAAAACCCCTCGAGGTTTAAATTTTTATTGGAACGTTTTGGTTTTATTCTTCAATAGTATCACTGCCTGTACCTAAGAAGTTTTACATGGTGATGACACTTTCTTATTGTTTTTGATGTGTTCCATGGAAACCTGTCAACATGTGATGTAGTTCATTTACAGATATGACGAGAACGGCACACGGTAGAGCGCACGCCTCCACCATGCCGATTAGTTTACATTTTGTATCCCACCGATAGGCCAGATCTGTATCCGGACCTGAGTCGAATCAAATTGGCTTGTTTTCATCACCTGACCAAGTGATCCACAGCTTTTTGAAATATCATGCAAGATATCGTTTTTAGTCATATCTCTCTCTCAATGGTGAAGAATCACTTAAAAATGAAAGGAATCCGGATCTTCACCAAAATCTAATCAATTAGGCCTTGTCACACACCCAACCTCTGCACCAAATTTAATCGGAATCCGTCACAACTATTTGAGATATCCTGTTCACACAGGCAGACATACAGAGACATGACATGGGTGAAAACATAGCCTCCATCCACCTTCGGTGGCGTAGGTAATAAAAATGTGGCTATCCCTTCAGCATTTTCACCACTTCTACGATTACTCATAGGTCTCAGCAAACACCCTCCCCCCCTCCTTCTCCTCCTCCAAAATTGCCTCCTTCTCCTCTTCCTCCAACTACTACTACTACTACTACTACTACTACTACTACTACTACTACTACTACTACTACTACTACCCATTCTCTGCCATCTTAGCAAACACCACTGCCACAACCTACCACTCCTCCACCATCATAATTATCCACAACAACAGGGCTCGAAGAGAGCTGTGATAACGTTTCACGTACCTCCCCATTTTAACACTCCAGCATGCTTACCTCAACAACATTTTACGACGAGACCATTGACAATTGTGCAAGTTACTTGGCGAGTCTATAATAGGCAAAGATTTATTTTCACAAACATTCCTTTTTGCGACAAGGCATTTAGGTTTGGGTGAAGAGCACTGCACTAAGAAAACCACTCCAAACCAGGTTAACAAAGAAAAACCATAAATGGGGAAGTGGGGGGGGGAGAAAGAAAGAGTATGACAAGGCAACGCAAAGTGGACAAAGCACAACTGAATGATATACTGGGGAACGTGCATCGTAAAAGAAAGCCAGACACAACATGCAAGATTTAGGAAGCAATGGAAGCAGTTTTTACAATATGGAAGAAAGCAAGCAAAGGGGAAACTACCCTTCTTTAACACGTCGTACCTTCTCAGCACTCCAACGGTCAGCTTCCGGCTATAGGGGCAGACACAGACAAGCGAGTGTGCTTAACGCGGCTCGATGGGGTCCCTTGGCAAAGAGGTGTTGAATATAGGGAGGAGAGTAGGGGAGGGAATGTGGATGAGGTCCAAATGAAGGCGTGAGGACAATTGGGAAATTAACAAACAGGAGGAAGATGACAAACTAGAAAGGAGAGGGGAAGAGGTGGGAATAGCAGGAGAAAGCAGAATGGAAAACGAGGTGGAAGAAGCGAAACCATAATTGGGGGAGAAGAGGAAGAAAATTAGATGAAACAGAGGGCTGTAAGTGGGAAAGAGGAGAGGGATGGGGGAGGAGAGAAGTGAGCAGTGTTCAAATGAAATTGGACAATGTGGAAGGGAAAATGAATGGAGTTTAAAAAAATTAAACAAAGGAAAGGATGATGGGCAGAGGCCGCTCGCTCGCTAAGGGAGGAATGCGGACCGAATGCGGCCAAGGTTGAAGAACATGCAAAAGTAATGTGATGAATGATTGAGCCACCACTTGAATCAAAATAAAAGTTTAGGAGTTCAATTTTAAAAGGGCATTACTAAATTGCAAAGTAGTGCTCCATTTCCTGATACACACACACACATCACGTGCTTCATAATTGAGGATGATCGTTTCGTTTTTAGTAGATTATCCCGAGTAGATTAAATAAAAGCTTCGTCAACTCACAACTACCATCTACTGTGACGACGACCATGAACTCACAATTACCATTCAGCACTTTTGAGACTTTGCTTCCGAGTGAAACGAGCTACAGAAGAGATAGATCGATCGAATGATCCGATCGATCGCCGATCCTGAAGAATGGCTCGTTATGGTGCACCGAGGTAGTCTAATAACCGAACACCAATCTCCTGAACATCTCCAAACTTTGCTCTAGATTGTCATGTGATTACCGACGACAACATTTCCCTTGCAGTAAACACCCGGTAGGATTTGAGTAAGTGCCGAGTCAAAGTTAATGTCCGGTTTGCCGTGACGCACAACGGCGTTTTAACAGCAACACCCAGTGCAGCTCAAAGTTTCAGACTGACCAGATAAAACTTGCACATTTGGCACAGAATGGGGAAAACTCCCCCCCCCCCCCCAAGACAAACGATTGCAGCATCATTCGAACTCCACACTCACTGTGATAAACCGCAAGCCCTGCAATGGAGTTCACGTTGGAGGAGCAGTTTTGGCTGAGTGATCAGGTGTCATCATTATTTAAACGCAAGATCCAATCAAATGAAATACAGTATTAACTAAAAACAAGAAGAGTAAAACCTGCGTTCATGCCCATTGTCATCTTTATCTTCTTTTGTATGCAGCACAAGGCTGTAGGGTAGCAATATTGGCCGAGGGCACGGCTGTGCCGCTGATGCAGTGCTCTCTTGGAGGTTCGGGCAAGGATTTGTAATTTTTTTCAGGTTGCCGGCGATAGCTCACCTATTCTTGGTGAAGGACACCGTGGGATCTTTATCGTCCACCAACGAATGCCGGCAGAGGGAATGCCCAGTTTAACGTCCATCCGAGGGACGACACACACATTGATGAAACGCCCTGCCTGTGGAACACTGGGATGACAGTTTTTCGTTGCGTCGGGATTCAAACCCAGGCCAGGCAGCTTAGAGGTGAGTGTGCGTACCTCTGGGCCATCCTGCCATTGTCACACGAGTACACATCACGCATTACATCGACAACCCTGTCAATTATGGTCGTTAGACACAAAACCGGCATGGGACAACTGAACAACCTTTTTTTTTTAATCCCTATCCTTACAACCACAAGACATACATGGACGATGCAAAAAATTTCCTGGTACCTCATTACGCATGAGGTGCTCACATCCCAGGTATGCAGTTACTATAGTCTGTTGCAAATTCCTGTTCACCATCTGCATGGACTAAGAGGTCCTAACAGGTAGTTGAAGCAAGTAGATGTTCCCTGGATATAGTGTATTAATAAGGGGTGGGACTTTCAACTTCTCAAGTCCCATCTGCAGTCAGTTCATGAAATAACTGGGCCTAAAAGCTTCCCTCTGCCAACGGACGGTGATGCTTTTATTGTTGACATTAAAGGTAGTCATAGTAACCTTTTCAAGTCCCATCAGTAAACAAAGGGTTGAAGCACTTTTGTGTTGTATTTACAAGTTTTTTTTTTGTTTAAACTTGCAATGTGTGGAATGTAAAAAGGTGTTGAATACATCATCACCTGCCCCTCTCCTCCCCCCTTTAAAAATAAATATATTACAAGAAATAAATCAAGAAAGTAGAAGTGCACATTCTCCCCTGATATTCGGTAACAAATGCTGCCTTACCAAGCAGGCACCCGAGAACATCGAAGGGTCATTGGTCAATTTAGCACCGACTTACAAAAAACCCACCATCTAAATACCAAGTCATGGCCATTCCATGCCAAATCAGGATGCAATTCATGGAGGATGAGGAGGAAAAAGGGATGAAGGTTGGAAATTATTGTCATCACTATGCATTTCATTGATCTCCAGAAAAAAAAAACAATGGGTGGGGAGGAGGATGAAGTGGAGGGTCATATGTGAGGCGTGGGGTACTGAAAGAAGATAGGGAAAAAGAAAAAGCTGGAATGGAGGCTTTTGACTCGCTTATGCAATTAACAAATCCCAACTCTTACCTTCCCTTTGTGAGAGTCCTGCAGCCAATGCCGCAACCGAATAAGACAGCTCTCCTGCAATGGAGTGAGTGCTCCAAGGTAACGCTGGATGTAGTCTGCCTCTAGTTTGTCTGTGAACACAAAATATGCCAAAAAAACCCCACCAAAACTAGGAAGATGATCTTTGTTGAAAATACATGTGTTTCTCCCATCAAAACTCAGACTCAGCACAAGCAGGAGAGTTTAAAAATAAATTAAAGTTCAATTGGGATTCCTAATTGTAATTTCTCCAAGTCATCCCCCTCCCCCACCCCGAGCTTATGATTTAAGGAACACAGGTTCAAATGCCACATACCCTACGTGCTTGTCCATCTGTATAATAATACACTAGGGGTACAGTTTGTGCACCTGTCTCCCTTGGTGTCCTACTTCCTGCGCTCCTAACGTGGTCTCAGAGGCTTCACAGTGACTCTTTTGAACTTTTCCAGACTTGATTTTGGGACGTCATTTCAAGCAAAATGGCTCTTTCGGATGTGGAGAGCACAAAGGAAGGGAGAAAGAGCCATCACCAAATAACGCACGCACGCACGCACGCACGCACGCACGCACGCACGCACGCACACACACACGCACACACACACACACACACACACACACACACACACACACACACACACACACACACACACACACACACACACACACACACACACACACACACACACACACACGCGACTTGAATGGGGTGGCATTTGTGCAGTTGTTGAATCAATTCTGGTCGGGGATATTTGAGCGGATAAAGGCAAGACACATGGGCATGCGCTTTCACATAATCAGCCAATCACTTTGGTTTTAACAATGTGGAGAGTTTGTAAAAGAAGCAACGCAAATCAAACATGATAGAACAATGACGTCATTTGAAGAAGTCAGTGAAGGTCTTTTTTGAAAATCGCAAAGAAGCCAGAGAGTGGCCGATCCATGCGCATCGATGAATGAGATCGACAGAGCGTTAATCGAAGCATGCAAACATCCGCGGAAAGCGAGGAGAAGCCGACCTTTTGGGCATCAGCACTTTGTCGGAGCAACAGGTCGAAGTGCTCGTCCTGCTCTTTTGCTCTGACAAAAGGGTGAACACCCGAAACGTCAGCTCTTCTCCTCGCTTTCCATGGCAGATTGTATACCACGTTCAACGTTCTGTCGATTCCATCCGTCGTTCTGCCTGTCCGCCGGTGCAGATCTACACTCGCCGTAACCAGCAAGACGAGTTGTTCAATCTTCGTGCATCGTCAGGCGGGATGGACGAACTTACAGATGCCACGCTCTGGTTATAAAATGGAAAATAAATAAATAATATTAGTTTAAAGCTGACAAACACAACGGAACAGTGCCGAGGTGTTTACACGTACATCCATTCCACTCGTACACCGTGGTTATAAGTAAGTGGTCCACATCGACTGATGACAAAGCGCTTTACAAGCAAGCAGGAAAAACGTTGGGGAACCTCTAACTTATTGTAAAAATGTAAATCTCATGAGCTAGCAAGATTAAAAAAAATTTTTTCCCATAAAACCTTTACGGCACGGGAGTTGTGGAAAGCAAAAATCAATTGCACGTGGAACGATTCTGCCGAGGTGATGCTGTACAAAATGGCGGTCAGTGTACACAAGGGTGCATTCGGTCAGTCGATGGCATTTCCATCGCGCCGACACGCATTCGGCTAAAGGATCAAAAGTCTTGTTAGCAATAGCAAGAGTGGCAAAATTTTGAATTCCCATTTTGTTTTATTTTAAACAAACAAAACGCGTCGGTTAACAAAGCATCGCTACATCACAAGTCACCCGATCGTCACGATCATCACGAACAATGCTCACCATCTGGCGTCATGGCGAGGATGTCTGATGAAGTGGCGTCAGTCGAGCCACAAGGAAGCGGTTCACCGGTACCACTATTATTACAGTCTTTCAAGCTCGGCACAGCTGAAGCATCCGCCAAACTCGTGGCCGCCTTGACGCTCACGATACTCTGAGAAGAGACGCTGTCGATGGTGAGCCTTCGGGGTGCCAAAACCTCCTCGGGATCCTTGGCGGTGGGAGTCGTGCATGGTGGTTCCCAGCGGGGGATGTGTGTAACACCAGAGTCGATGAGTTCCTTGAGGTAAAACTCAATCACCTCCTTGCCCTGGATCGTGGAACAGATTTGACAATGTCAGGTTGATCAAGGAGACTGCTTAGGCAGCACCAACGCTCTGCACAGAGTATGGTCCCATTTGATGGAATGGATGTTGATCAATCCCCTTTGCCCTTCTATCATCAAGCCAATGTTTCAAAAATTCTTTCAAAAGAAACATGATGATCATCACGAGCCTGCTGTTTCGATGTACTCTTTTTTTGACAATGTTTACGATGTACTCTTTTTTTTTTTTTTTTTTTTTTTAAGGGTCATCAAATTGATATATCTTTTCACAGTTGTAGCTAATTAAATGACTGAAAACAATTATTCATATTTACTATTCTCGGCCAACAATGGGATGTACCAAACAAGTAAAGTGATTCATGAAAGAAAGAGGAAGGGAGGATGACAGGAAACAAAAGAAAGAGGTTAGAGTGGGGAGAGAAGAGAATGAGGCTTGGAGGACATTGGAATAAAATTGAACGGGGACGGGGACGAGGGGGGATATCGGTTTGTATGAAACATAAAGGTGAGTGTGGGGAGGGGGAATGAATTAGTGAGGGGTCGCGTTCAGTCGGATGTGTATAACAAAGAAAAAGATAGTCCCTAACTTCTATGCTGATACGATAAAGATTTTATGCAACACAGTCACTTATATCAACAAGAAAAAGAGCAATCAGAGATTGCACACTGTTGCCAGGACTTGTGTGGTGTTTGTGTGCTGGTGTGTTATGTAATTAAGAGACATAACTAGAACTGCCACTTTATAACTGCCGGCAGTGATGACCGGGTACCAAGACGTCCCGCTTTGATCAGACACCTGACCCTGACCCATGACGTTTATTATTATTCAAATTAATTTAGGATGGGGTTAAAACAAATTCAATTCAAATCAAACAGAAGACCAAATAGGTACAGTCCTGCACTGGAGCAATCGGAAGGAGCACGAACGAGCGAAAAGCAAAGATGAAGTCATTAGGAGGAACCTGGATAGGATTTGGGTTTCAGCTGAGACTCTCTACCCACAAACTCGTCCACGCGCAGCCAAGTGAGCCTTGTTCAAAATTAAATTAAAAAAAAAAATTATCAAAAAGAACCCAGATTTTAAAAAGTTAAATAATTCTGGCCGTCACACCACGCGTCCGATCAGGTTGAAATTTAAAACATACATTCCCCAGCACTACCAGATCGTAATTGTGAAGTTTCATGTCAATTGATCAAGCAGTTCAAGAGAAATAATTTACTTTATAGATCTTCGTTCAATCCAATATGGCTGCCAGACCATGTGACTTATCATTTATTCATGAATACCCTGGTATCCCCAAGGCGTGGGAAACATTTTTGTGAAGTTTCTCCTCGATCTGTCCTGCCCTTCTGGAGAAGAAGATTTTTTTATAGGTTTTAGGAAAAATCCAACATGGCTGCCAAACTATGTGACCTATGACGTCATATGTGTGAACCTTTAGTTCCTCATGGATAGGCGGTCAAACACGTAAGACTGTCACCTCGAACTGTTCAGCCATTTCAAAGATTTTTGAAGGTTAAAAAAAACAAAAAAAAATAAACAACATGGCTGCCGAATCACGTGGCTGATGACGTCATTAATGTTTTTCTTTCTACGGAGCATTTTATCCTCATCAGATGTAGTGTTCTACATATGTAATTTTGATGTCATAATGAAGGCACTTGCCATGTGCCAAGTTTCAAATTTTTTCCTTCGTGTAGTTTCGGAGATAGATGTCCAATTTTTTCCCCGTTTTTCCAACATGGCTGCCACGCCACGTGACTCATGATATCATAATTATCAATAAAACATTCTACATGAGCAATTCCTCAGATGGTGAAAATTTTGTCTCAATCCAACAAGCGGTTGTGGACAAACAAACAAACGGACCCAAATGCAATACCCTCTCCTCTGGTGAGGGTAACTATGGGGTGGGGTACCCTGGTTAATTTCTCCATTCCTATATAGATCATCTTCGAAAGTAAACCAGCAGTAAACTACCTCAACATTAACTTACATTGATCTTGCATCACCTCGAGTCCTCGCCAAGTGATTCGCAACCTTGTTGGGTGTGTGGACCCCTTTACGAACCGCCAACAATTTTGCAGACCTCCATGTACAACTATGATTGTGACGTATTATGATGACAAAATAACAACACAAGCAGGATGAACCACAGCCTTCCACAAATTGTCATTTGTTGCATGTAGCGAGTCACAGGATGACATCATTTGGTTGTGTGCGGAGGCTAATGCTACCCCCCCCCCACCCTCCAACTCCCGTTGATGCCCACAGATGGCTGAAGGTCTGCACCACCAATCTTAATTTCTGGGAACCACAGGTGTAAATAGAATAGGAGGGTGTATGTGTGTGGAAGGATAGAAAGCGGTTAACAAGCCTCAACAAGCTTGTCAATTCCTTGAGGTATAACTCTGGGATTACACACAGGGCACCAATTATCAACACCGTCCATGCAGCAAAAAGTCTCAGTACTGGCCTTGCCAATCTGCTCTGAACAAGGAGATTTAAAGAAAGGAGGCCATTTGTGGTTCTCTCCCAGACGGAGAGAAGAGGAAAGGCTTATCCATTTAACCAGAATCGGACAATTCTGAGGCCTTGACATTATCCACACCACAGCACTCCCGATCACCGCAGGTTGCGCTAATTTCCAGCGATACCAGCTCACCCCAAACAAACAACGGATTTGAGCACGGTACGAGCAAACAATGGCCTACCAATCTCAAGGATCTCGAACTCGAACGACCTAAATGCAAATTGGATGCCAGGCTTTCCATTGCCATCTGAAGGACAGATTTCTCCGAGATACGGCGGCCAGTGCTGGCGCTGAATTAGAAGAGCAGTTTTTAGTTAGATATGCCAATTCTGAAGAGGCATTGTCATGCTTAAAGAGAAACCAAGACCAACCTTATTGATGTTCGCCGTGTACTGCTTCATTGCCACCTTTTCCACCGTGCTTTCAAAGCCAAAGAACGACTTGATGTCCAGACTCGCAGTTTGCTCGAAGCATGTCCAATCGTCATTCTCGGGGTGAACCTTTGGGGGGGGGATTTTTAAAGAGGGACAGAAGGAGAACAAACAGATGAAATGCACACTCTCTCACACTCCAATTGACCTCTCTAGGTATGCAATTGGCAATCCGGAGCATATAATGACTCCAGGATGACGTAAAGGGTGAAAATGAATAAACATTACAAAGAAGTTGACAATCAAAAGAATGTCTTGCAGAAAGGATTTTGATTTGATGTACCATAGTCTTTACAGAGGGTTGGTGTTGCCAAAGTAGTTTCTTGGCAAGGGTTACACTGGGTGGTTTGCCATTGCCTTCCATTGTTGTATGTTCGTGCTCTATCCTTTTAAATGCTGAACGCCAAGCAAGGAAAAAGCACGTACCATTTATAAAGTCTTTGGTATAACTTGGCCAAGATTTGAACCACCGACCTTCACAGACCAGAATACCCCCACCACCCCCCCCCCTGCCAAAGCAATTGATAAACAGATGACCGCAGCAACAAAGGTCAAGGCAGAGAAATATCCTCGCTAATGGCTGCAGATGAAAAACCCTAAAAAACATTTAAAAAAAATTAAATAACTCAAATGACGCACAATTTGCTGTGCTGCAGTAAAAAAAAAAAAGCCACCCACGTGGACAAAACCCGAGCAGCCGTGGCAAGTGGACGGGAGAGGTACAAAGATAATTCGCAGCCTTTCACTGCCTGAGCACACGCATGGGCGGTCCGCCGGCACGTTAGGCGATCGATGAGCGTCCACAGCGAAGTGAAATACGGGCAAGGTAATTGAACGTGGAACAATGGGCAGCAAAAGGAATGATGGGGGTTTTTTTGTTTTTCCCTGCAACACGGATCCAATAATCACGAGGGCCGTCAACTGCGATGGGATGCGGATGCCTGCGGGGGATAATCAGGCGACGCGGATAAATTGGTGGCTTTTTGTTTCAACACTCATTTTGAATGGACGACCGAGTATAGGCTCGACACCAAGAGTCTTTGGCAACGCACAATGGAATATTCTTTCAGAAAAAAAAAGTGTTTTAGAAAACATCCGTCAAAGCATTCACCGACAAATGTGAAGGAAACAATGCACGCAGAAAGTCAAATAGACGTCTCTCATCTTGGGGGACACTTTCTTTACGTGTTTAATTTGAGCAGCATCCAAATTTAAAATCCCTTTTGTCAAATTATAATGCATATAGGACGATTCGTGAACAAAAATGCAAATTGCCCCAGTCAGGAGAGACGGGAGAGGTTATCTTCACACACCTCTGGGTGGCGGTTCGAAACGCCCGGAGGTTGCAGCACTTCCAAATGCGAGCTCGAATAACTGAACAGATCGAGCGGATACCTGGTCCTCCAAACCTGCCAAATGGCTTAATTTAGAGCCAAATTGTACCATGGAAAGGAGCGAGTAACACAGTCTTGGTTACAAGTGAAGAAATTAATTTATCACATATAAAAAGAGAAACGAACTAAAAGGGCACTAGGTAGAACGCATGCCTCCACCATGCTGATTAGTTTACGTTTGGTAACCCACTAATAGGCTGGATCTGGATTCGGACCTCAACTAAAATTTAATAGGCTTGTTCTTGTCACAAACTCAACCACCAAGTTTCGTCCGAATCAGTCCATAACTTTTTGAGATATTGCGCTACATATCGTTTTAGCCCCATCACTCAATGAAAAAGAATCACTTAAATTTATTTTTTAAATCACATCCAGATCAAGATCTTCGCAAAAAATCTAATCAATTCTTGCTTGTTATATACAAAAACCTGTCCACCAAGTTTCATCTGAATCCGTCCACAACTTTTTCAGAAATCCTGCTACGTGTACATTTTTGGTCCAATCTCTCAATGGTGAAAAATCACTTTAAAAAATTTTCGGATCCAGATCCAGATCTGGAACTTCACCAAAATCTAATCATTTTGGCCGTCACATACCCAAGTTCCACCAAATTTCGTCTACAACTTCATCCAGATCCGTCTACAACTTTTTGAGATATCCTGTACACAAACAAACAAACAAGAAAAAGACTGCAAAATCCACCCCCTCTCCAAAGGTTGCCATGGATACATGAAATTGGCCATTTCATGAAGATTAAAATTGACAATCTTAATCAGAGTTCAGGTCAATCGGATGAAAATTTATTATTTTTCAGATTGAAATTGATGATTTTATTGGCCTCGAGTGGACCTTTGACCTTTTGACCTCAAAAATAGTTGCTTTCCCAATTCAGTAATGGACGATGCAAATCCTATTCAACTTTGAAGTTAACAGGATATAAATTGACGATTTTAGAAGTTTGACCTTGAGTTGACCTTAAAAAAATTTAGTTGATTTCCCAATTCAGTGACGCACTATGCAATTGCGGTTTAATTTTCCAAGTCAGTCGGATGAAAATCGACGATGTTTCAGATCAATTATTGATTTTAGATGTTTGACCTCGATTTGACTTTTGACCTCAAAAATAGTGAGTTTCCTAATTCAGTGAAATGTTACCTGTAGGTGATAGACAGATAGACAGAATAACAAAATCGATTGCCCAATATAGTTGCAAAATTGAAGAAAATCAAAGATTTTGCAAGTAACAAACAGACAGAAGGGGTGAAAACATAACCTCCATCTCCTTCAGTGGTGGAGGTAATAACCAATAACAATAACCAACTATAATGGCATGTTCTCACAGAGGAAGCTAAATAAATAATAAAATCAAATGGGGAGGTCGGATTAATAGGAGAACAAATAACGACTAAGCTCGAGAGAAGGATGCCGGGAGTGGGATGAATCTTGGAACAAGAACTGGAAAGTGGAGGTCGAGGGAGAAGTGACCGTCACAAGCCAAGGTGATTAACCCCAGACAAAGCCAGGAGAGCATGAGGGTTTTGCATGACAGGTAAAGTCCCACAGTGGGTAAAGAGGGGCGCACGACAGGAGCGGTGCAGAAATGCAGGAATCATGCACTCGAGCTATGTGCCGCCGATTCGAAGCCAACACTTCACCACTAAAACCTCCATCCACTCCACCTCGACTTTAATCCAACAACTCTCATCTCAATCTCAATCTCAATATCAATTTCAGACTCCCACAGACACGACTCCTCAAATTCTCTCTCAAAACACTCCATCCCCAATTTGAACTGGCCAAAGGGCTCCTTTCATGCAAATGAATGTTCAAATATCCTGTCATGTCCCCAGCCCAACGGTTAGTGCGGGTTGAGTGGAAAAGTCTGTAGTAAATCAACAACAAACCTAAAATTGGACAGTTCATAGAGCACCTCACCCCACCTCCTCGTGAGATTTAAAAAAAAAAAAAAAAAAAAAAGAGAAAAAAAAAAGGGCATGGGTGGGGTCTGTTAGGTGCAAACTTGATCATGATGATGTAAAATCAGCCCACATGTCCTAAAAACCTCTGCTGCTCTTGCTCACCCTCTCTCTGTTCTATACACCATCTCATTTGCTCAAGGTCATCTGCCATCTGCTTGGAAATCAGCAAATGTTACCGCTCTGTATAAAAAAAAGTTGCAAAAACAGATCCCTGCAACTACAGACCAATCAACCTTCTCCCAATCATCAGCAAGGTGATGGAATTCATCATCGCTCCTGACATTAAATCCTTCCTCTTCAACAATGGCTTGATTTCCAATTATCAATTTGGATTCAGACCAGGTCACTCTACCCTGGACTTGCTGCTCCTGCTTTCTCAACAATAGATGGAGGTCCTCAATGCCAGACATGAGATCAGAGCCATATCCCATGCTTTTGACATTGTCTGACACCCTGCCCTGTTCACCAACTCTCTTCCTATGGTATCTAAGGCCATCTCCACTCATGGCTCGCAGACTTCCTCTCCTGTCGCAGTCAACGTATGGCCCGAAATGGAGTTCTCTCATCCCCTCTTCCTGTCCAGGCTGGAGTTCAAGGCAGTGTTCCGGGCCCTGTTCTTTTTCTCGTTTTCATCATTGATCTTTCCGATTCTCTGGGTATACCTCTTCATCTCTTTTCTGATGACTCCACCCTCTGCCATACCATCTGTCAACCCTCAGATCAGCAAGCAGCAGCCTCTTCACTCTCTGCAGACCTGGATAAAAATCACAAGTTGGTCCAACACGTGTAACACATCTTTCAATCCTGACAAATCTCACATGCTCTCTCTCCAAAAGGATCGTCTGGAACCCCCCCCCCCACTCATGCCCCCACCCCATCTACTTTCTCAACAATCCTCTTGAAGAAGTCCTTTCATCCAAACTGCTGGATCTCATTATCTGCCATGATCTTTCCTGGGAAAGCCACATTTCCAAGCTGGCCTCCAAAGCCAGTCGCCGACTGGGAATCCTCCGTCGTGCAAAGTCCTTCCTTGGCATTCCTGAGCTCCTGACCATGGACAATGCTTTCATCCACAGCCTGATGGAGTACTCCTCTCCCCTTTGGGCTGGTGCTCCTGCCTCTCACCTTTCTTGGCTTCACGCTGTGGAAACCAAGACATTTAGGATCATTAATACCTCCCACGAAGAGGCTGAGTCTTTGGGTCTCTCACTCTCTCACCACAGGCAGGTCAGTGGTCTTTCTGTCTTCTACCATCTCCTCTCCGCCCCCCCCCCCCACCGCACTGTCTGCTGTCTGTCCCACCCATATTTCCGCAAGACATTCAAGGTCCACCAGCAACCCCCTTCTGGTAAAACTACCAAAATCACAAATCACTGCTCATCTTAACTCTTTCATTCCTCTTTTTTCCCCACCTTCAGAACAAACTCCCACACACTCTTCAATCCCATTCTTCCCTCCAGGTCTTCAAAATAGCTGTTCACCACCATCTCTTATCTTCCACCATCCAAAACCATGATCTTTTCTACTCCCGTTCTACCACCTCAAACCCAACTCCTTCGTATTCCCTGCTTTCCTTCCTGAAAGTCCTTGTGGTGTCCATCATGTTTACCCTCTCCCTTCCACAGATCTCCTCATGTGTCTCTTTCCCCACTATTTTTGCTTCCCACTCCCACCTCTCTTGTCTCCTGCTCCCCTTGTTATATGTTCTATGTGCTAGCTCTTTTTGAGCCTCGGCATTATATATTAAAAATAAAAAATACTATAATATTTTGTCCAAGTACAGTACTACGAAATGGAAGGTTTTTGAAAATGCCAAAAAGGCAATTTGTGTTCTCCAGTGTTAATGTATATAATTAAATTGAAATAAAATAAAGATTTTAAAGAACGTATAAGGAAAAAAAAAAAACAACCTTTTTTGGAAGTTTACCACTGTTGATGCTGCATCTTTAAACCAACTTATCCAACACGTTACATTAGTTCTTCATGCCTCCTATTCGTGTCCTTTCTGACGTCCGTAAAAATAATAAGTTTTCTGTTTGGCATGATTTTCAATTTCGTTCGACTGCCAGAGACAGGCAAACAGAGTAAAAACAATTACCTCACTCCTCTGCGCACGTGTGATCAGGACAAATCCAGAGCCAAAGTACTGCTAAACTACAGCCTCGTTTTCCGATCCTTGTTCAAAATACAACATTCAATTGAAATCAAGTTGTCACGGTTTTTGGAATACTGTACTTACATCCTGAACAAAAGTTTCATGATGCGAGCAAGACACGACATCGTTTACTTTTTTGTTAGTCAGTAAAGTCTTTATGCTCACCTGAGATTTAGGTCAAACCAAGTCACAGAATGTTTTATAGCTTACATTTTTCACTCTAACAGTTCCACCGCATTTTTTGGTATTACACTAAATGCTTGAAACAATGTGATTAGAATGGCATGTTAAGTATATGTATCTCTTTTACATGCATGCACAGTAGGGATACACACACACACACACACACACACACACACACACACACACACACACACACACACACACACACACACACACACACACACACACACACACACACACACCTTGGATGGCAAGGTATTGCCACCGCAATGCAGTTAAGAATGGACCAATAAAGCAGGACCCAAGTGTCGATACGTACAGAATGTCTGTTGTGTCTGCACATCGACAGAAACCAGATGGTGAAGATTTCCACTGGTAGTGCCAGATTTGCAGCAAAACATGTGGAACTATATGATTGCAGCTGCCAGCACAAGCATGATTGAAGGTTCAAAAGCTTAATTATCCCAGCTTATAATTACTAACGAAAATGGCAGGCAAAGTGCCAAGGAAATGGTGCGGAAAGGCTCCATATGAAAAGTGCTGCTTTTGCAGGTGTTTTGCGTCAGACGTGCACAGTCGTAGCTCTCAGCATAATCCCACCGGGCTATGGCAGTGGCATCCGTGCCTTCGGGGTTTACGTTGCTAAGCAAAAAGTACCAGTTGGCACGCACTAGGATATGTCATGGAAAGAAGAAAATGAAACATGTTAATATAAATAAATAAAAACTCAAGCCAATTCTCTGAAACTTCACTTGCACAAAAAAACAAAATACACAAGCTATGCTTGGAAAATAAATAAATAAAATGTTGCAATCAACTCATTTGGGGGGGAAGGAGGGGGGTTAACATAAAAAGTATAATCGTTATATCTACAACGAGCAAAGCCAAAAACTCGTTCATAAACCCCTTTCAGTACTCATATTTGATGTCGCTCTTCCTGTCATTATGATGGGGAATGATACTTTGATTTTCAACTCTCCCATCTTCCCCCATGCTTTACCAACACCCACAAGTAACAGTCCCTGCAATTGTGGCATCAACAATAGTGTTGTGCACTGCCCCCCAATCACAGATTCTACATTTGTAAAAAGAAATGATGTAATCATCAATACGACTGTACAAATGTACTCTGGTATGTGAACAGAATATGATGTGATATCTGGCAACTTGGCAAGTGCTCTATAACATCTTCACTTCTGCAAGAAAGAAATGTGTGTCGCTGCTTGTTATATCCATATGCATGTTTCAGAAGGTGGAATAGAGCCCTCCCAAGTCTTGAAGTATCCAACTCTGCACACGCACGCGAACGTACGTGCGTGTGTGCGTGCATGCGTATATACAAACATTGCTAGAGTGGTTAACTGCAAGGACTTGGCTGAGGTCATGGATCGACTGATGTGGACGCACAGCCAAAGTTGTGGAGCCATCATTTGTGAAGGTCCTGGGCTGAAAGGGTCGAAATCTCAATGAAGCCCAGCTGGTCTGAATAATTGGTCACTTGCTTAAAAGTTTCGAAAGTTGTTACTTTGAACGTGCATCTCTTTTGAGGTTTGCACTGAGAGTACATAGAGGGTGTTGTAGAACTTGTATCATTTACATCAACCTTCAAATCCATCCATCCATTAGGACCATACTCTGTGCAGAGCGTTGGTGCCGCCGAAGCAGTCTCTTTGGCTATTGGGAACAATCCTGGATGGGTCGCCACTCCGACACAGTATACCAGCATGCTGGCACTCATTTTGCCGACCTCGGAAGGATGACAGGCAGAGTCAAACCCCACCTGGTGTTAATTCAACAGCTGAGCGGGATTTGAACTCAGGACCCTAGGATCCCAAGCCCACTACCTTAACCATTAAGCCAACACCAGGCACATCCTTCAAATAGTCAAGTAATACCGAAACAAAAGCAGTTATTGTTTAAATGGTGACAACTATTGTGATGAAATACATCAATATATATATATATATATATATATATATATATATATATATATATATATATATATATATATATATATATGCATGCATGATGTAAAGAAAATACCTCTGCCAGGCAAAACAGTTTATGTTTGGTATTTCACTGATAGGCCACATCTGCATCTGTACCAAAACCAAAATCTAATCGGCTTGTTTTTGTCACCGACCCAACACATCCGCTATGTCTCATCCGAATCCGTCCACAACTTTTTTGAGACATCATGCTATATATCGTTTTTGGCCGGATCACACAATGGTGAAGAATCACTGAAATTTTTTTTGAAATTCTCATGTCTGGATCTGGATTCGGATAGTCACCAAAAGTGAATAAACTCGTTCTTGTCACACACCCAACCTGTCCACCAATCCGAATCCGTCCATAACCTTATAAGATGTCATGCAAATAAACAAACAACCAGAGAGACAGACAGACAAGGGTGAATACATAAGGTGGCGGAGGTAATAATAGACACGGGTATGTGTGTGTCAAATACTTCTGCTCAAAATGCGTTTTTTTAAGCTATATTTATGTTGGTCATTCAAACAAGAACTACAGCTCGATATTCTAGTGCTGGTCTATTAGGTGTCTCTCCAAACCTAATAAGAGATGGAAAATCTCCAACACCCCCCCCCCCCAATCCCATTTCTGCACCCCTACCCACCAGTATCACCAAATTTCCAGGATGTGACAATTCGATAAACTATGCTACAAAGGGAGTTGTAAGAAAAAAAAAATCCCCCCAAAAAACCACAACACAAAGAGTGTACAAGTTGGCACTCACGCTGTACGAGCACGTCTCGTTTACTACAATCCGTGTGCTGAAGCTTTCATTGTGGGCCTCGATCATCAACGTCCTTTCTCGCCAGTCCAATTTGTTTTTCTGGATGAAGTACACATAATCCACACCAGCAATCTGCATGCCAGAAGAGAAAACGAGATTCATTACAAACACAGCACATCCAGCCCAGAAGGTGTAATAAAAACGAAACTGCACAAACCCAACCGTCATCCAAACGTCTCAATATCCGACCTACTGCGTTCACGTTGAGGCAAAAATGTTGAGAAACATTTTCACGTTGAGAAACTTGAGGCAAAAATGCATCAACCGTTGCTAAATTACCTGGCAATTCCATCACCCGGCATAATTTCCCACGAGCACAGTGAAAACATCTGGTGAAACATTGTGTTTCATAAAACCTCTTCCAGAAAGATATGATACATCAAATGATGGATTCTATTTTGATAAATGTTTCCGACTCTAAAGATGCAACTCCGATAGCATCGAAAGCCAACGAGGATATCGCCAACCGGGACTCGAATGTGTGTGGAAATTGCCGTTCAAAAACGGAGGCAATTTGTTTGATCGAATGTGCACACGGAGGTTTTTAAGCAATCCAGCAAACGTAATCAGTGTGGTTCATTGGCATGGATGGTCGGCAGTCCATTCGGTCGATCAACGGAAATTGGTTGGTCTATTCATCGTTTCTTAATTGGCCGATTTGTCGAAAGATAAAACCGAAGGACGGCACCTTCTTGAGAAGGCGAGGAGCATCCACGTTGAGCTTGCAGCGCCGTTCGACGATGTGTACTGCGCCATCATCGCTTTTAGTCTCGCCGATCTTGTCACTTCCAAGGAAAACAGGAATGAGCGGGCATGTTGGAAAGCGTTTCTCATAAGCCTGCGGCATGTGGGGGAGGTATGCAGTCAGGGCGTGAATGCACAATAAATGAAATCCATTATTACTCATTCCATTTCCTGTAGTCATTTAAACTCCGACATTTAATGAAAAAGGTTCCTCATTGTAACTGCAAGTACTGCTGCACGTCAAAGCTTTAATTGACAAATCAAATTGGCAGTTTTGATTCAATGCAATCGCAGGAATCCTTCAAGCAGCACCAAAAATAATTTGAGCAATTTATGGATGGCTCCTCCTCTTCCTCAACAACAGTTACTGGTTTGTCCAGCAGTGTTCCCAGAATCCGAGGCAAAGTTCCCATCAACAATCACAGTGTCAACACTCCATTCCATCCCCTCCCCCCCTGCACACACACACACACACACACACACACACACACACACACACACACACACACACACACACACACACACACACACACACACACACACACACACACACACACACACACACACACACGTGCGCCAGACTATCACGTGGCTACCCATCACAACAGCAAACTGAATTATCGCAATCATAAAAGGAAGTTGTTCAATAATTAATAAGTAAAAAAACATCAAAGTTTTTGATTCAGCCTTTAACCAAAGAGGGATGCACGGTACTGCGCTGCTGATAGGAGATACCGGCGTAGCAATCCAAAAAGAGAGTTGTAAATCCCTTTATTGGCATCTTCTTCTTTCCTTTGACCCCTAAACAATTACAATTGAAGATCCAGTCATGAGAGCCATTTCATTGCAGCATTAGCGGCCCCGTGTTGTCCTGCAAAGGATCCGTTGAATCTCCTCCACACACAGTCCTCTCCGACATGCAGGACGGTCTGATCTTTACGGCCAGGTGTACAGTACACTTGGTTTATTGGCATCTCAACTAGCCAGAAATCAAAATAATAACAAACAAAGAAAGAAGGACATGGAGGTTTTGAAGCAAGAACCCCCCCCTCCCCCCTGCCTCACCCCCCCACCCTCCTGGTCATGCACAACAATGCTCTCAAATCATTCGACATCCTTTCCTGTGAAACGGTCTTTGGCAGCAGTTTTCAATGGCACAACGGAAGCCAAATGCAGGCAAACAGCTTCGCCGTGGATTAGAACAACCAAATCCCCAAACGTGCGCTTCACTCACAAATGGGATACGTTTACACGTCACGACCTCACCGTGAACCCATTTTAAAGGATCAAAATCTCCGCCACGCTTTGGCAAATCGAATGCCTACAATCAATCAGTTCCAAAATGATACATTAAACTACGTTCTGATTAAACCGTTTGTGTCGATATCACAGCGCTATAACAAATATAATCCTGTTACTTTGCCAACTGCCGCAATCCTCAGAGTAATTATTTGCAAAACTTGCGCTCGACTCCTGTATAACAAAATGAATGCCAAGCAAAAGAGCAGCAAATGTGTGAGTCCATCTTTTTTACTTTTCTGCAAGATTAGAGTCGATGATGAGTACTCTTGGTTGTTCTTCCTTTTGGCCCGTTAGTGGAACGGCCTTCTTGAGGCTGCTCAGTCTCACTTTTCCCTGCAGCGCTTCAAATCAGGCGGTACACCGCCATCGCGTGCCATCCCCCATCCCTAACCCTAATGTTTACCCCCCCCCCCCCCAAATCAACTCTACCCTCACCTAACTGTCATATTTGTAGGTAACAACTAAGTTTCCTTCCCTGCTCAGTCTTTCTTCTTTTCTTGTTCGTCCGTTCCCTTCCTGGTTGTAGCGAACTGTGGCCCCATCGTCAGTTCACTGTCTGTTTACCCAGTCACCTCGCTCTTCCATGAGCCTCAATCTTGTAAAAAATAAATAAAAATGTCGAAGATATCGCTTTGCCGTGACCAATGCAAGATCTTCTGAAGGGTGCCCTTCATTTCAAGTCGGACCAAGTCACTATATATATATATATATATATTTTTTTTTTCAATACATAGTCGAGGCTTGTGGAAGAGCTAGTACTAAAAAAACGGAATGGATCTCAGGACGCAACATGACTAAAATAACAGTACAGAGAAGGGGAGAAACAGCACCAGCATCGTTGAAGGCCAAGATAAAGGAAGACTTGGACAAACAATGGGTGTGGGGAGGAATGGGGGAGGGCAGGAGGGCAGGAGAGGACGCATGGAGTGGATAAGATGTATACAGAAGGAAACTCTCAAGAGGGAAACTTCTGATGTGCAATCAAGTGAATCACATGACTATGCCCAGCAGAAAGAGGAGGAAGTGCTCGATAAACAGATTTAAAAAATTTTTTTTTTAAGTTACACAGACCCAAGTTTGAAATGGACTTCCTATGCCCACACACTAATGTGTCAGCTAGCTGGACAGCAGGAAACACGAATCTTCTGAATGTCATGAACAGCACAACCCCTCTCCGCACCCTCTTCTCCCCCCCATCCTGTGTCAAAGGCTAATGGGGAGACTTCCTTGTACATGCATGTTTATGTATGTCAGATAAGGACGTTAAGAAACATCGATATACTTTTACATTAATTCCAAGTGCATTTGTCGACAGACAAATGAACAGCGTAGGTGAGATTTGAACCTGGGATCTCAGAAGTGTAAGCTAGGTACTTAATAGGCTAAAAGGGAAGGTACAGCAAACAGGCCCAAATTGGTGGATAGTCAAGAGTAGCATAATCACAATTAGACATATTACTGTAAAGTACTGTCACAGTCGGCTTGGCAGGATGGCCGAGAGGTACTCGCAGGTACTCGCACTCGTAATCTGAGCTTTCCAGCCTGGGTTAGAATCCCAACCCAGCTATCAACTTCCATCCTGGTGTTTCACAGGCAGGGCAATTCATCAATGTCTACCGTCCCTCGTATGGAAGTTAAACCGGGCAACCCATCTGCCGGCATTAGTTGGTGGACGTCAAAGATCCCACGGTGTCCTTCGCAAAGAGTCGGCGAGCTCTCGCCGGCACCATGAACAAATTATTAATTCCTGTGCCAACTACTGTTGGGAAGGCAACGACAAACCACCCGGGATAACCATTGCCAAGAAACTGCTTTGGTATCACCGACACTCTGTAACAGAGGATGTTACAATAGAATCATAACTATCACAAATAGACGATGTTATATTTGCTTGTCAGGAAAGTCGAGCGAAAACAACAGCTCAGCCTCGCCGAGGTTAAACTCGACTCGTCTCCGTAAATATTTGCTTCCGTGCAAAAGGTTTCAGCTTCGGTAATCTATAGCGGCCCGTGATTTGCTTCTTCCCTGATGGTTAGTTATTGATTATAACTGAGGGACTTTGGATCAAACGACTGTGGTTCTTACTTTTGGCTTTTCATGCAAAACAAAAATCCCACAAAGTATTTCGAGTCATGAATGTGTCTCAAATGTCACAACTTCCTTCCTTTATCCATAGTAACTGTTAACCCCACTCACTTCAATTCCTCAAAATGGCATTTGCAGAATTGACCGCTCCCCCTCACTGCCCCCCCCCAAAGCCCAATACATATGACAACAATTCAAAGCAAACTAAAGAGAATCAACAACTTGTCCTTAACCTTTCGACAGACCTCTCCCTGTGTGTCACTCACTGCATCCTGTTTATTAAAAAAAAAACTTTTAGAGACCGTTAAAGGTTCCAACAACAAACTAAACGACTGAACGAAGTCGGTTTGTATATATATATATATATATATATATATATATATATATATATATATATATATATATATCTTCTTCTTCTTCTTTCGGCTGCTCCCGTTAGGGGTCGCCACAGCGGATCATCCGTATGATCCGCATCGTGATTTGGCACATGTTTTACGCCGGATGCCCTTCCTGACGCAACCCTGGTCGCCTCTTACGACACAGGGATATGGTACACCTATTTTAACCGGGGTATACACCGGCCCAGTACACTGGTACTCATTTCGCCGACCTCGGAAGGATGACAGGCTGAGTCAACCCCCTGGTGTATTAATTCAGTGGCCCAACGGGGCTTGAACTCAGGACCTCTTGGATCCCAAGCCGCTGCCCTAACCACTGCGCCAACACCAGGCATATATATATATATATATATATAATTACACTGAATGTATATACCTCCACACTGGGTACAAATAGTTATAGTTAAATAGTTATATATATATATATATATATATATATATATATATATATATATATATATATATATATATATATATATATATATATATATATATATATATATATATATATATATATATATATATTTTCAATACTTACCGCCATCACCATTTCAAAGGGGTGTTTGTAAACACGGATGGGTGACTGGTATTGTTGCACCATTTTGGAGCGAAGACCGGAACAGCAAAGGAACCTGTGGACACAAAATTGTCTTTTAAGTGAACGACCATTCTTGTACACGTATCGTTACACAAGTACTCCCAGTCATCATAGGGGGCACGACACGGATCGTGACCAAATTAAAAAGAAAGGGGGGCTTTGATGACCTTTTCAAACTGTGTACCAAGCAAAAATAGGTCAATCGAACACAGGATTAAAAAATAAACGAGCAAGACCGATCAATCGGGTTTATAAACACATATTGTAACAAATATCGAACGGACTGCAAGGTACAGGCATCGACCCTTGGATAATGTTACCACCACATTCAACCTTCAGGGCTGTTTCACAATCAGGGTTATCTAGTACAAATAACAAGATGGGGCCATGCCACTATGTTTTGTGTTGGTCTTATGGTGTTGTCTAATGTATAACTACACAGGTAGACATGTGTCCCACCTACACCTGTGATGTCTTTGTCACACTGAGCTTATTATTCTATGGAGAGGCAATAATCAGATAAATTTTGACCAATTGCATGTTTCAAATCACTATATCCCCAATTTGCCCAGTCAATTTTATATATTTAGTTATATTATAATATGCATTCTTTAACACTGAACATATTTTGCATTGAAAGGTCTAATTTGTTCCACAGAAGAAATAAAATTCAGTGTAATTAATTTGCATTATGGGAAATATGTTTTCCTGATCACATCTTTTGGCCGTCAAAAATGTCCTCTCCGGAACACATCATTAATTCTATGGCGAAGGAATGCATATTCTTGGAACTATTCAGCTTTTGTGAAGTAACACATCCTATTATTGCATGACACTAAAGACAAAAAAGTTTGGGCTTGATGTGTGCTGGAAATACCTGTCCGTCAAAAAGTGTCCTCTCCGGAACAGCTAAATATCGGGCAACATTTTTTTTTGGTTATTCCTGCTAGAATCTTGCACATTAAGTTATGCAAATTAGTTGTCTATAAATTACATTTCATGCAATTTTTTTATATCGCAACTATTTGTACCCAGTGTGGAGGTATACATGTATTCGTCAAAAAGTGTCCTCTCCGGAACAGCTAAATATCTGGCAACATTTTTTTTTGTTATTCCTGCTGGAATCTTGCACATTAAGTTATACAAATTAGTTGTTTATAACATTCATTTCATGCAATTTCTTTAATATCGCAACTATTTGTACCCAGTGTGTAGGTATATATGTATTCGTCAAAAAGTGTCCTCTCCGGAACAGATAAATATCTGGCAACATTTTTTTTGTTATTCCTGCTAGAATCTTGCACATTAAGTTATGCAAATTAGTTGTTTATTACATTCATTTCATGCAATTTCTTTAATATCGCAACTATTTGTACCCAGTGTGTAGGTATATATGTATTCGTCAAAAAGTGTCCTCTCCGGAACAGATAAATATCTGGCAACATTTTTTTTGTTATTCCTGCTAGAATCTTGCACATTAAGTTATGCAAATTAGTTGTTTATAAATTTCGTTTCATGCAATTTCTTTTATATCGCAACTATTTGTACCCAGTGTGGAGGTATATATGTATTCGTCAAAAAGTGTCCTCTCCGGAACAGCTAAATATCTGGCAACATTTTTTTTTTGTTATTCCTGCTGGAATCTTGCACATTAAGTTATACAAATTAGTTGTTTATAAATTTCATTTCATGCAATTTCTTTTATATCGCAACTATTTGTACCCAGTGTGGAGGTATATAGGTATTCGTCAAAAAGTGTCCTCTCCGGAACAGCTAAATATCGGGCAACATTTTTTTTTGGTTATTCCTGCTAGAATCTTGCACATTAAGTTATGCAAATTAGTTGTTTATAAATTTCATTTCATGCAATTTCTTTTATATCGCAACTATTTGTACCCAGTGTGGAGGTATACATGTATTCGTCAAAAAGTGTCCTCTCCGGAACAGCTAAATATCTGGCAACATTTTTTTTTGTTATTCCTGCTGGAATCTTGCACATTAAGTTATACAAATTAGTTGTTTATAACATTCATTTCATGCAATTTCTTTAATATCGCAACTATTTGTACCCAGTGTGTAGGTATATATGTATTCGTCAAAAAGTGTCCTCTCCGGAACAGATAAATATCTGGCAACATTTTTTTTGTTATTCCTACTAGAATCTTGCACATTAAGTTATGCAAATTAGTTGTTTATAAATTTCATTTCATGAAATTTCTTTTATATCGCAACTATTTGTACCCAGTGTGGAGGTATATAGGTATTCGTCAAAAAGTGTCCTCTCTGGAACAGCTAAATATCTGGCAACATTTTTTTTGTTATTCCTGCTAGAATCTTGCACATTAAGTTATGCAAATTAGTTGTTTATTACATTCATTTCATGCAATTTCTTTAACATCGCAACTATTTGTACCCAGTGTGTAGGTATATATGTATTTGTCAAAAAGTGTCCTTTCCGGAACAGATAAATATCTGGCAACATTTTTTTTGTTATTCCTGCTAGAATCTTGCACATTAAGTTCTACAAATTAGTTGTTTATAACATTCATTCCATGCAATTTCTTTTATATTGCAACTATTTGTACCCAGTGTGTAGGTATATAGGTATTCGTCAAAAAATGTCCTCTCTGGAAATCCAAAAATCACAAAAGTCAATTTTCAAGGAAAGAAGTATGAAATGGCTCATAAAACCGTAAAATTATGTGCATGAGAAAGATAATGATGCAAACATTGCTGATTTATCATTTGGAATTATTGTATTCTCCAGTTAATTTTAAATATATTTATTAAATTCATAATATTATTTATACAAGCAGAATGATTTTGAGTCACAAATCCATGGTCCCCCCCCCCCCCCCCGTAGAAAACAATTATATTAATTTTGACAGTTAATGTCTTGTAATGATTCAAATGGAAACCTGACGTCCAATCTTCTCGTTTATAACACACATTGACTCTTTGACTTGTAGCTCTGAAATTATACACATTATCTCTGGTATACAAGGTAATCTGTGGGCACAAATGCTTTAAAAACATAAATGATCATTTTTTGTCTGCTTGTGGAACATGGTGGTTACCCTGATTGTGAAACAGCCCTTCAAGGGATATCACCGACCAAGACCCTGAGATAATGTTACCACCACATTCAACCTTCGGATATCACAGACCTAGACCCTGAGATAATGTTACCACCACATTCAACCTTCGGATATCACCGACTAAGACCATGAGATAATGTTACCACCACATTCAACCTTCGGATATCACAGACCTAGACCCTGAGATAATGTTACCACCACATTCAACCTTCGGATATCACAGACCTAGACCCTGAGATAATGTTACCACCACATTCAACCTTCGGATATCACAGACCTAGACCCTGAGATAATGTTACCACCACATTCAACCTTCGGATATCACCGACCTCGACCCTGAGATAATGTTACCACCACATTCAACCTTCGGATATCACCGACTAAGACCATGAGATAATGTTACCACCACATTCAACCTTCAGATATCACAGACCTAGACCCTGAGATAATGTTACCACCACATTCAACCTTCGGATATCACCGACCTCGACCCTGAGATAATGTTACCACCACATTCAACCTTCGGATATCACTGACCAAGACCATGAGATGGTGCGACCATCGAAACAATTGACGAGCCCATCTTGGAAAAAACCATCTCAGACATCAAGACCGAATCATTCACAACACACACACACACACACACACACACACACACACACACACACACACACACACACACACACACACACACACACACACACACACACACACACACACACACACACACACACACACACACACACACCCTCCCTCCCTCCCTCCCTCACCTCCTCAGCACTCACCTGGAGCTCCTGATGGTGAGAAAGAGAGACAAGTGACGATTTCAAACGTCTGGTCCGTCGGATCGTTCGTGTGCCGCCACGTCTGTTACAAACCCACCAGATTCCTCACTAACACTTCGTTTCGGGTCGCATGTCATTTCGTCTCGGGCCGCATGTCCGCTGTTCGCCGTGAGGAGACACGGAGCGCGCACGGCTCGGGTGACTTCCACAACCACCGATACTTCGTTGAACTCTTCCAATCACACCCGGTGAAAATGCACCGCGGACGGTGAGAACGGAACCTACGGTACGTAATTACGTCATTACGGCATTACGTAACGCGTTGAAGAACGTATTGCGGCCAACGAGACACGACGCAATCACGTTACGTGTCGATGTAACATTGTTTTCCGAGTGATGTTAATATATTTTATGATCTTCTGAAGTGCAACATAATCCAAATAAGTGTTCGATACCCTTTATATCTTGTTAAAACAAGACACCGCTAAATAATAAATAAAACTCTGACAATATCAATACACCGCTTAAGTTATTTTACTATAAGATTAAATAAATTAACAAATATACATATAATATGCATACATATAATAAAAGTGAATATATAATAAAAGAGTATACATTGCAGGATTAATGAGGTCGGCATCGGTATATAAACCTCTCACTGTAACCGTCTGGTTGGATTTATTCAGCACCATAGACCGACTGTTTCCCTTCACGTCTCTTCACACCAAATAAGATTATTTAAATCGCTATATTGTCCATATGAACGGCAAATCAACACCAGGAAAGATGTGTTTCAGTAAACGATGAAAAAGATGATAAAACAACGGACCGGAAATACGGGTCTCGCATGAACTAATTAAATATTATCGAATACAAATATACATGAAACCGGCTTCTTCTTCTTCCTCTTATACTCTGAGGTAACACAGAGTTTCACTAAAGTATCTATTGTGATTCCATTGGAGCAGTTCGACACAAAGCGAATTCACAGATACTAGTGCGTGGCAAAACGTGCAAAACAAAACGTACGTGCAAAACAAACAAACAAACAAAAAAAAACAAGAACAATTGTGACGTCATTCGTGACGTCATAACACCGTGTCCTGTCATTGGTTTGGAAGATAAATGGCGATAACTTGGGAACCGCTTGTCCGATTAATATCAAACCTTGAAGAGGCACATCCACAGGGCCCCAGCAATATATCTGGCAAGTTTCAATTAAATCGGACCAGCGGTTGTCGAGAAACAGCAGACACACACACACACACACACACACACACACACACACACACACACACACACACACACACACACACACACACACACACACACACACACACACACACACACTGCTGGAATTATAGATAGACGAGTGCGTGCCCATACGTGCGTGGCCGTGTCCTCTCATTGGTTTGGTAAATAAATGGCCATAACTTGGGAAACACTTGGGAAACAGATGAAACGGATGAAGAAGAATGATATCAAACCTTGAAAAGGCACATCCTCAGGTCCCCAGCAATATATCTGGTAAGTTTCAATTCGATCGGACCAGCGGTTGTCGAGAAACAGCGGTCAAAGACACACACACACACACACACACACACACACACACACACACACACACACACACACACACACACACACACACACACACACACACACACACACACACACAGACACAGACACAGACACACAGACACACAGACACACAGACACACACACACACACACACACACACACACACACACACACACACACACACACACACACACACACACACACAGATTGCTGGAATTATAAAAAGATTATGGTTTTGATAAAGCTCCTCGAGAAATTAAATGAACAATTACAAGCACATTTGGCAACTGTAGCTTCATGGTATCTCCAGTCTGGACTCTCCAGCACCCACAGAGTTCACTATCTTTTTCTCTGCCATCTGTTCATCTCTGTTCTCCTTTCCCGTCCACTTCCTTACTTCCCTCTTTCGGAGAGGAGGTTGCAAAACGTCTCTGAGAAATGTAGACCAATGGCAGCCACATGGCATGAAAGTGATGGAACAAGCATGGGCTTAAGTTGGGGCAAGGCCAAACCCAACGTCATTGTTGGCTTGGTAAACGCAGGAGGACGCCATTGGTCCCATCAAGCTTACGCCATACTACCAACACTCATACACCCCTCACCCTGTATCTCCATCCCTACTGTATTAGAAAGCACACACACACACACATACACACACATACACACACACATACACACACACACACACACAGACACACACACACGGACACAGACACAGACAGACACAGACACACACACACAGACACAGACACAGACACAGACACAGACACAGACAAAGACACAGACACAGACACAGACACAGACACAGACACAGACACACACACACACACATACACACACACACACACACACACACACACATACACACACACATACACACACACACATACACTCTAACATACACACATACACACACACACATACACACACATACACATACACATACACATACACACACACACACACACACAAACACATACACTCATACACACATACACACATACACACACTCATACACACACATACACACGCGTACACACACACACATACACACACATACACACACACATACACACACACATACACACACACATACACACACACACACACACACACACACACACACACACACACACACACACACACACACACACACACACACACACACACACACATATATATATATATATATAGTTCTAGTTTAAATCCATATCCACTGTCTGCAAACACCACCAATCCATGCGTGAAAGACCACTACTCCACCTCAACATCATCCCAACTCTCCTCTTCTTTTTCACCCTATCCAGAGGAGAGTGTATTACATTTGGGTCCGTTTGTTTGTCTGTTTGTTCGTTTGTCTGTTTGTCCACACAGTAATTTAGTGTTTTTCTCCGCAACCACTTGTCGGATTGAGACAATTTTTTTACCTTTGGAGTGATTACTCATGTAGAATGTTTAATGATAACTTGCAGAGTACCCGCCCGATGGGCGATCGTGTTCCAAGCATGCAATACGTTCTGCTGATGCATACCTTTATTTGGACGGTGTATTGGTAACTGATAGCTCTGTATACGCAACCCCCCCCCCCAGCTTGCCTCGTTTCAGAGATAATGGTTTAGGCGATTACCAATAGCGGCGACATTATGACGTCAACTTTTTTTTCTAGGAAGAATTCCCAAAATCGGAGATGGTTACTGCCTGCGCGTGGGCTTTCTGCATATACATGGCAAGTTTCACGAAGATCCGATGAAAACTCTGGGTTGTGAAACAAAAAATGTCAAAAAATAGGAATGACGTCATAAAAATTGATATGACGTGATAGTGATGTATCATATGTGCGGTAATTCATCTCTGCTAATGCCCTGTTCAATTCCCGCAAACATAATTTAAAAAGCTTGACGAGTTTCGGAGATAATTATTTAGGCGATTTCCATTAGCGGAGATATTTTGACGTCATAACTTTTTTTTCTCGGAGGAATTTTCAAAATCGGAGATGGTCAATGTCTGCGCAGGGTATATATACATATATATATATATATATATATATATATATATATATATATATATATATATATATATATATATATATATATATATATATATATATATATATATATATATATACATATATATATATACATACATATATATATATATATATATATATATATATATATATATATATACATATATATATATATATATATATATATATATATATATATATATATATATATATATATATATATATATACATATATATGCCAAGTTTCAGGAAGTTTCGATGAAAACTGGAGGCTGTGAAACAAAAAAGTCCACAAGAAGAAGATGAAGAACAACAATGTGAGTTAGACTTGGAGATCCTCCACGAGGATCTAAAAACACCCCTATACATTAATTGGGGTCATGCTGATGCTCTGAAGCAAGTCTGGATGTAATTGGCCCAAAATGAGGAGGAGGAGTGCAACAAACAAACAAACACACAAGCACCGGTCCATGAATTATAGTCACGATTATGATGTCATAGGTCATGTGATATGGCAGCCATGTTGGAAAAACGAAAAAAACTTTGTATCTCTGAAACGGCACCAAGGAAAACATTGAAACTTGGCACACGGCAAGTACTCCTCATGAGGAATAAGTGTGATTTTTAAAAAATGTCATCATAGGTGCCTTCGTTATGACATCATAATTGCATATGAGGAAAGCTACATACAATCAGTATGGAAATATTTGAGGGTCATCTCCAGATAAATTGATCCACAGAAACAAAAATTGATGACATCGTTGGTCACGTAATTCGGCAGCCAGATTGTTGTTTTTTGTTTTTTTTAAACCTTCAAAAATCTCTGAAATAGCTGAACAGATGGAGGTGAAACGTTGCAAGTATGGACGCCTATCCGTGAGGAACAAAACGTTCACACGTATGATGTCATAGGTCACATGGTTTGGCAGCCATATTTGATTGACCCGAAAACCTATAAAAAATATTCTCCATAACAGCTGGAAAGATCGAGGGGAAACTTCACAAAAAAAAATGTTCCCCATGCCTTGGGGATACCAGGATATTCAGGGATAATTGATGTGACATGGTCTGGCAGCCATATTGGATTGAGTGAAAATCTTCTTTAAAATTCTTTCTCTTGAACTGCTTCATCAATCGATGTGAAACTTCACAATTATGATCTAGTAGTGATGGGGAACACATATTTTAAATGTCAACCTGATCCGACGCATGGTGTGGCAGCCAGAACTATTTAAAATGTTCAATATGGGTTTTTTAGTCAGGTCAGGTTCGATCTGTGACCTGCTACAGGTACCATGTAAACCTGTACTAACCTGTTCCATGGTCGGGTTGTCGGCGACTAAACCGTCTCTCCCACCAGGTTTTCTGGTGAGGAGGGTGTTTGGATATGGACACCCAGCAGGATTAAAAACAAAACCTGTCAAAGGGCGGAGGAGCTCCTTGTGAGCCAACGGCCATCCATATCTAGTGCCCAACTGTGTCTGCGGACGTCCTCCTGCAGTTGGGTTACTTCTTATTAGGAGGATGGTGGCAGGATTTGCACTCCAGCCACCGTAAAACCCTTCATTCCGCAAAACGCAAAAACGCAAAAAAAATCTGAAAACCCACTCCGAGGGAGTACCTCCTGTGCAGCTTCCCTTCACAGGGCAGCTCACCGGGATGACGGGATTGGGGCAAAGCCTTCGGGACCCCCAATCTTTGATTGGAGGGAAACCACGGGGTAACATCCCTGGGTCAGATTGCGGGAGAGTGTGTCGGAGTGGTGCTGAGGTGTCGTCCACCAGACGGCGGTCTCCTTGGGTTAACCTGAGGCAGTCCCTTCAGGTGGGTGCCTGCAATGTCCTATCCCTAAGAGAGGATGATCACCTGTCTCTGTTATCATCTGAGCTCAAGCGTTTGGACATCGGGATTGCAGCTCTCTCTGAGGTTCGGAGACCGGATTGCGGCGAGATAATGGTGGGTGGTTACACCTACTATTGGTCTGGTCGCTCTGATGGTTACCATACCCAAGGAGTTACTGTAGCTGTGTCCAATAAGCTGACCTCAATGATAATTGAGGTAACACCGGTCAATGAGCGTATTATGAGATTAAGGATTCGTCACTCCTTAGGTGTCATTTCCCTGGTCTCTGTTTATGCTCCGACTGAGGCGAGTGATCTCACCGTGAAGGACGCATTCTACGCCACACTCGAGTCTGTGGTTGATCAGTGCCCCAGACAAGATACACTTCTAGTCTTGGGAGATTTCAATGCATCGACTGGAACTGATAGGGATGGTTATGAGGTGTGTGTTGGTCCCCATGGGTCAGGAACTATGAACCAGAATAGCACTAAGTTCCTTGACTTTGCAAGAAGTCATGGACTTAGGGTGGCTGGTTCATGGTTTCAGCGCCCACAAGCTCATCGCTGGACTTGGTATTCCAACGCTGGCGGTGTGGCAAAGGAGATTGACCATGTCCTCATTGACGGTCGTTGGAGGATGATCCAGAACTGCAGGGTCTACCGGAGTGCTCAGTTCCTCAATACTGACCACAGGCTTGTTGTAGCAACTCTAAAGCTGCACCTTAAATCCTGGAGAATGGTACCATCCCAGCCTCGGCTGGGTGTTGCCAAGCTCAGGGATGACAGAGTAGCTGAGGAGTTTGCGAACAGGCTGAGTGGACACTTGGGGGGTCTGGGTGCTTTGGGGGGTCCTGAAGAGTTGTGGAGCGCCTTCAAGACCACCGTCCTTGATGTTGCCGGTGGATGCCTTGGAGCTCACCGCAGGGCAAAGAAGAATTTTGTCTCTCAAGGGACACTGGATACCATTGACCAGAGTCGCAGGGCCAGGCTGAATGGCAGAGCTGAGCTGTTCAGGGAGCTGAGGCGTAAAACTGTACGTGCACTGAGGGTGGACAAGGAGGCCTATGTGCGAGGAATCTGTGAGGGGGTAGAGCATCACCTGTGGACAGGTGATTCTCGTCCCGCTTACAGGGGAATTCGCGCATTACGTTCATCCAAGCCCATCCCTCGGAGCACTGCAGTTCGAGCAGAGAGTGGTAGGCTCTTGACAGAGGAGTCTGAAGTGAAGGCCCGCTGGGCCGGTTACTTTCAGCGGTTGTACCAGGCTGATCCCCCAGCTGTCGAGTTGGACGTCAAGGGTGTTACAATCCCTGTTGCTGATCCTCAAATCAACTGTGGTCCACCTTCGCTTGTGGAAACACGGGCTGCGGTGAACCAGTTGAAACGGGGCAAAGCTCCAGGGATCTGTGGCATCCATGCTGAACTTCTCAAGGCTGGTGGAAATGCTGCACTCGTGTCGTTGCATGCAGTTTTGTGCTCTGCCTGGAACACAGGCATCATCCCAACTGACTGGAAGAGGGGCCTTGTTGTCCCTCTCTGTAAAGGGAAGGGTGATCGCCAAGACTGCAACAACTACCGAGGGGTGACGCTGCTCTCAGTGCCGGGCAAGGTCTTTGCTCGGATAATTCTTGATAGGGTTCGCCACCATCTGCTTGAGCACCAGCGTCCAGAGCAGTCAGGCTTTACACCAAAGAGGTCAACGATTGACCGTATCCTTGCACTTCGTGTCCTCACCGAACGCAGACGAGAGTTTCGGCAGGGGCTGCTTGCAGCCTATGTTGATCTCTGTAAAGCGTTTGATTCAGTGAATCGGGATGTCCTCTGGAGGATTCTTGGTCTTCGTGGGGTGCCACTGAAACTGATCGATCTGATGTCTGAACTCTACTCTGGTACTGAGAGTGCTGTGAAGTGTGGTGGTACCATCTCTGACTTATTTCCAGTTGTTACTAGAGTCCGTCAGGGATGTGTACTTGCCCCCACACTTTTCAGCACTTTTTTTGGATTTTTGGACTTTTTTTGGACTGGATTTTTGGGAGGATGTCGGAGAGATCAAGTTGCGGTGCATCGTTTGGCAATGTCAAGATCTCGGACCTTGATTTTGCAGATGATGCAGTCATCTTTGCGGAGACTTTAGACATCCTCTTGGGGGCCCTCGAGGTGCTGAATGAGGAGTCGGAGCCGTTGGGATTACGGGTTTCTTGGGTCAAAACTAAGATCCAGGCTTTCGGTGACATCTTGGATGCTGCTGTCCTGTCTGTGTCTGTTTGTGGTGAGGATGTTGAGGTCGTGGATAGATTCACTTACCTTGGCAGTGATATTCATGTCTCCGCAGGTTGTGAGCCGGAGGTCAATAGACGTCTGGGTCGGGCCTGGGGAGTCATGGATTCACTGGATCATGGGGTGTGGCGCTGCCGGTACCTGTGCGGGAGGACGAAAGTCCGAGTCTTCAGGTCCTTGGTACTTCCAGTCTTGCTCTATGGGTGCGAGACTTGGACTTTGACCAAGCATCTGAGACGGAGACTTAATTCCTTTGGTACCAGGTCTCTTCGGAGAATCCTTGGCTATCGCTGGTCGGATTTTGTGTCCAACGAGCGGTTGCTGAGAGAGACTCGGATGAGATTTGTTACCTGCATAGTCCGTGAGCGTCAGCTGCGGCTGTATGGACATGTGGCTCATTTTCCTGACGCTGATCCTGCTCACCAGATTCTCTCAGCGAGGGAGTCTCATGAGTGGAGGAGGCCAGTGGGCCGACCACGTGCCTCATGGTTGCAGCAGGTTGACCATCATCTCAAGGAGATGGGGATGGCCTGGCATCTGCCTGAGGGATGGCCAGACGGAGGCCCCTGGAGTACCGGCGGAAAGTGGACGCAGCGACGCGCTGTTCTGGCACATGCTCCCATACCTGACCTGAATATGGGTTCTTTTTGATTATTTTTTTTTTTTGAAAAAAGAGTCACTTGGCTGTGCCTGGGTGGGTTTGAGGGTCGAGGGGGAGCAGCTGAAAGCCGAATCCTATCCAGGTTCCTCCGGATGACTTCAATGCAGGACTGTACCTATTTGGTTTTCCATTTGATTTGAATTGAATTTATTTTAATCCCATTCTGAGTTCAATTGAATAATAATGAGAAACGTCATGGGTCAGGGTCAAGTGTCCGATCAAAGTGGGGTTGCATCGAAGCGGGACGTCTTGGGACCCGGTCATCACTGCCAGCAGTTATAAAGTGGCAGTTCTAATTGTTTCTTATGAATTACATAACACATCAGTACATAAACGCGACACAAAAGAAGTTCTGGCAAGGGACTGCAATCACTGGTTGCTATTTTTATTGTTTTCAAACTGTCGCCCCTGGCCCTATCGCTGTCGTTTTTGCAAAGTATCCACTATTCAGACTTTCCTGAATGTCATTCTGTGATTATTTCTCATATGTGTACCCTTCATTATGTTAAACATTTCCATCAGATCTCCTCATCGTAGTGCAGTACCTCCTTTTTAATGTATACAGTAATGTCTCTTTCAGCCATTCCTCAGAGCTCAGTCGACCTAGGTAGGGATCAATCGAGTATCCCTGTGCTGAACGCTCTCCATGACAGCTCTGTCCTTCCTCAGATGTGCTGCCGAAAGCTGTACACAGTCATCCAGATGATATAAGATGTCAGATGAGCTCAAAAACAAGCTGAAAATACTTGAAGAAGAAACTGAGAGAAAGGGCTGTTGTGCCTCTGAACAACGAAGAACTTCGAGAACTTTCTCAGCTGGCTGAACAGGCAGCTGCTCACACTGTGAACTTCCAACCATGTGGGCCGGTGCAAGGCCTGAGTGGATGGGCGTGTGCTACACAAACTCCTGCCGGATCGCTACCAGTGAATAGACTGTTTATATACATTGGGTGCGACTGAACACCGATCCAAAGGTCATATCTGGGTCTTGTTCATGTACCCAGGGTAAGTTGAAAATGATTATATTTACTATTAATCATATTTGGAAGGAGATAGGAGGGGGATGGAAGTATACCTGGTGTTGGCTTAATGGTTCGGGTGATAGGCTTGGGATCTGAGGATCCTGAGTTCAAATCCGACTTGGCTGTTGAATTAGTACCAGGTGGGGTTGACTCTGCCTGTCATCCTTCCGAGGTGAGTGAGTGCCAGCTATCCTGTGTTGGAGTGGCAACAGGTGCAGGATTGTGCCCAATAGCCAGAGACTGCTTAGGCAGCACCAATGCTCTGCACTGCTCTGCACAGAGTATGGTCCCAATGGAATGGATACTCGAACAGAGTGCCGGTTCTGCCGAAGCAGTGTCATGGCAATTGGGTTAAACTGGGTGGTTTGCCATTGCATTCCCAGCAGTAGTTGGGGCAGGAATTTGTAATTTGTTCACGGTGCCAGTGATAACTCATGTACTCTTCGTGAAAGACACCTTCGGATCCTCAACCTACACCACCTAATGCTGGAAGATGGGACGCCCAGCTTCACATACAACCAAGGGATGGCACCCTTGGTGATGCAACGTCCAGCCTGTGAAGCATAAATCTGACAGTTTACAGTGAAGTTGGGCACTTCATGCTGAGAGATAAGCTTCAATGAATATTGAAACCGACTGTTTTTGAGAAAAACTTGAGATGTTACCTTGAAAGTGCTGACCTAGATACTTCCCCTGAAGGGCTTTTTTATTTGTTATAATTTTTAATTTTTTTAATTTTAATTTTTGCTTGGAGACCTGCTTATATTTGACAGCTTGCAGCAGGATATAATTTAAGCAGAATCTGTATCAGCGGCCTTTTATTAACGATAACAAAGATTGCAATGAAGTTACATTGACAACTAGAATGGCACTCAGTGGAGCCACACCTCCACCAGACTAAACAGTTTATGTTTTGTATCTACTGATAGGCCGGATCTGGATCCGGACATGAACCTACATCTAATTGGCTTGTTCGTGTCCCCAAACCAACTCCTCCACCTAGTTTTGTCAAAACCTGTTCACAACTTTTGGAAATATCATGCTATAGATCGTTTTTCGTCATATCTCTCAATGGTTAAGAATCACAATAAATATTTTTTAAATTCTCACATCCGGATCCAGATCTGCCCCCCCAAAATTAAATGAATTTGTCCTTCTCACACGCGCAACCTGTCCACCAAATTTCGTTCGAATCCGTCCACAACTTTTTGAGATATCCTGTTCACAGACAGAGACAAACAAACTGGAAAGACGTCATGCAGATCACGAGACGTGCGAAATCCCGAAAACAAATTTGACCTCAAAAGTAATTGGTGGTTGAATTCAGTGAGCTGATGTGTAAATCCTGTTCAAATTTCAAGTCAATCAGATGGAAATTGACGATTTTAGAAACTTGGCCTAAGTTGACCTTTAGACCTCAGAATACAATGACCATCCATCCATTGGGACCATACTCTGTGCAGAGCGTTGGTGCTGCCTAAGCAGTCTCCTTGGCTATTGGACACACTCCTGGACAGGTTGCCACTCCAACACAGGTTACCAGCATGCTGGCACTCATTTTGCCGACCTCGGAAGGATGACAGGCAGAGTCAACCCCAACCCCACCAACCCCACAATACAATGACCGAATATGAAAATCCTCTTCAAATTTCAAGTCAATCGGATTTAAATTGACAATTTTGGAAATTCTACCTAAATTATTGACCCTTTGGCCGATGTTGATGTTTTGATATTAAAATCAATAGGTTTCTGGCTTACGACCAACATCATCATTTGGTGAAGTTTTGTGAAGATTGGTTTAAAATTGTTACCTGTCTGCTATTGACAGACAGACCAACAGACAGAATCACAGACCAGACCAAACAATATACTTGTGCATCTTCAATTTTGCAAGTAACAAACAGACAAACAAACAGGGGTGAAAACATAACGGTAAAACCTCCATCCACCTTTGGTGGTGGAAGTAATAAAATGAATTAACTGGCAAATAAAGAACTAATGAGTTCATGGAACACCTTACCCCACACAGTCTTGAGAAAAAGACACGAGAAGGGTCTTGTAAATTCTTTATCTGCGTTTCCCAGCACAATCAATATTTCCTCTAAAATCTCGACATTCCCCAACGCTGAGAGCGTGAACAGCACATTTGATTGGTTGAGGCGACGTAAAATGTGGGAATATTTTGGTGATTTGTGTTCTCCAGTGTTCAAGTACATAATTCAATTCAAATAAAATAAAGATTTTAAAGGCTGTAGAAAAAACAAAACAAGAACAAAACAATTTTTTTCACAATTTTACCAATGTTGATGCACAGTCTTTTACACCACCTTATTTAACACATTAAATTAGTTCTTCATGCCTGTTGTTTGTGTCCTTTATAACGTCCATAAAAAAACAGTAAGTTTCCTGTTTTGAATGATTTTCAATTTTGTTTTACTGCCAGACAGGCAGCAGAGTACAAAACAATTACCTTACTCCTCCGTGCGCATTATGAACAAGATTCCGTAGAATTTGCCAAATTCAGAGCCAAAGTACAGTTCTGCTAAACCACAGGTTCAAATTCCGATTCGTGTTCAAAATATAACATTCAGTTGAAATGAAGTTGTTCCTCGATCATAAACTGATGTTTATTTGTAGACAGAGAGACAGACAGACAGACAAAGTCAAGCAATTGCTTAACGCCACTTTTCGCTTCGTGTGCAAGGTAATAATGTGCGAAAACGGAGATCTATGGGATACGCATAAGGGTTCAGGTACTACCAGTGACACAGGTCATAAAGAAAATCATAAATAAATGAAAAGGAGGCAATAAAATAAAAGAGTATCAACAACAGAGGAAGTTGGAAAAACGAAGAGAAAGAAAGATCAATTTACAGCAATATCAGTCTGTACCAGGAAGTGATGGTAGAGTGTTCATGAGACCGGGAGGGCAACCGTTGGTTGAGACTTAAACAGTCCTTGGGCCAGTGTGAGATTGGCTCATTTCATTTTGTATGTAGCTTGTGGATGCTAGTTGCATCATTATTGGGAGCGTGGCTATGCTGCTGGTGCAGTGCTCGCTGTAGGTTATAGCAAGATTTTGTTTTGGGTAATTTGCTTTGGGTGCCGGCGATAGCTCACATCCTCTTCGTGAAGGATAATGTGGGATCTTCAACGTCCAACTAATGCTGATAGACTGGACACCCAGTTTAACGTCTATCCGAGGGACAAGGGATGGCACACACATCGATTCCTCGCTCTGCCTGTGAAACACCAGGATGACAGTTTATAACTGGGTCATGGTTCCAATCCATGCGACACAGATCAGAGGGGAGTGTGCATACCTCAAGGCCATCCTGCCAGTGCTGTGGGAGTGGTGAAACTCATACGTTTTCACAGGTGGGCTACTGGGCTACTTGGAAAAAGAAATACTGGATTTCATTCATCCTCATCCCTCCATCCATTGGGACCATACTCTGCACAGAGCATCGGTGCTGCGAAAGCAGTCTCCTGGGCTATTGGGCACAATCCTGGATGGGTCACCACTCCAACACATGATACTCAAATGGCTCAATCATCCCAGCAAGCTGGTATTCATTTTGCCAACCTCAGAAGGATGACAGGTTGAGTCAACCCCACCTGGTATTCATTCAACAGCTGAGCAGGAATTCAACTTAGAACCTTAGGATCCCACGCCCACCACCCTAACCGTTAAGGAAACACCAGGCATAATCATCCCCAGTGATTACAGTTTCTGGGTAACAGTGCTTCAGTGGAGTGAGGACAAAGGAGTAACCCCAGTGACAGTTCCATACCATCACATATGTCAACTCAGGTGTTGTGTATTGTCTGTGTACCTCCCCTTATGCACTTCACAATATAAATTCATTCATTCAGCATGTCATGATGTGATATATTCATAGCAATGACTCATCTCCTGGTCACTCAGTTGCACACTGTTCTTCTCACATCTTCTTCGGACATGCCTATGGGTCTTAGTAGCCCATTTGATGGTCTCCTTCCAGTGTACATGGGAATGTCCTCTGCAAACCGTCCAATCAAGTGGTGGGTAGGTGATAGAGGTTGCTGCATCGCTTTTTTGGTATCCACAGAGATTTCCGTACCATCATAGCTTTTGCCACCTGGTTGGAGGTGTGTTGTTCATGGCATTGTCCATTGCTGGAAGGAATAACTTTGGAGCAAGAACATCTCCCTGGAATACATGATCAAACGTGAATGCATCTCAGAGCTCAGTCCCCACATGAATACATCTTTCTGTATTGTCATGGACGGCTTGGATGAGGTTGATCATCCTTGTGGGGGCGCCGCATGCTTGAAGCAGGAACCACAGGCATCGGCAGTCACCGTTGAGGAAGTCAAACACCTTCTTTATTTCAACATCAGCTGCAAAAGTTTGTCTGTTGAACTTATGTTGCTTTTTGGGGCAGCACCTCTTGGCAAAGGATTTCTGGATTCGGTTCAGTACAGTAGAATCCATGCATAGGATTTGGTTACTGCTGATGGGGTAATACCTCCAGTTGAGAGTCTGCTTGCCAGCCTTTGCATTTCCAAATTTATTTTTCGAATGATGCTCTAAAGTCACTGTCTGGGAATCTTTACCTGCCTCTAGCCAGAAAAGGTGGTGCGGTCGTGAGATCGTTACATTGTCTGCATTTTTTAAAAGCTACGTCACGATACCACAGATGCCCAATGCTTCGCCAATGTCACCTTGATGATGGCCCAATCAACTTCAGCTAGGGATGCGGGCTCCACGCTGATGTCCTCGTCGGAGATGGCAGTACGAGCTCGGTCAACCTGATGGAGTTTGTCTGCGAGCTTTCTGGGTATAGATGACAGGAACTCTTCACTATACTCTTTCCAGCGTTTTAGCCTCCTCGTCACATCAGTAAGGATTTCTGAATTATATCTGGAAGGCTTGGGAGGTTCTTCATGCTTTCTCTGCAACATTGACAACATAAAACATACTGTTTACAATTTTATTCAAATATATATTTATGTATGATTACGTTTATTAGCCATGTGGCATCCTTTTGATCGTACCAAATGTGATTACATGTGTACAACACGTTCTTCGTTTAGAATACCTACTGTATCAATGGTTTCTAGCTACTGCCGGTTCTTCGTAGTTCCTTGGGCGCCATCATCTCCGTCCGACACTTCTCAAAGTTGTAGCGCCCCCGTGCGACCTCAAGCTTTTGTTTAAGTGCTGGGTCCAAGTTGATGGTCGCCGGGTAAAACCTCTTAATGTCATCAACGATAAATACATAATGGTTCTTCAAGAAGGACTTGAACATATTTGGATCTCCATCCAGCATCAACAACGGTTCCATTTTTGTCTGTGGACAAATCAGCATGATCAGTTTCATTGGTGGATCGTCCTCAGAATCATATATTGCATGTTGCAACAGTGAAACTGACCCCAAGTTACTTTTATATAAGTTCCCTCACAAGGAACTTCAATGCAGGGGGAGGCCATTAGGCCCATTAAGCCTGGGAAATATTTGCCAACTTGTGGTTGTTTGTCAATGCTCTATCCTCTAAATGTTGGGCAACACTCAAGGAAGCAGCAGCATGCAACATTTTCAGTCGGCGGTATGATTCGGCCGAGGTTCGAACCACCAACCTCCCCGACTCATAGTGAACGTTCTAACCATAACGTGCCACTGAGTCTGGTTGAACATTATGCAAAAAACTTAGGAGTTATGCAACTGAATGAGAACATGGTATTACAAATCAAAATTGCTCCAGCTTTACAAAAACCCTTTATGTAGTAGTTGCGTGTTTCCCAAAATATGATGTAAATTTTATCAACACGTAATGGGATTTCATGAGACATTTCTGTAAGTGCAAGAGCATGTAGGTGGCTTGGCTCGACTGACCATGATGGGGCAGAACTCGTTCTGTGACTGTTGGTACACATCCCACAGAGTCGTAGAACCAGGACAATTGGCCGGTGGACTGATGTCCCCTGCCCACTGTGGCAGTCGTTCCGTCCAGTGGATGATCCAACTAAGCCTGCAAGGCCACTGCGAGGCCAGCACGACCCATGCCGCCATGTTCACCGACTCATCCTTGACGATGGTCTGAGTTAAACAATGTACCTTTGGAATCACATTGTGTTGAGCCAACAGATTGATGAACACTGGAATGATGTTGACTGCCCTGCGGATCTTCACAAAGTTTGTTTCCAAGTACCAAAACAGAAGCTGCTCTTTATTTTGCAGATGTTGCAGTGCCAAATTGATAAAATCACCGACTTTTACCTTTCCCACTTGCTTCGCAATGTTGTTCGAGTTGTTTAAAGTGCCATTCATGATGATTCCTGATGAATCAATGGTTACATGCTCATGCAACATGTACTCATAGATATGAATGTTTTCTTGCTCTCCGTGAATGAGCTTTTGCAACATCTGTAGCTTTGTCGTCGAATCTATTAATGGGATGCACAAGGGAAGGTCTACAATGTGATTCAGAACTTCGTAGCCATTTTTGTCCGTTGTTCCTTTGTTGGCTATGCAATCCCCCATAGCTCGCTCGATCACATTGGAGTCCACAGCTAAGATGGAGATGAATCGTGCTTCTTCGTCTGATAAAAGAGTCCTCATGGCTTCGAGCACCCTGATGATCTTTTCTGATCCACAGCAGTCCAGGTCAGTGATTTCCAGAACAATACGTATGCGGCGCCTTTCAAACACCTCCATGAAGTGCACGAAGTTGGTGATGATTTGGATTTCCTCTTTGACCTAATGACACAATGGAAGGAAGGATGGGGTTTAAATGGGTCAAAGTCTTTCCTTGCATTGATTTTTTTTTGTTCTTGCCAAACGGATTACTTTTGTAAAACACCAACCTGTGAAAAGTTAGCATTGGTCAGGCATGAGCTTGGAACTTTTTCTGAATTCATACCATGCCTAGTGTGTTTGTGTGTTTATCAAAAGAAATTCACCATTTTGCTATTCTGGTTGAAGAGGACAGGCACATCGACCTGTCCACTCCATAAACAAACATTATGTCCGCATATGCCAAAGATAAGCTGTAATGGGATAACAACATGGCTGTCTAAAATGAACATGAAAATTGGCAATGGCACCAGTCTGCATATTATCACAAAGAAGGTTACATTGGTAGAAATGGCTTTAATAACGTGTGTGACCACCATTCCACATTAATCCCAATAAGGTATGGACGTGTCTTATCATATGTAAAACCAGATGAAGTATGTTGCGCGATTCTTCGACTGGTGTCACTTCCAACAATTATCTTTGCCACCGAAGGTGGACGGGGGTTATGTTTTCACCCCTATTTGTCTGTCTATCTGCGAGCAGGTTATCTCAAAACGTTATCGACGGATTCGGAGGAAACTTGGTGGACAGGTTCGGTGTGTGTGACAAGGAGGAAATGATTAGATTTTAGTGAAGATCCAGATCCGGCTCATCAGTGGG
>NC_140975.1:64288811-64318811 GCF_056783735.1 Eptatretus burgeri | reverse complement strand
ATCGACTCAAAAAGGACTCGAAAACACTGTTGGGTTCCCCTTTTATGAACACCATTTTTATATACCAATTCCCAAAACCGCTGGGAACACGTCTTTATATGGCAGTTGTAAGCTAGAAACACGTTCATTTTTTTTTTTTGTCGACCGGAAGACGTCATTGGAATACGTCTACATACGTCAATGTGTGTTGGGACTACGTAAAGAATTGGTTCAAAGCACGTCAAACATAAGTTAGAAATAAGTTTCGCGTGAAAAAGACATTACCGCGACGTGTTTCGACTTATGAGTAGCTTATAAGTAGCCTTTGTGGACGTGTGTAAGCATCTGCATATCGTGTGTACAACTTATCCCCATCGCATGCGGAACGTGTGTCATACGCCGAGTACGTCGTAAAATTTTGAACATGTTTAAAATTTCTTGACGTACTCTAGTTACTACGACGTATGATAGCGTACTTTAGCGTTCTACTCACGTATACTAAACTTACTCATACCGTATTTAACGTGCCCCCACGTTTTAGACACATTTTTCTTAGGTCGGCATACGCTGGCAAGATCGCCAAGGTGTGACCGCGATGTTGTCACTTCCATTTCTACGGCAGTTATGATTCGAATCGTTGTGCGTCAGCCTTTTAATAGGCTACGTCACGACATCGTCGGCAATGCGTGCAACGCGCTATGCCTAAGTTAGACTATCGTTGGGCATCGGTTGTGTAGGCCGGCAACAGGTTCACCATTCGTTGGTATAAGTAATCTATAACACAACGAAACGTTCTGTGTCCATTACTAATATGTTATGCATAAGACCAACTCGTTATGAATACGTCCGAATCTTTAAAAAAAAACATCAAAAGTTCAACGTAAGCCAGCGTTTTACATACATTTTAATACGTTGTCATCGCTGGCTAAAACGTCAAGGTGTGACTGGGCCTTAAGATGAATATCTTATATCTGTTCCACTAACTACCAACTACCATTCAGGCACTCACAAATACACTTTTCCTTACAATTTTTTTCATGAAATATGTGGAGGCCCCCTAGTTGTGGAGGCCCCCGAGTTGTGGAGGCCCCCTAGTTGTGGAGGCCCCTGGGAAACTGCCCAGCTTGCCCATGCCTAACTCCGGCCCTGTTCTGCAAACCTTTTAGTTATCATTCACATTTATCCGAACAATCACATGACATCACAAACGAGGTCACCAATGACTCAATCACTCTAATATTGGTTCATAAGTCCCCAAAGAAGTATCACAGGGAATATGTGGATCATACCGATTGTGTGTTTTATCCGCACGTTTGGGAATCACATCATGAGAAATAGCACGATGCGTGCCGATGGTTAATGGATGGAAGTTCTTCTGCACAGCTTCACACAGCGTGGTCATTATGCCGGCCCAGAGCTTGTCACTGCCAGCATAGTCCCAGGCACTGTACTTGACGGTGATGAAACGCACGTTTCTGTACTTGTCAACGATGACTGGTTCAAAGAACATGAGGCGGAATATCACATGAAGAAGCCCAGGAAGAGTTCCGTCCGATCGAGGCCTCGGAGCTTGCGATTTCATCTTTTCCTCTATTTGCGCAGACTCGATGTTGAGACGTTCTGTAAATGATTTTGAAGGATAATTATCAGGACAAAAAATGAGATGATTGTGTGTCATTGGTAAAGGCAGGTGTCAGGTGTGGCAAGATGCCTGTGTGGGGAAAGGTTGGGGGCAAGACCACACGTTTTAACCTTCGCAATCCTGCTCTTATGTCCTAAATGTTCTCTGTCTGTCTGTCTGTCTGTGTGTCTGTGTCTGTCTCTCTGTGTCTGTCTCTCTGTGACTGTCTCTCTCTCTGTATGTCTCTGTCTGTCTGTCTGTGTCTGTCTGTCTGTCTCTGTCTGTCTGTCTCTGTCTGTCTGTCTCTCTGTCTGTCTGTCTCTCTCTCTGTCTGTCTCTGTCTGTGTTTCTGTCTGTCTCTCTCTCTCTCTTTCTCTCTCTCTCACTGACGGTGTTTGGTGTTTACAGGCAATTCCAAATGAGAAGTGTTTAATTTATTGAACAAAGGGCCCAAGGAAGATGTATAACTACTTTTGAAGATACCTCCCATCACGTTACCCCGACCTATCTACATATGCTTGGTGTTGGCTTAATGGTGAGGGTGGTGTGCTTTGGATCCTAGGGTCCTGAGTTCAATCCCGCTCAGCTGTTGAATTAACACCAGGTGGGTTAACTCGGCCTGTCATCCTTCCGAGGTCGGCAAAATGAGTGCCAGCTTGCTCGTATACTGTGTCGAAGTGGCGACCCGTCCAGGATTGTGCCCAATACCCAAGGAGACTACTTTAGCAGCACCAACGCTCTGCACAGAGTATGGTCCCAATCTCCTCCTCCTCCTTTACCCCACTTGTTGTCTTTGTCCCCCACCCCTCTCCCAAGGTCGGAGATGGGGGACATTAAAATGAGCTCCGTCCGACCGACCGATCATCTGTCCATGCACTTTTGTGTTTGCGATATTTCAAAAACCGTTCAACATTTAGCTTTCATAATTACACAGATCTGTTCCTTGTAGCACCCAAAAAGCAGGGGACCTGGAGTATCGATCAGCGACTAACGTCTGCTGAATAACATCGATGAATTAGCATGACGTTGAAAAAAAATCTACACGTCATCATGACGTCATGAAGATTTCTAACGGTACTCGGTGGAGCGCAGACCTCTGCCAAACTGAACTGGCAGTGATAATTACAACTGGAATTGTTGCATTTTTCGTGAAGGGTTTGTGGGTAGTGGGAGTGTGTGAGGGATGGGGGGGGGGTGGTAAAGGAAGTAAAAATGAGGAATTTAAAGTTGAGAAAAGGAAGGGAAAGTTGCAGGATCGGGGAGTATGGATGGTGGGGAGGATGGAAGGTGGGGAGAGAGGGATAAAGCTTGGTCGAAGATGGGATTCGAGGAAGGGAAGTCGGACGGATGTGGTGGAGATGGAAAATGTCGAGTCGAAAAATTTGCATACGTAATAAATATACATCCCCTAACGGAGGTGCAGCAAGTATTGTCACATAGAATACAGGAAATTCTGGCCTTTAAAGTCTTGGGTCTTTGGAGTTCATGAACATCTCAGTGTGCGAATACATGATCACGTGACGACCATTATTATCAATCCTGCAACATTCACTTCGGAATGAGTCACCATGACTCATACTGTGCTGATGTCTTATTTTCATTAAAAAAAAAAAAAACAGTCGCATTCAGAGTAGAAACAGCGAAATTGAACATCAGTCGAAACTGGTTCATTCATGCATGTTTAACACCTGCCTGCCTGCTGGTTGCATCATTTATCAAGGGGGTAACTATACGTCATTGATGCACTGGTCTTCTCGATCAGGAAAGGAATTTGGAATTTAGCCTGAATACTTGCACACTGCCCTATTTTGTTCGAAAGGTACCATGGGCTCTTATCCCTCCACTGGAAAATGCTCTGCCTGCAAAGCAGCTGGGTGACAGTCTGTAGTGGAGCGGGAATCGAACCCAAACGAAACGGCTCAAAGGCTCACCTATTGGTGTTGTGCTTTCACCGTAATGTGCTGTGGTTGTTACCTTTCAGCTTGTGCAGCACCAATTTGACGCCACTGCCCCACCTGGAAAACAGGCCAACTGTGACTGGAGTCGTGACGTAGCAAAGAGATTTGGCCAAGGAACAAGCAAAGTGATCATAGCTTGTTGGTGTGACTATAAAACACACAGACACACGCGCAGACACACAGACTTCTTCATTTGGCTTGCATCACGAAACCATTATCTACAATCCAGCCACGTTGACCCGCATCATCAACGGGTATTTTACATTTCATAACCACCAGAGGTATGTTGCCCCCAAATTTGTCTTAGCCATTTCAATGCGAGTCAGGCAATATCAAAATATCGATTTAACAGTGAAAGAAGACCATTTTTTTTTTAGCTCACCTGGAACATAGTTCAGGTGAGGGATCAGCATCGTGTTGCAGTGTCTGTCAGATTAGCAAAAACGAATCGTCATATTTTCACCAAATGTTGTGGAACTTCTGAGAAGCCAAGGCCTCCTGATGCCTCGCAAATTGCATCATCAAAATTGCATATTAAGTCGGTCAAAGGTCAATAGGCCTCGTGATGCCTTGCAAATCCCATCAAATTTTTGTTTTTTGCAGATTAAGTCGGTCAATTTAAAGGTTAAAGGTCATTATGCCTTCTGATGCCTTACAAATCCCATCAAAAATTTACATACCAAATAGGTCAAGTTAAAGGTCAAAGGTCATTATACCTCCTGATGTCTTACAAATCCCATCAAAAAATTGCAAATGAAATAGGTCAATTTAAAGGTCAAAGGTCATTATGGTTCTGCGATGCTACGATTTAGATACAACTTGGTAGGAATCATCCCTGCATGGTGCTTTCACAAGTTCGTTCAAACGATCGGCTAATTTACATATTTTGTGGGTCATCCACACCAACCAGTGGTTCCATGGTTCTACCAGGTGAGTGCTTGGGCATTGCCCCTATTTTTCTTAATTAGATTTACAAGACCTGATCATAATTATGCCTGGTGCTGGCTTCATGGTTAGGATGCTGGGCTTGGGATCCTAAGGTTATGAGTTCCTGGTTGGCTGGTGAATTAATACTAGGTGGGGTTGACTCAGCCTGTCATGTAGCTGAGGTTTGGAAAATGAATACCAGCTTGCTGGGATGATTGAGCCATTTGAAGTATCCTGTGTTAGAGTGGTGACCCATCCAGGATTGTGCCCAGTGGCCCAGGAGACTGCTTTAGCAGCACTGATGCTCTGTACAGAGAGAGTATGGTCCTGATGGATGGATCATTGTCACTTTTCCACCACATGGGAAAGATTGCATCAATTAATAAACAAATTAAACTTCAGTGAATTTCCAAGTTATTTCTCTGGGTGCAGCCATGTGTGGGTGCTTCTCTGATTGGTTGTGAAATGTCACCTGCTTTTCATCATTATTTCTTTGTTTAACTTCACGATATTTCCATCGAAACCACCATCGACTGCTTGTAGCGCAGTGCGCATGTGGTATGGCTCAACACTGCGGACTTGCACTCCCATGTCTCACCTTAGACACCTGCAAGATGTTGACTCAAATCGCGACTCAAATCACAATTGAAATTTTAGGAAAAGATTAAGATTTAAAAAAAAATGATCAGTAAATTTGCAGGACAGTAATTGACAAATGATTGTTATTCTTTTTTTTTTTGGACAATTTCCTTGATTACACCACAACTGAATATGTCCACATTGTCATTTAACAACTTATAGACTTTCACCTCGACAACCACCCTGATTCACAAAATAGTGGCTGTAGTTGGAAAGATTTGGTTGCCACCAACTTTAGTGTAGCTTCTCAGCAGCTCAGGTCAGGTATTTCAACGACTACATGATCTTCATTCAGGATCAGTTCGGAATGAAGACACCTTGATGGTCGAAACATTGGGCATCAGCCGTACCTGCTGGGCAACCACACTAGTTGGTGGTGCCTTCACTTTTGAGAAATCACCTGGCCGTGTATTAACAGCTTTATATCAGTCCACAGACTTACTGATTAACTAGTGGATGTCAACAGATACACACATGTACGTTTGAGTTGAACTTGTTCACTTGTTGCTGTTATAAACTGCAGCTTATAACAGCAACAAGTGAATGTAAGGAAGTTAAACTCTGCCATATTTCTGTACGTAATAAATAGATAGCTGTGAAAGATGTTAAAAATGAAGCGCACAACGGGGGACGAATGAAAATTGGATTGGCATTTTGAACCCCTCGTGGCATTGCTAATCATTCGGATTTTCATTACACACTTCATCGTCCATCACACCTCGATCACTCCTCACCCATTGTTCTCACTCGTTGTTCAATTGATGACATCAGAATCACAGGCACATTGTTGGGAGTTCAAATGGGCATCGACATTTGTACAAACACACACCAAGTGATCACTCACATGGCTCCATGGTTGCTGGAGAGCAGAATGTATTTGTGAAATGCTTTTCTTGTCCTGCAAAAGACAAAGCAATATTCATAACAATGACTGACATTTAGATGAGAGGACGAATGAAGCTCGTCCGCGTAATTGTCGGTGTCAATGTCAATAATGTGTGTGTTTCACTTTGTTACAAAAGAAGGACCAGCATGATCATATTAACAAGGTCGAAAAAGAGGTCTATGTCGACCTTACCTACAGGGGGAGGCCACCACACACCCACCTTACCTACAGGGGGAGGCCACCACACATCGACTTAACCTACAGGGGGAGGCCACCACACATCGACTTAACCTACAGGGGGAGGCCACCACACATCGACTTAACCTACAGGGGGAGGCCACCACACATCGACCTTACCTACAGGGGGAGGCCACCACACATCGACCTTACCTACAGGGGGAGGCCACCACACATCGACCTTACCTACAGGGGGAGGCCACCACACATCGACCTTACGTACAGGGGGAGGCCACCACACACCCACCTTACCTACAGGGGGAGGCCACCACACATCGACCTTACCTACAGGGGGAGGCCACCACACATCGACCTTACGTACAGGGGGAGGCCACCACACATCGACCTTACCTACAGGGGGAGGCCACCACACATCGACCTTACCTACAGGGGGAGGCCACCACACATCGACCTTACCTACAGGGGGAGGCCACCACACATCGACCTTACCTACAGGGGGAGGCCACCACACACCCACCTTACCTACAGGGGGAGGCCACCACACATCGACCTTTTCCTACAGGGGGAGGCCACCACACATCGACTTAACCTACAGGGGGATGCTGTCACACATCGACCTTTCCTACAGGGGGAAGCCACCACACATCGACCTTACCTACAGGGGGAGGCCGCCACACACCCACCTTACATCGACCTTACCTACAGGGAGAGGCCACCACACACCCACCTTACCTACAGGGGGAGGCCACCACACACCCACCTTACCTACAGGGGGAGGCCACCACACACCCACCTTACCTACAGGGGGAGGCCACCACACATCGACTTAACCTACAGGGGGAGGCCACCACACATCGACCTTTTCCTACAGGGGGAGGCCACCACACATCGACCTTACCTACAGGGGGAGCCCACCACACACCCACCTTACCTACAGGGGGAGGCCACCACACATCGACCTTTTCCTACAGGGGGAGGCCGCCACACATCGACATTACCTACAGGGGGAGGCCACCACACATCGACCTTACCTACAGGGGGAGCCCACCACACACCCACCTTACCTACAGGGGGAGGCCACCACACATCGACCTTTTCCTACAGGGGGAGGCCGCCACACATCGACATTACCTACAGGGGGAGCCCACCACACACCCACCTTACCTACAGGGGGAGGCCAACACACATCGACCTTTTCCTACAGGGGGAGGCCACCACACATCGACCTTACCTACAGGGGGAGCCCACCACACACCCACCTTACCTACAGGGGGAGGCCACCACACATCGACCTTTTCCTACAGGGGGAGGCCGCCACACATCGACATTACCTACAGGGGGAGGCCTCCACACATCGACATTACCTACAGGGGGAGGCCTCCACACATCGAAGGCTTAAAAGCTTTTTGTGGAAATGCCGATTGCTCAGAATTCTCTGAGCATACAGCATGGCATGGACCTTTCACAGCCCATATCTAACGCTAGACCCTTCAATCTTCCCTGGCATTTGACCCAACACCTGACTGGGAGGAATCTCCCTCCAGCATGAGACAGCAGACTCACAAAGCATGAAGATTTCTACTTTGTATTTAAACTGGGGTCATTCACAATGAACATGATTAACAAACGGTTTTGGTTCATTCATCCTCACTTCTCGGTACAAGTCGTTTTCCCATTCCCTGTGTGGTTTAATCACAATATCCCCTTTCTACCTTTCCTTCCTCCCTCCTTTCTCTTTTTATAATTCCTTAATTCATTACATTTTTCCTTCATAATCATATCTAACCGTTTGTAAAAACCTTTATTAATGTTATCTATCTATAATTCCAGCAGTGTGTGTGTGTGTGTGTGTGTGTGTGTGTGTGTGTGTGTGTGTGTGTGTGTGTGTGTGTGTGTGTGTGTGTGTCTGCGACCGCTGTTTCTCGACAACTCCTGGTCCGATCTAATTGAAACTTGCCAGGTATATTGCTGGGGACCTGAGGATGTGCCTTTTCAAGGTTTGATATTAATCGGACAAGTGGTTCCCAAGTTATGGCCATTTATTTACGAAACCAATGACAGGACACGGTGCTATGACGTCACAATTGAGATCACAATTCTTCTTCTTTTTTTAATTTTTTTTTTTGCAGGTACGGCCACGCACTAGTTATTGATAATAACATTAATAATAATGTATTTCTTCTCTCGTTTTCATAACAGGTTTACCAACACGCTTATAATAGGTTTGTTAATGACTCGACTTCCTTTAATATTCGACTCATGATCACTGTCAGGCGACTTCGAACTTTCTCTCTGCTCAACGATACATGTACATCCTCTCTCTCCACTGCCGCGTGCCTCTCTTTCTTCGATGAAGGGTCGAGGACCGAAACGTCAGCTTTATACTTTGGTTCCCACGGCAGTTAGCACACCTTTAGTGCCAATAGCGGTTTGCAAACATTTGGTACCGATGGGTGTTTGAACACCTTCGGTCCCCATTGTGGTCAAGCACACCTTTGGTTCCCATGGTGGTTAGTACATCTTTGGTTCACCCAGTGGTTAGTACACCTTTGGTTCCCACGGTGGTTAGCCCAAATTTGTCATTCTCAGTTGATGAAACCCATTACACATCAATATGCAGCTGTTGGTATGGAAAGAGTTCCCCACAGGTAAGCAAGTTGTATGTTGTGAACTTGAGGTGTTGTCATGACACTTGAACATACATAGGTCAACCTCAAAGGCAAAGGTTACATGTTTTATAATGTTCAAACTGAGAACGACGTATGATGGGTGAAGCACTTACCCACAAATGGTACTTGTCCAAGTGGAGAGTACCTTGTCCAGGTGGAGAGTACCTTCGTCGATGTGAACAGAAAGGTGAACAGAACGCGACGGCGTCGTGGTCGTTCATGTGTTGCAGACACAGGTTCCAAGCGCTGCATCCTCCGTCTTTATATCCACATGTCCCGGGAAATGGAAAACGGAAACTCGGGGAAAAAAAAGAGGAAAACGTACTCTCACTTTCACCAACACGGACAGACATTCACTTCGAGGAAGACTTAAACGGATGGAAACCCACAAGATATAAACTTTACTATGTTTCGTAACTTCGGTAAATCTGATAAATACAACATGGAATTTAATGCATGTTCGAGTTACTGTGATCAAGCACATTGTTTATTATTATTATTATTATTATTCACTAACAAATACAATGGGCAGAATAATATTTTCTTTATTCTTTATCTACTCGCATCTTTCATTACTTTCAAACATTCTGTTGTGTACTTGTATAAATACAGAACTACCATCCTCTCTGCAGAGCGAATTGGAGCTGCTCATCATCATTTTCTTGGCAAGGGTGACAATAGGTAGTTTGCCATTGCCTTCCCAGTGTTGGTTGTTTGTGCGCTAGATATCCTTTTCAATGCTGAATGTCAAGCAAGGAAGCAGCACAAACCATTTTTATAGCTTTCGGTTTGACTCGGCCGAGGACACCTGAACCATTTCGCCATCAATTTTGATTTCACATTTAATATACACCACAAGTACATGCTTCCTTTGGGGGGGGGGGGATTATGTTATTATCCTTATTCAAACGTGTAATTAAAAACCCCTAACTTCACTGTAAAACGTGGGGACAGGTATCCTGCATTGTAAATGATGGAGAGTTGTAATACCCTCTCCCACCAGTGACTACCAGCAAAGATGAAATCACCCCTAAACATTAATTGGGGTCATGCTGATCCTCTATAGCAAGTATGGGTGGAATTGGCCCAGAACTGGAAGAGTAGCGTGACCAACAAACACAAACATACACAAACACTACCTACATGAAGCAGATTGTGTATTTATGTTTTTGTTTGTCCCCCTTCATCAGGATGATTAAAGGACGGTTTGAAAGGCCAATTTTTTTTAACACGACTGTGTGTTCACTGTGCTCTATTTTCCAGGATAAAAAAAAAAACTTGAAAAACATTTTCCATAAAAGAGTAATTACTTCTCGTCTATTGGGATTGCAGACGGTGACTTGCAACCAGGCATCAAGGGCAGTGTTCAAAACGTTGAAAAAAACATAATTTATACAAGGCACAGGGAGGTGAAATTCGCTGCACCTGGTGTGCAACACGCACAAAGCAAAAGGAGTATTCATTTATTTCCGTAGGATATCTGATAAATACAGAAAATATCTGCACACCTGAGGCTAAGCCAAGGCTTCAGACTTTGGTGCATTCATGAGGTTGAACTGTCGAAATAAAACATCCCAGAAGATTAAGAAAATAGGACAACATTTGTGCATGTCGTGTTTAAAATAACGCTTCTTGATACGAAACACCACATCTTCCAGTCTCCTTGAATATTTCGAATAACATAACATTTTTGATGGGCATTAAATATATATATATATATATATATATATATATATATATATATATATATATATATATATATATATATATATATATATATACATATACATGTATATATACTAGTGCATGCCCGTATGTGCATTGCCCGTACGTGCAAAAAAAAAGAAGAAAAAAAAAGAATTGTTACGTCCATTGTGACGTCATAGCACTGTGTCCTGTCATTGGTTTGGTAAATAAATGGCCATAACTTGGGAACCACTTATCCAATTAATATCAAACCTTGAAAAGGCGCATCCACAGGCCCCCATCAATATACTTGGCAAGTTTCAATTAGATCGGACCAGTGGTTGTCGAGAAACAGCTGTCACACACACACACACACACACACACACACACACACACACACACACACACACACACACACACACACACACACACACACACACACACACACACACACACACACACACACACACAGATTTCTGGAATCATAGATACTACTACGTGCCCGTACGTGCGTGGAGTACATACGAAAAAAAAAAATCAAACCGCGAGCCAGAAACAACAACCACACAGGCCGTTTCTTCGCTCTCGCGTGCCCGTACGTGCGTGCGTGCCACCCCCACCCCCCAAAAACAAAAAAAAACTTTCAAACAACTACACAGGCCGTTCCTTCACTCTCGTAAACAACGACTGGATTGGGGCATTGTGTTTATCTATAAATGCGGATAAGAAATCGACAAATTATTAGAATACATTAAGTCATCACTATCAGAAGTGGTGCGTGCCCGTACGGAATGTTCGTTCACATGCATTCCACGAATTATCGCTTGCATTGAAGTAACAACTGCTGTGATACTTACACACAGAGTTAATTAAAATCCAAATTAAAATCAAGTTTACCTCCCTGTCTTTGCTTGCCATGACATTCGCTGCCATTGACCATTGCCACTCCTACGCCACAGTAACTAAGGCACCGATCCCCATCGTAACCGGCACGGCATGTGACGTCATCGTCAGCCGGCCGCACCAGCCCACGCAGCAACGTGTCCTTTCATTCGTTGGTAAATAAATGGCCATAACTTGGGAAGCACTTGTCCGATTAATATCAAACCTTGAAAAGGCACATCCTCAGGTCCCGAGCAATATACCTGGCAAGTTTCAATTAGATCGGACCAGTGGTTGTCGAGAAACAGCGGACACAGACACAGACACAGACACAGACACAGACACAGACACAGACACACACACATTGCTGGAATTATATATACTAGTGCGTGCCCGTAGGTGCAAACAAAACAAAACAAAAAACTTTCAAACCGCATGCCAGAAACAACTACACAAGCCGTTTCTTCGCTCTCACGTGCCCGTACGTGCATGGCCGTACATGCAAAAAAAAACTTTCAAACCGCGTGCCAGAAACTACAACCACACAGGCCGTTCCTTCGCTCTCGTAAACGACGACTGGATTGGGGCATTGTGTTTATCTATAAATGCGCATAAGAAATCGACAAATTATTAGAATACAGTAAGTCAGATCATCACTATGCGGAATAGAAGTAGTGCGTGCCCATATGGAATGTTCACATGCAATCCACAAATTATCGCTAGCATTGATTTTGCTTTTTATCGCAAGGAAAAACACAAAGAGAAGAGGAAAGAGGAGAAAAAAAACGTGCAAAAAATAATTTACTTCCTGCTTTGGAGCATACCAGCACTCTGATGTTACTGAAATTTATGCACCGTCTCATATGAAAACGATCATAACTTGCGGCATTGTGTTTATCTATAAAAGCGAAAAGAAATCGAGAAATTATTAGAATACACGAAGTCATCACTCTCCGGAAGTCCGTACGTTGTAACCCGTAATGGGGAACGCGGCTGAGCTTCCCTTCCCCATCGGCCACGCCCACGCAACGTGTATTGTCATTGGTTTGGTAAATAAATGGCCATAACTTGGGAATCACTTGTCCGATTGATATCAAACCTTGAAAAGGCACATCCTCAGGTCCCCAGCAATATATCTGGCAAGCTTCAATTAGATCGGACCAGCGGTTGTCGAGAAACAGCGGTCACACACATACACACACACACACACACACACACACACACACACACACACACACACACACACACACACACACACACACACACATTGCTGGAATTATAGATAGATAAACAGATGTTTGGTACTGCAGAACTTTAATATGGATACAAACAAACACGACATAATAGTGACCGAAGCTTTTCGTGCTGCACTCTTCAGGGTAAAAATCGCAGCAAGTGAAGAAGGAAGTGAAGGCGTGTGCTTTATACGCAGGTCTCAATGAGGTAGACGCTGATTGGTTCAACCGTAATGACGTCACGGTTAATCCGAGCGCCAATTGGTCAGTCCTCATCTTCACCTCGAGCTCCCATTGCCTGGAGCAGAGTTCGTCGATGATTGATGTTTGCAACCACATCCTGGAGAGAGGGGGGATGGGTTTCCCCGAAGGTCCATTCACCATTTGTTACCATACTTCCCTTGATCTTTCCATGCTGAAAGAGACAGAGATCGTACAAATTCCTTTTGACGACATAATATTGGATCGGTGGTAAGGATGAAGGTTGCTTCCAACATACTGTTGTGGTTTCCACCACTCCGGCGTACGAGCGACCGCTTTTAACTAATAGCAGCCGTGCGCCCACCGGACGTGGCAATCTTAGTCGCAGCTTTCGGATCAACGCTGAAATCCAGCTATGGGTGTGTTTTTAATCACACCGTAAATCAGCCAACTATTCTGTCCACGCGCGACAGGGTCCGATCGCCGAATTGTCGATTTACCTAAGTATGCGCGTAGACAGAAATGCCGGGGATTTACACCTCAACGGAGCCTGCACGAAAACTAGCCGCTCTGAAGCAGCTCGTTCCGTTTGCGATTTGCCGAGCGGTTGTATATCGCCAAGCCCCGCCGGATCCGATTACTTTATCGGCTATTAAAAGCCAGCTAATATTCCGTACGTAATTACAGCAGCTCAATGGAGGAAGGGGACGCAACGAGCAGGTGAACATTCAAACAACGACATTTATTTGTCACACATATGCACTCATGCAGTCAACAAAGCAATGCAGGTATTCCAAACACGAATGCAATGAATGGGGTAGGGACAAGACACGAGCAAACAAAGACCTACAGCCATTTGTCTATTTATTATTTACACAATCACTTAATAGTTTCTACTTAGCGGACACAGCGTCACAACTTTTTTTTTTTTTGTATACCTTGGTCGAGGCTCGTATGAGAGCTAACACACAACTCACAGCAAGGAGGCATGAGACAAGAGGGGCGGGAGTGGAAGGGACAAAACAGTGGGGAACAGACACATTAGGTGAACTGTGGAAGGGAGAGGGATGGGGATGGGACGGGGAACATGGCGAAGAGAAGATGGACATTTCAGGGACTTTCAGGAAGGAAAGCAGGAGAATTGAAGGAAGTGGGCTTGGGTGGATTATCGGGGGTAGAAAAGATCGAGGATTTGGATGGGGGAAGATAAGAGGTGGTGGTGAACAGCTGTTTTGAAAGCCTGGAGGGAAGAATGGGAAAGAATAGAGTGAGGAAGTTTATTCCAAAGGCGGGAAAAAAGAGGAATGAAAGAGTGAAGATGAGCAGTGATTCGTGATTTTGGTGGTTTTACCAGAAGGGGGTTGTTGGCGGACCTTGAGCGCCCTGTGGAAATGTGGTGGGGACAAATCGCAGAGAGAGCAGGGGGGGCAAGGCTAGAGAGGAGTCGGTAGAAGACAGAAAGACCACCGACCAACCTGCGGTGATTGAGTGAGAGGCCCAAAGACTCAGCTTCATTGCGGGAGATGCCGATGATCTTAAATGCCCTGGTTTCGACAGTGTGAAGCCGAGAAAGGTGGGAGGCAGGAGCACCAGCCCAGAGGGGAGAGCAGTACTCCATCAGGCTACGGACAAAAGCTTTGTAAGTGGTCAGGAGCTCAAGAGGGCCGAGGAAGGACTTTGCACGACGGAGGATTCCCATTCGGCGACTGGCTTTTGAGGCGAGGTTGGAAATGTGACTTTCCCAGGAAAGGTCATGGCAGATAGTGAGACCTAGAAGCTTGAAAGAAAAGACTTCTTCCAGAGGATTGTTGAGAAAGTGGATGGGGGGGGTTTGTAAATGGTCCTTTCGAAGAGACATAGTGAGAGTGTGAGATTTGTCTGGATTGAAAGACATGTTCCACGTGTTGGACCAGTTTGTGATTTTATCCAGATCTGCAGTGAGTGAAGAAGCTGCTGCTTGCCGGTCTGAGGGATGACAGATGGTACGGCAGAGGGTGGAGTCGTCGGCAAAGAGAAATAGAGGATTTTCCAGAGAGTCCGAGAGATCATTGATGAAAACCAGAAAAAGAACAGGGCCCAGAATGCTACCTTGAGGAACTCCAGCCTGCACAGGAAGAGGGGATGAAAGAACTCCATTTAGGGCCACACACTGACTGCGACAGGAGAGGAAGTCTGCGAGCCATGAGTGGAGATGGCCTTGAATACCATGGGAAGAGAGTTTGGTGAGTAGGGCAGGGTGCCAGACTGTGTCAAAAGCACGTGATATGTCCAGGGATACCGCTCGAATTTCCTGTCTGGCATTGAGGACCTCCATCCATTGATGGGAGAGCAGAAGCAGCATATCCAGGGTAGAGTGACCTGGTCTGAAACCAAATTGATGATTGGAAATCAAGCCATTGGAGAAGAGGAAGGATTTCATGTCTGAAGCTATGATGGATTCCATCACCTTGCTGATGATTGGGAGAAGGCTGATTGGTCTGTAGTTACAGGGATCTGTTTTTTGCACCTTTTTTATGCAGGGCAGTGATGTTAGCAGATTTCCAAGCAGATGGCAGATGACCTTGGGCAAATGAGAGAGTGAATAGAACAGAGAGAGGGTGAGCAAGAGCAGAAGAGCAGGCTTTGAGGACACGTGGGCTGATGCCGTCTGGACCGGTTGCAGAATCTGACTCGAGGTTTGAAAGCAAGCTCTCCACCTTGTCAGGAGAAAAGGATACAGAGTCCAGAGACAGTTGGGTGCGACTGGGTAAAGTGGGTAGAGATAGTGATGGGTTTAGGACACAAGATTTAGTTGCAAACACCGAGTTTAGACATTCAGCTTTATCACGTGTGGAATCAGCAGTGCGGCCATTTGAGGTAAGGGAGGGGATGGAGGGGGAACATACACCAGAAACAGATTTGATTAAACGCTACCAGGATTTTGAGGAGGGAGAGAGGTTTGAGAGTTCAGACTTGAGATGAGAAAGATGTTGTTTTCTGGCTCTCCTGAGGGTAGATACACACTTGTTCCGAGCTTTGTGGAAAGAACTGAGATTGCCCTCAGTTGGGTTTGCTTTCCATAAGGCAAAGGCAAGTTGTTGCAGGACAACTGCCTCGCCACAAGCTTCAGTAAACCAAGGGCGGGAGGAAGGGTAAGACAACTGAACACGAGAGGGGATAAATCTGTGCATGAGGGAGAGCAAGTTTCTTTGAAAGAATTCCCAGGATGAGTTGATGTTTGAGAAAGTAGTGATAGGAGACCAGTCTGTAAGTTTGATGGCTGCTCGGAGACCCTGCCAGTCGGCTTGAGTGAAATGCCAGACTCGACGGCGGTGAGGTGGTTCTCTGATAACAGCCAGAGAGATGTCCACTTTGACAAGGACGTGGTCAGAAGAACCAATTGGAGCGAAGGAAGAGCAGCAGATATTGTCAGGGAAATTTGTCAAAATCAGATCCAGAAGAGATGGAGTGCCATTGGTTGAGATCCGGGTCGGGAAGTTGACCGATTGAGTCAGTCCCAATGAGTCACAGAAAGCTTTTGCTGAGGTGCCATGGCAGGTGAGAGAGGTACCCACACCTAGCCAACTGGCGTGATGACAATTGAAGTCACCACATAAGAGGAAGAGAGAGTTTGGATGAGAAGATAGAAGATGGTCCATGTTTTCGGATAGTGTGGTGTAGATGGAGTCATCACTGTTCGGTGGACGGTACAGTACACATATAAACATGAGGTGGGAGTGGAGGGGAAGCCGAAGCCAGAGGTATTCCTGGGGGTGTGGGGGAGTGAGAGCAGTGCATGGAGAGTGAGGAATAGAGTCTTTGATGAAGAGAGCAACACCTCCACCAGGACGAGGCTCAGGTCTGTCATACCGTAAGAGGGAGTAACCAGGGAGAGATACTTGGGAGTCAGACACGTCTTGGGAGAGGAAAGTTTCTGTTAGGCAGATAATGTCTGGTTTGTCAGTGGCAACCTGTATGGAAAGATCTGAAAGGTTTGAGCGAAGGCCCCGGATATTTGAGGTCCACACTTTTAATGAAGAGGTAGGGGAGGAGGCTTTGGGTGCAGGAGGTGGAGGGGAGGGGGAGGGTAGGACAAGGGACAAGGGGGCAGGTAAGGAGGGTTGCTGAAGGAGTGTGGGGTATTGCAGAATAGCGAGGGGAGGGGGCCGAATGAGGAGGAGAAAAGGCTCTGTGGTGCTGGGGGAGAGGGGGACAAGAGACAAGAAAGAAGGCAGTTGAGGATTTGAGGAGGTGGAGTGAAGAGATGGAGGTGAGAGGGCAGTGGAGGGAGGCAGGTTGGTGGATGAGAGGGGGGCAACTTTGAGAAGGAAGAGTGAGGGGGATGAAATGATGGGAGAAAGGTGAGGGGGGAATTTTTGAGAGAGGTGAGAGGGAGGCTTGGAGGGAGAAGAGTGGGATGGTTGCTTTGAGAGTGAGAGTGAGGGGCGAGGGGGGTGAGTTGGCACTGAAGTTGGAAAAAAAGAATGGTTGATGGAAAGCGAGCATCCATGGCAAACTGTGGTTTTTAAAAGTTTTAGGTCAGAGATGCGATTTAACACAATTCTTGATGGATGCAATGAAGGCGAATTCAGAGCATGGAGAGAAGAAGCGCTGTAATAGTTGGATTTTTTAGGCAAGGAATGAAGGAGAGGTCGAAATGAGAGCAGTCTGTTAAAATAGCAGAAGAGTAGTGCATTGTGAAACAGTAAAGAGAACCACATGTGTGAGAGAGGAAGATGAAGCATTATAAGATCGTTTTTGTTGTTAAAAATAATGTATGAGAGAGTTCAACAGATTAGGTCATGGAAGTGTAAAAAAAAAAAATCGAGGAAGAAGACGAAGAGGAAGTTAAGAGGAAGAAGAAGAAGCAGAATCGGGAGAAGGTGAGTGTGTTGTTGTTGTTGTTGTTGGGTATATATATATATATATATATATATATATATATATATATATATATATATATATATATATATATATATATATATATATATATATATATATATATATATATATATATATATATATATATATATATATATATATTGAAATGAAGACGAGAGAAGAACCTTCAGAGTGTAGGCTTTATTCCATTTGATTGAAGCCGCTTCTACGGGCACATCAGGGGATACAGGTGCAGCAAGGAGTACATAAGCAGTAAGGTATACACGTGCAAATAATCACCGCAAAATAAATCAGTATAAGCCCGGAGTCCGATATACTCTCAATTCTGACCATTCAACGAGCACCAAGTGAATCGCCGCCGTAAACGACAATGCCCCTGGGACAATCCCCCCGACCGAGCGGAACCTTCGCTTTATCTATTCCGTGCTCGAGCCGTGCAACATGTGATCACACGTCACGACCTTCAATTCACCACATTTTCCCCATCTTTAAAATGTAACTAGAGGCCCAACTAACGCACCATGATTACTTCAGCGCTAGAGGAGTATACATTTCAAGCAACGCGAACTATATAAACTACAGAAGCATACATGCCAAGCAGTGAGGATTATTTTGAGTTGTAGGAGCATGGTAATGAGCATCGATATATTATGTAACGAGCATATAGGAGCATGAGCATCGAGGATGCCGATAATCCCCTTTACAGATTGAGTCGGCGAGGGGGTATTATCCGTCGACCTCTCCGGGAGTAAATGGCGGTTTCACTTGAGGGAGGCTTCCAATCCTCTTGGTGAGCCTCGACTCGTGCCGGGGATGACTCCCCGATCGCTCTCGGGTGGAACGCGGCAGCTCCGTCGCCACCATTCTCGGGTGGAGTTCCTGGGGGGGGAACACCTGGGGAGGGGATGTCAGAGGGAGGAGTGCCAGATGGTGAAGTACCTGCGGGAGGAGTACCTGAGGGAGCCAAATGGCGAACCGACACAGTGGTCTCCCTGCCATCTGGGAGCCTGACATGAGCATACTCTGGATTAGTATTGATGAGTTCGACCTCTTCCACCATGGGTTCATACTTGCTTTGTCGTACCGGGCGTTTCATGAACACTGTTCCGGGATAGGTTAGCCAGTTGGGCACCGATTGGCCATCAACATAACGCCGCTGGTGAGTAAACATTCGTTCGTGAGGAGTTGCATTGGTGGACGTGCAGAGCAAAGAGCGTATGGAATTCAGAGCGTCGAGAGGGTAACCTCCCACTGCTCGGGCCCCAGTCCTCTCGATTTCAGCGCCAGAGTTACGGCTTTCCAAATAACTCCATTATATCGTTCCACCTGCCCATTACCCTGTGGGTTGTAACCCGTCGTTCGACTAGTTGCGATGCCGTGCTCTAATAGGAATTGTTTTAGCCTGGCCGACATGAAACAAGGCCCTATGTCTGAATGTATGTACGAAGGTTTCCCAAACATAGCGAAGAGGTCAGACAGACATTTCACGACAGTGCCCGAGGTCATATCCGAGCACGGAAATGCGAAAGGGAACCTTGAATATTCATCAACAACAGTGAATATGTATCTGTTGTCTGTCTCGGTCGGCAGGGCCCCTTTGAAGTCAATGTTTAGTCTCTCGAAGGGAGAAGTGGCCTTGATCAATCTGCCAGAAGCCGCGCCATAGAATCTGGGTTTTAGTTCAGCGCAAACAGGGCATGAAGCATTCATTTGTTTAATATCTTCAATAGAATAGGGAAGGTTTTGTTTGCGCACGAAATGTGCCATTCTGGTTACCCCCGGGTGGCACAGAGACACATGGAGGTCTTGCAAAGCCCGACTGATTGTCGCCGAACAGTAGACCCGAGAGAAGGTGTCTGCAGCAGGGTTTTCCCTCCCGGGCCGGTAAACTATGTCGTAACTGTAGCAGGCTAGGTCTATCCGCCATCTCATAATTTTTTCATTCTTAATTTTCCCGTTATTTTTCCCATCAAACATGAATGCCACGGATCGTTGGTCCGTAACGAGCATGAAATGGTTTCCCAGTAAATAGTGTCTCCATTTACGCAGCGCTTCGACGATGGCGTACGCTTCCTTCTCTATTGCTGAGTGTCTCTGCTCGCTTCCAGAGAGAGTTCTCGAGAAGAACGCGACGGGTCGCCCAGACTGATTAAGCGTAGCAGCTATCGCGTGATCAGAAGCATCTGTTTCCACCACGAAGGGCACCGAGCTATCGATCGATAATACCACGGAATTACTGATATCATCTTTGAGGCTGTGGAAAGCTGTTACAACAGCAGCATCTGGTGGGAAGTTTTTGCAATGCACTAGGGGATGTATTTTCTCGGAGTATTGGGAAATCCATCTTGCATAGTAAGCGAACATGCCGATCACCCGGCGCATTGTCTGCAGGTCCTGAGGTGGGGTAGCTCATGAAGTGGGCGCAATCGTTCAGGATCAGGCTTAATCGTGCCGTCGGCTATCGTGTAGCCGAGAAGGTCAATTGACCTTGCCGAGAATACGCATTTCTCGTAGTTGAGGGTCAGATTATATTTTCTAGCAATGCTCAAGAATCTGTCCAGATTCATATCATGTTCCCCCTGATCCCTACCGCACACTGTGACATTGTCCACGTAAACAAAAGTGTCTTTGAGGTTTTCATCTGAGATGATGTCGTCCATAACTCGTTGGAAGCAAGCTACTCCATTCGTGACACCGAACGGAATCCTCCTGAATTGGTAGAGGCGTCTCATGCCTGGAATGCGGTGTAAGGTTTGTCTTCCTCTCGGATGGCAATTTGATGATAGGCGCTTCGCAAATCGATGGTGCTGAATATCTTATAATTGGCCACGCGTTCGACCATCTCGTCTATGCGCGGCAAAGGGTAGGCATCGAGTTGGGTGAAACAATTGACTATTTGGGAATAATCGACAACCATTCGTTTCTTATGATTCTGATTGGCGGTGACTAACACCTGTGCGCGCCATGGCGAATCGGTTGGTCTCTGAAGTGATGAAGTTCATATCAGCAGTGGTATATCGACGCGATTTGATCGCTATCGGTTTACAGACCGGCGACAAGTTAGCAAACAGCTGGGGGGACGTTACCTCTGCGGTGGTCAACGCATTTAAAATTAGACGAGGTTTGCTTCCTCCAAAGAGTATTTCGACGCTCGTGTGCTGCTTGAGGACATTATGACCCAGAATTACGTCTGCGCATAAATCACGAAGCTCCAGTACCCTTACATCCCGATGCGTGTACCCTTTTACGTCCAATTCAACATTGTAGTACCCTCGTACGCGGGACTGTAATGATGTGGCGGCCATGCATACCATATTGTCTGTCGGGTGGATCTTCCATTTCCTGCCCTTCACTAGCGAGCTGTTGACGAAACTTTCAGAGCTACCGGTATCAATCAGAGCCTCAGCCATATGTCTGTTAATTCGTACGTTGATGATAGCCTTGGATAGATTCCCCGGTGAGGCTGCAGTTAGTTTCTTTTGTGAGTAGAGAGCCGCAGAAGTGGGTTTATTTCTCCTTAGAGTAGATTTACATACCCTGGCATAATGCCCTTTCTTGTCACAATTCATGCATGTGGCATCTCTGGCGGAGCATTTGTGGCGGGGGTGTCTTTTGTACCCACAAAAGAAGCATTTACCAACCGGAGTAGTTGCTGAGGAGTTTGACGAGGTCTGGGTATCCGACTCCTCGGGTTTTTCTCCATCCCCTGTGTCAGGCTGTGTCTGTGTCTGTGGGGTTCCTTGAGTTTCCACCGTAGCGGCGTTCATTAGCAGCATCGGTGTCCCAAATGTCTCAGATTGCTGCTGAGCCGTATCCATCGCTCGAGCCTGGTCGACTACCTTTTCAAGAGTGGGTTGCGCTTTCTCTAGTAAGCGTTGCCGTATGTGGGCTGATCTGAGTCCTTGGATAAATGCCTCCTGGGTCACTTCATTTCGGTGTTCCTCGGCGTTTACGGCCCGGAAGCTGCCCTCTTTTCCCAGCTGTTTCAGAGCTTGCAGGAACTGATCAATTGTCTCCCCGGCTGGTTGCTTGCATGTGTTGAGAAGATGTCGTATGTACACCTCGTTCTTGCGCTTCACGTAGAGCGCCTGCAGCACGTCGATCGCTGCTTCGTAGGTGTCACACTCCGAGAAGAGCCTGTATACGCTGGGCGAGACATGATTCACAAGGGCGGCCAATTTGTCGGCTCCCTCTTCGATGATGGTCAGATAGTGTGAGAAGGAACGGAACCAATGCGACCATTTCATTTCTGAGTCAGTCGCGTTTGGGTCTGCGTCGAACCTCTCTGGTTTGTAGATCTTGTCCATCGTTGGTTGAGAGAGCCGAGAAAACCAAATGGAATAAATTGAAATGAAGACGAGAGAAGAACCTTCAGAGTGTAGGCTCTATTCCATTTGATTGAAGCCGCTTCTACGGGCACATCAGGGGATACAGGTGCAGCAAGGAGTACATAAGCAGTAAGGTATACACGTGCAAATAATCACCGCAAAATAAATCAGTATAAGCCCGGAGTCCGATATACTCTCAATTCTGACCATTCAACGAGCACCAAGTGAATCGCCGCCGTAAACGACAATGCCCCTGGGACAATCCCCCCGACCGAGCGGAACCTTCGCTTTATCTATTCCGTGCTCGAGTCGTGCAACATGTGATCACACGTCACGACCTTCAATTCACCACATATATATATATATATATATATATATATATATATATATATATATATATATATATATATATAATTTTTTTTTTGTTGTTGTTGTTGTTGTTATTAATAATAATGTATGAGAGAGTTCAACAGATTAGGTCATGGAAGTGTAAAAAAAAAATCGAGGAAGAAGACGAGGAGGAAGTTAAGAGGAAGAAGAAGAAGCAGAATCGGGAGAAGGTGAGCGTGTTGTTGTTGTTGTTGGGTAATTTTTTTTTTTTTTTTGAGATAAGAAAGAGATTAGTTGGGAGAATGGGGGATGTTTGGAAAGTGGGGAGGATCAAAATTGAAGGTAATGGGGAGGATAGAAATTGAAGGTAATGGGGAGAAAAAACAAACAAACAAACAAAAAAAACGATCGAACACCGAGTGGAACCGGTAGGCCTCAAGCCTAGGCCTAGGCCTCAAGCACCAGGTAAGAACGTCGACAAAAATACTCACAAAAAAGCACGATTTTTGAAACAAAACCGAACTAGGAACACACAGTAACATGTAGGTGAGAAAATTAAACAGTTAAAATGGGACAAATAACAACCGGAAACTTAACTTTGAGAACGTCAGCAGGGAGCCCCGAAGGAGACCTCTCGCTGCTCCAAAACCGCAACCGGAAGTCAACTTTCATACAAAAAAACCCCAGGAAAGAAAAGGGCAGAACTGGACCCGTAGACCTTTAATGTTCACACCAATCTTGCAAACTATTTCTGTATGGATCTCACTTTATTCACGGGGGCATTATCATGCTGAAGCAGGAAAGGGCCTTCCCCAAACTGTTGCCACAAAGTTGGAAGCACAGAATCGTCTAGAATGTCATTGTATGATGTCGCGATAATATTTCCCTTCACTGGAACTAAGGGGCCTAGTCCGAACTATGAAAAACAGCCCCAGACCATGATTCTTCCTCCACCAAACATTACAGTTAGCACTATGCATTTGGGTAGGTAGTGTTCTCCTGGCATCCGCCAAACCCAGATTCGTCCGTCGGATTGCCAGATGGTGAAGCGTGATTCATCACTTCAAAGAACGCGTTTCCACTGCTCCAGAGTCTAATGGCAGTGAGCTTTACACCACTCCAGTCTATGCTTGGCATTGCGCATCATGATCTTAGGCTGCTCGGCCATGGAAACCCATTTCATGAAGTTCTCGACAAACAATGCTTGTGCTGACGTTGCTTCCAGAGTCAGTTTGGAACTCGGTCGTGAGTGTTGCAACCGCCGACAGACAATTTTTCCACGCTACGCTCTTCAGCACTCAGCAGTCCCGTTCTGTGAGCTTGTGTGGCCTATCACTTTGCGGCTGAGCTATTGTTGCTCCAACACGTTTCAACTTCACAACAACAGCACTTAGTTTCCCAGGGCAGCTCTAGCAGGGCAGAAATTGGACGAACTGACTTGTTGGAAAGGTGGCATCCTATGACGGTGCCACGTTGAAAGTTACTGAGCTCTTCAGTACGGCCCATTCGACTACCAATGTTTGTGTATGGAGATTGCATGGCTGTGTGCTTAATTTTATACTCCTGTCAGCAATGGGTGTGCCTGAAATAACCGAATCCACTAATTAGAAGGTGTGTCCACATAATGTTGGCCATGTCGTATATCATTTTGTTGGGGCGTGACTATGCCACTGATGCTGTGATCTAATACCAGTACACTGGTACTCATATCACCAACCTCTGATGGATGACAGGCTGAGTCAACCCCACCTGGTGTTCATTCAGTGGCAAACAGGGCTCAAACTCAGGACCCTAATATCCCAAGCCAGCCACCCTAACCACTAAGCCAACATCAGGCTTTGTTGTCTGTGGTGCCAAGTGGGGTTAGGATTGTTATTTATTCATTCTTGAAGATAAGATTGCGTGTCCCCACATTCATGTTTGTGTCTGTTAACTCACATGGTTTGCTTCGATATGCCCGTCCCATCCACCTTCTCCCCGTACATCCACGTATTATAAATTAACCCTTATTTCAGGTCAGAAACTTTTCCATCTTTCTGCCTCCCGTGCGTGTTGCTGTCAAATTTGTTTCATTTTGGTGACCTTGGGGGATGGTAAAGTTGTAGAATAATTTCATTGAATGCGGTAGCTAGAGACCTTTTGACTGTTCGCAGGTTAAAATATCCCGGCACAGACAGCCCATGTTAACGGAGGCTGTCTGATGTGATAGTGCTTAAGTAAATAACAAGATCAGTGGCCATTCCAACACTTGTAAATAACAAGATCATTTTATAGTATCAGCCAGTACTTTGTATGTCTGCCCTTTGCCTTATTGAGTGCAATCACTCTTTTACCAATGCTTCCTGTACACGACTGAAGGACCCTCACAGGAATATTGTGCCAAATATCCTGTAGTACAGGGTGAAACAGAAAGTACGACAACTTTTTTAAATGCTGTAACTTTGTCACATTAATAATTCACGTTTTTTTTTTATTGAAAAGTTTTTCGAAAATTTGTGTTTCAATGAAAAGTTCTATTATTTTCTGCACAATATTAAGCCAGTTTTACGCCATCCTGATATCGAATGAAAAAGTTACAACATAATAAAAAGAATTAGTCCTTTCTGTTTCACCCTGTATATTCCACAGTTTTGTAGGGCGAGTTGGGTTCCTCTTCTTCATCGCCATTTCCATGTAATTCGATATGGCCTCAATGGCAATCACGTGTGGACTCTGGGGTGGCCATTCCAACACTCGGAGCACACATTTGGTGTGTTTACCAAATGCTCTTTCACTGCAGTGTATTAGAAGTGTGTTTTGGATCATTATCTTGTTAGAAAATGAATCCTCTTCCAATGAATCATTTCCACTGGGGGCTGCATGGTGCTGCAGTATCTGCTTGTACTTCTCTTTTGTTAGCATGCCATTGATTTTAACAAGTTCTCCTCCACCAAAAGCTGAGATACAACCCCAGACAGTCACAGAGCTCCCCCTGTGTGTTACAGTCGGCTGCAAACCTTGCTTGTCGTAACATTCTCCAGGTCTTCGGCGTATGACCTGGCATCTTTTTGATCCAAAAATTTACAACGATTCATCACACCAAAGTACCCAATTCCATTGCTTATTCATCCAACATTGGTGTTGCCTTAGAAATTAGGGTCTTTTCACCTTATTCTGTTCCCTGAACAGTGGTTTCTTTCCTGCAAATCTGCCAGTGAGATCTACTGCAATTAGCTTTCTGTACACAGTGCTGAACGAGATATTAATGTCCAGGCTTGCTCTCATTTCATTTGTCAGAGCTGCTGACTTGCTTTTCTTCTGCCGTGTAAGTTGAGCAACCTTAAGTGCTTGTCTTGCCTTGGGGAGGTTCTTCTGGGCCTGTCTGGCCTTTTCTTGTCTTGCACAGAGCCAGTTTATTTCAGGAGATGCAAAGTGTACCTCACTATTGGACGAGATCTTTATCTTTTCTGCTATTTTCTTCATAATTTGCCCTTTTTCTCACAGATTTAGGATCTTCACACGCTCTTCTGTTGAAAGTTGCTTCCTTATTTTAAACCCACTCATAGAATTTCAAATAAGGGAACAAGCTGATGAAAACGAATTTCACATATTCACTCATCTGCAACATTTATTGTGGTTTCTTGTAATTTCCATGAATGTAACTGGTGTTGATTACTTTAATAATTCTGCTAAGGCTAAGTGAATTGAGGTTCTGTTCTGTTCTTGCATTTGGCAGCTTGGCTGCAGGATAACAGCCACTTCTTGGAAGTGTGGCTATGCTGCTGATGCTGCGCCCCTCTCCCAGAACAATGGTACTCATTTCACCGACATCAAAAGGATGACAAGCTGAAATAAACCCCACCTGGTGTTAATTCAGCAGCCAACGTTGCTCAAACTCAGGTCCCTAGGATACTGAAGTGAGGTTGATGCTATTTATTCCTGATATGTGAAACACGCTGCAACCTATGTCTACAGAAAACAGACTTTTGACCGCATTTTACATCCAATCATCATGTAACTTTGTTAAAAGATTCTCCATTGGTAGGCGCTCCTATATTGAAAGTTTTGTGTCAATCGCTCAAATGGTTGCAGAGAAAATGAATTTAAAAGTGAATGAAGGTTGAAAAGTGAGGACGGAAGAAAAAAACAAAGTGAGGGCCTCGGCCGACATTCTACAACATGGTCAAGAGTCCAACAGATAGCAGGGTGTTATTCATGTGTCTGAGGCCAAAAGGTTTGTGATCATTTTCAAAAATTTGAAATTCAAAAATTTCAAAAATTGGTTTGATTTGAACAAAATTTAATCTATTGGATGGAGAAAGATAAGAGTTGGTGGTGAACAGCTGTTTTGAAGGCCTGGAGAGAACAATGGGATTGAAGAGAGTCTGGGAGTTTATTCCAAAGGCGGGGGAAAAAACAGAGGAATGAAAGAATGAAAGGTGAGCAGTGATTCATGATTTTGGTAGTTTTACCAGAAGGGGGTTGCTGGCAGAAATATTGGGGAGGAGGGGACATATCTCAAACAGAGCAAGGGGGGGGCAAAGCCAGAGAGGAGACAGTAGAAGCCAAAAAGACCACCAACCTACCTGTGGTGAGAGAGTGAGGGACCCAAAGACTCAGCCTCATTGTGGGAGATACCAATAATCCGAAATGCCTTGGTTTCTCCAGCGTGAAGCTGAGCAAGGTGAGAGGCAGGAGCACCAGCCCAGAGGCGAGAGCAGTCCTCTATCAGGCTGTGGACAAAAGATTTGTATGAGGTCAGGAAGTCAGGTGTGCCAAGGAAGGACTTTGCACGACAGAGGATGCCCTGTCAGCGACTGGCTTTGGAGGCCACCATGGCCATTGAAGGAGGAGGTTGTATCCCAACCTGTTAGTGCATGGAAACTGAGTAGGTTAATCCCTCAATGGTTATGTAAGTCTTTTGGATGCTGCACTATTGGGTCACGTTTCCATTTCTTTGCCATTCCAGAGATCATACACTCTTCAGCTGCTTTTGTGCATCTCTGCAGATGACCAGCACTCTTTGGTGTCCTTCAATATTTGCCTCATATAAATGGAGTATCAGCCTGGTGTCTGACTGAGGGCCACATGAACCATCAGTTGAAAGATGTTGTCTTGTGAAATCTCAGTCATTGTACCATCTGCATCTTCAGTTGATTCAGAATCTGATGAAAACATTCCTTGTTCAAAGGACTTTGTCAGGGTTTTGGATATTATGAAGTCTGATTTTTTTGCCAGGATACATTAGAAATGATCCTATCCCAAGAGCTCGTACATCAATGACCTTTGGAACCTTTCTGGAGAATGTCGTTCTCCGAGACTGAAATTTCATTGGCACACAAGTACCTGTTTCACTCCACATACTCGTGTCTGTCCCATACATCACCCATGTTGTACACATGACCATGAGACAGTCCTGCACCAAGGTCTCTGCATAGCTTCATGATGCATTCATCCACTTGAGGGTCCTGTGGATCCACTGATGATTTTACTTTCACAGATCGTCTTTTGAATGCGATCAAGCAAGCAAGATGATGACAACCTTCAGCTGCGATCAAGTCACAGACCCCTGACAGTCTTATACTAATGCTCAGTCACATGCTCAGTCACAGTCACTGACAGCATGCTCAGTCACATCTACAGATATTTCCAGTGTCTGTATTCTGTGAACCTTCACTGTACCCTATGCTTGGCAAAACAAGCAGAGCAACCAGTTGATGACTGGCCTATAACTGTGAGTTGTGGGTGTTGAAGGGATGTTTGAAAATGGATCAGGTTCAGCACTGGTTGATGCCTCTGCCGATGCCTGGTGTTGCTTTATTAATCTGCATTGCTTGCTTTCAGAGATGAAGGTAGAATAGCAGGCTTTGTGCTATCTGATTTCCAGCGCATAAAATCTTCCTCTGAAAGGATCTCGAGTCTTTCTCACACATCCGTGTAGCTGTTTTCACTGCTGACCAACATTCCATGTCCTGGCCTTTCCATCCGACTGATGATGCTATGCAGAGGTCACCTACACTGCAGTGACAGAAGAAACATCCCAACTTATCAATGTGGTGTCTCTTGTGCTTGATGGTATACATAGGTTGCATGGCTATTGCGTATCGATTCGGGTTTATGTGTCGGGTGTCCAGGGGTCCTGACAGTTCCTGCCTGTAAATGAAAAGACACAACCAATGTTAAACCATGTACTGAGTTAGGTCACTGGTAAATCTTAAGTGTCCATTTACTATTTTCGATTTTGATATCTCGCCATAATTTGCCACTTATTTCCATAAACCTTTCTATAATGAGTCTGGATAATCATTATATATCTCTCCAACAGACAGATAGCTATTTGTTGTCATGGATACTCACTTTCGATGTAACAATTCCCTTTGTTATGTAGCATCAGACAATGCACAATACATGTTGGAAACAGATTGTTGACTACTCTCACACATTATCATGAACAAATCTGACACAAGAGGGGGTGCTCTACAATGTATCATATATTAATATCGGATACAAAATCACTGTTTATTGCTAACCTTTTTAACTGTTTTCATTTTTACAGTGACAGGGATATACATTGTATGTGTGGGATTCTGAAAATATATTCACATAAAAAGATTGAGTGTGCAAGCAACTTTGTATATACAGTACACGTCTTTTACACAATAAACACATTTCGAGAAAAATCACGCTTTTGCGTTTCATTATGCTGTACATGAACAGGACGTTTAGGATACGAGGTTTACCTGTTAATTATATAGGCTGGGCACATGTACATGGAAGTAAAGATAGTTCTATGAATAGATCTATCGAATGCGATTTAAATTAATGCAAAATCCAAAATTTGACGTTTTGACCTTGAAATGACCTTTAAATTCAACATTAAGGGTGGCACCCACCCACATGTGCTTCCTCATCCTATGATTGACTGATCTACCATGGATGGCTTACATTCACAAAAATAGTTGTGAAAGTTTTTCCAGAGGACTTTTTCATGTTTGGCTTTGACAATTAAAGGTAACTCTTCTTCTTCTTCTTTTGGCTGCTCCCGTTTGGGGTCGCCACAGCGGATCATCCGTATGATCCGCATTGTGATTTGGCACATGTTTTACGCCGGATGCCCTTCCTGACGCAACCCTGGTCGCCTCTTACAACACAGGGATATGGTACACCTATTTTAACCGAGGTATACACCGGCCCAGTATACTGGTACTCATTTCGCCGACCTCGGAAGGATGACAGGCTGAGTCAACCCCCTGGTGTATTAATTCAGTGGCCCAACGGGGCTTGAACTCAGGACCTTTTGGATCCCAAGCCGCTGCCCTAACCACTGCGCCAACACCAGGCATTGACAATTAAAGGTAACTGTGATATTAAATTGACTTTCATAGATTTTTGAAATTACTATCTCATGAAATTGCACACTTTTAAAATCACACAAAAGTTTAATGGGGAATAGCACCACAAAAGTGAAAATAATCCAAACTTTTACACAATAATGTATAGTATATAAATATATATTATACATATAATATTTTTTATTATTATGATTATTATCGAATATATAAAGCTCTTTCGAGCCACTGACTGAGTGATTGATATTGAAG
>NC_140975.1:64153811-64283811 GCF_056783735.1 Eptatretus burgeri | reverse complement strand
AGTGGACTCCTGAAAACTGGAAGAAGGTTTTATGGACCGATGAATCAAAATTTGAAATCTTCGGTTCATCACGCAGGGTTTTTGAAAGCCGCCAAGGAGGCAAAAGGATGGCTCCTCAGTGTGTGACACCAACTGTCAAACATGGAGGAGGAAATGTGATGATCTGGCGCTCTTTTGCTGGAGTAACTGGCACTGGAGAGAGTGACTGGAGAGAGTCGGCAACTTCAACAGAGTGACTGGCACCCTGAACCAAAAGGGCCACCACAGCATTTTGCAGGGCCATGCAATACCCTCTGGTCTACGCCTCGTTGGTCAGGGGTTCATTCATCCTGCAGCAAGATATCGACCCAAAACATACCTCCAGGCTATGTGAGAACGACCTTAGAAGAAAAGAACAAGATGGTAGGCTTCAAATAATGGAATGGCCAGCACAGTCTCCAGACTTAAACCCCATCGAGCTGGTTTGGGATAACTGGACAGAAGGGTGAAAGCAAAGCAACCTACAAGTGCAACACATTTGTGGGAATTAATGCAACAGTATTGGGAAGAACTTTCCGAACAATATTTGATTTCCATTGTGGAAAGAATGCCACGAGTATGTTCGACTGATATATCTAAAAAAGGTAGCCACTTTGATGAGTCAAGAATTTAGATTAAATTTTGTTCAATAAAACGATTCCATGAATTGTTTTTTTATCTGCAATTGTTTATTTGTTCTGTACTTTAATTTCAGTGCATTGAAACATTAAACTGCTTAAATTTCAGTAAAAACTTGAAAAATGGGGGTGTTCTAAAACTTTTGACTGGTCATGTATACAGTATGTATATATATATATATATATATATATATATATATATATATATATATATATATATATATATATATATATATATATATATATATATATATATATATATATATATATATATATTGTTGCGGTATTCGCGCCCGCCGGCGTGCTGACGGCCACGTAACTCGAATCGCGGCACGTCGCCCACCGGACGGACAATCCAGTCGTGACCCTCTCGGACTAACGCCGGGAACCAGTCACGGGTGGACCTTTCGGTCTCACCGCGATCGAGCCAATCAGCCCCCGCGTGGGATAGGGTTGCTCGCCAAATTCGACCTACCTAAGTACCCACGCGGAGGGTAGACCGGGCGATCGCACCTCGCCGCAGGTCGACTTCGGACACGGGCCACTTAAGCGACCCGTTCCGTACTATCAGAATAACCGAGCGGTGTTATCGTCGACCTCGACGGTTCGATTAATTATCGGGCGTATTCAGCCCACTACCAACCCTTTCCGTTGATTCAAGCAAGATGAGGATTCAATGGGAGAAATGACGAAGCGAAGCGGGAAACAGTTCAACACAAAAGCACATTTATTCGCGGCACACGGGAAGCACACATATACAATTCCACCAAATGCACACAAAAAAAACACAATTCCATTTACACAAAAAGCAAATATAAAAGCGAAGACAATGCAGAGCTAATACCGACTACCGAGCACACGGCAACACTTATACAATTCTACTTCACAGACGGCGCCGACAACACATACCCAAAACCAAGGAAAAGAATATCCCCAAGAATGAGGCGGGCCTGAGGCCGAGACCGGGTCGCGCCTACCCGTCTGGTGATGAGACGCGGAGCGGCGATGGCGCCCCAACCCCGCGGGCCTCGCGGAGGGTGTCTGGTAGGGGGTGGGAAAGGGGCCCCCTTGGTCGCACTATCTCAGCGCGGGGGGAAACAGGAGGGGGTTGCTGATGCTCGGGGTATAGAGGATCTTTATTATCCCTGGTGTGCGTCTCCACCTCGGCCAGGTCGCGCTGCCGGCCTTCCTCGGGCGTGCAGCTCCCGGCACCATCGCGAGCACCCCCTCGTCTGCCTTCGCCGCTGCCGCCTCTCCGCCTCTGGACTCTCCACCCTGGACTCTTCTTTGGGCTCTCCTCGTTCGACTCTCTTCAGCTTCTCCAGCTACTGCAGGCTTCGGGCTCCAGACTTCCACACACGGCTCTGACTGACGAACACGGTCCTTTTATCACCCCGTAGCTTCGCCTTTGACCCCCTCCCTTTGACCCTTCACCCCGCTCCCCATTGGCCCGAGAAAAAGTGGGCGTGAAGGCTTTTTGATCCACAAATTTGCATATATCGATCGTCCTGGAGGCGGGGCCAAATCGCCCCTCGCTCACCGATTGGACGGCAAAAAGTGGGCGTGTGTCGTTTTTGATCCGTTTTTGAAGCACAAAATCCGTGATTTTGTACACGCTGTTCGACGCGCGCTCTGCATGAGTCCAACACCGGTACCCACAGCGGGGCAAGAACGGTGGCGATGCTACGGTTGCGAGGTGTGACGGGAAGGTCGTGGCGGTTGTGGTGAAGCGGCGTTGTGGTTGGTGGTTGATGTTGTGGTTGTGGTGGTAATCATGGCGGTTGGTCCAAAATAAAGATAGTAAAAGAAAAACGGCTATCCTGAAGAGTCGCAGCACGCATAAATGACATGTATTCCCACTAGACAACGGGTTTGGACCTAACTACACATGTACTTACCGAGATACCTCACCTAAGGGACCTGAATGGTGGTTTGCGAATTTGGTAACCACAACAATATATATATATATATATATATATATATATATATATATATATATATATATATATATATATATATATATATATATATATATATATATATATATATATATATGGATTCGGCGGTGGCGGGTAATTCAGACGAGTGCGTCAATCACTGTCCATAACCAGTTTGGGTTTTCGCACCCGACTCTCGACAGCCAAAGGTTACAGATTTGGCGCCACCCGAACTACTGCCGTCTCCAGGGTTATAACGCCGGCTGGTTCGGCACAATTCTCGGGTTACGCATCTTGAACCACGATACCAAAATACACCTGGACCTTGCCAGCTGGGGGAATAGACCCCGGTTACAGACTGGTAATGTCAGAGACCGAGCAGAGTTTACCAGTCTGTAACCATTTTCGTTTTTATATCCAAATTGATTGGATTGTTCCTTGGTGCGGTATGAATTAATTCAAAGCAGAAACTTCATACGAATCAGCCAGATTTATTGGGGATATCGGGGAACACGACACAAGCAAAGCATTCACGATGATGTTATAATTAATCTATAACCCGTTCTTAACTAGGGAGACACGGATTACGGGTTTTGAAGGGAACTCTAACAAGATAAACCTTAAACGACATGCAGACAGGACATGGACAGCATGCAGACAAGACACAGAGTACTTGGTGATGTTTCATGGAAGAGAGGAAAGTGTCAAAGGCACGAATGCTCATGACAAGCAGATGTCCATGGATTCGAGCGCCCAGGCTCAAACACGCCGCGTGGCAAAATAGCGCTCGTCCTCCTTTTGTCGCACCGCCCACGCACGTGGCCTCCGCGTGTTCTGACCCCGCGTAAGGTCGATGGCACAAGACCGTCAGATCGATGGTGGGTTTCAGCTGGTTTCGCAGAAGGTCCAGTGTACAAGTCCAGGCCTGGCCTGTTCACCAGATCAGGCCAAATTAAGGTAATTCGTCTCTGCAAGCTGGGTCCATGGGATTCCAAGACGTCGTCGAGCCGTGAGGTGAGTAGGGACAGTCAGAGCCTCCGTCACTGGACTCCGGATGAACCTGTCAATGTCTCCTCACGAAAGCCGATCGCGCCCCTCCTCGGCGTTCAGTTTTACCACTGTCGATCGCAGAAGCGGCGCGCTCAGGTTCACCTTCTGCCGATCGCAGACTGACCTCGGTGCTCTCAGTTCCACCTTTTCTTTTTGGGTGCGCCCCTCTACGAAGCTGAAAAACTCCTCCCTTCAGTTTCACTTCCTTATCTAGACCACTCCCCCTCTCAGCACTGGGTGGGGCCTATTGTCCTGAGAGAGGAAGGAAGAAGAAGAACCTCTCAGTCCACCACCAATGTACCAACGATGAACAGCCTCTAACACCTCCCGACACACATGTAGCGTCCCTTTACCGAGCAACTTGGCTAAACATGCATTTAATGGGGGATCTGGGCTAATCATATATTTCGTAACACAAGAAGGGCCATTTCCGCAGCACTACCCCCACCTTTCTCCCGGGGCTCTCCCGAGCCTCTATCTGGGGCAGCCCACGGCAATGGCCCTGTCTAACTTACAGCACAGATCTCCCATTTACTCTAACCCACAACATGGGAAGCACTTAACTCCAAAAACCAATGTGTCACAGTAAGATTGGCATGTCCCTATCGGAGTGTGTCGGGAAACTAATTTAACAAACAAATTCACACTCTATGCACATTACTTAACACTAATTATGGATTTGAGCGGGAGGGCATTCAACTTAACTTTTAACAACAATATTTGCATAGGGTCAGGACATTCAAAGGTTCAAAGTTCTTTCACGTGTCCGCTCCTTCATGCCCCCTCCCGGCAGTATTGTCCATTCACCCCTGAGGGGTTTTTTTTTTGTATACCTTGTCGAGGCTCGTGTGAGAGCTAACACACAATGCACATCAAGGGGGCATGAGACAAGAGGGGTGGGAGAGGGAAGGACAAAACAGTGGGGAACATAGACATTAGGAGATCTGTGGAAGGGAGAGGGATGGGACGGGGAACATGGGGAATAGAAGATGGACATTACAGTACAGGGACTTTCAGGAAGGAAAGCAGGGAATTTGAAGGAGGTGGGCTTGGGTGGATTATCGGGGGTAGAAAAGATCAAGGATTTGGATGGGGGAAGATAAGAGGTGGTGGTGAACAGCTGTTTTGAAGGCCTGGAGGGAAGAATGGGAATGAATAGAGTGAGGGAGTTTATTCCAAAGGCAGGAAAAAAAGAGGAATGAAAGAGTGAAGGTGAGCAGTGATTTGTGATTTTGGTAGTTTTACCAGAAGGGGGTTGTTGGTGGATCTTGAGCGCCCCACAGAAATGTGGTGGGGACAAATCGCAGAGAGAGCAGGGGGCGAGGATGGAGAGGAGAGGGTAGAAGACAGTCAGACCACCGACCAACCTGCGGTGATTGAGTGAGAGGCCCAAAGACTCCGCCTCATTGCAGGAGATGCCAATGATCCGAAATGCCTTGGTTTCTACAGCGTGAAGCCGAGAAAGGTGGGAGGCAGGAGCACCAGCCCAGAGGGGAGAGCTGTACTCCATCAGGCTGCGGACAAAAGCTTTGTAAGTGGTCAGGAGCTCAGGTGGGCTGAGGAAGGACTTTGCACGACGGAGGATTCCCAGTCGGCGACCGGCTTTGGAGGCGAGCTTCGAAATGTGGCTTTCCTAAGAAAGGTCATGGCAGATAGTGAGACCCAGAAGCTTGAAAGAAAGGACTTCTTCCAGAGGATTGCTGAGAAAGTGGATGGGGGAGGGGGGGGTTCTAAACGGTCCTTTCTAAGAGACATAGTGAGAGTGTGAGATTTGTCCGGATTGAAAGACATGTTCCACGTGTTGGACCAGTTTGTGATTAGATCCAGATCAGCAGTGAGCGAAGAAGCTGCTGCATGCTGGTCTGAGGGATAACCGATGGCACAGCAGAGGGTGGAGTCATCAGCAAAGAGATAGAGGATTTTCCAGAGAGTCGGAGAGATCATTGATGAAAACCAGAAAAAGAACAGTGCGCAGAACGCTACCTTGAGGAACTCCAACCTGGACAGGAAGGGGGGTTGAAAGAACTCCATTTAGGGCCACACGGTGACTGCGACAGGAGAGGAAGTCTGAGAGCCATGAGTGCAGATGGCATTGGATACCATAGGAAGAGAGTTTGGTGAGCAGGGCAGGGTGCCAGACTGTGTCAAAAGCACGTGATATGTCCAGGGATACGGCTCGGATTTCCTGTCTGGCATTGAGGACCTCCATCCATTGATGGGAGAGCAGAAGCAGCATATCCAGGGTAGAGTGACCTGGTCTGAAATCAAATTGCTGATCAGAAGTCAAGCCATTGGAGAAGAGGAAGGATTTGATGTCTGAAGCGATGATGCATTCCATAACCTTCCTGTTGATTGGTCTGTAGAATAAGAAGGCTGATTGGTCTGTAGTTGCAGGGATCTGTTTTTGCACCTTTTTTATGCAGGGCAGTGATGTTTGCTGATTTCCAAGCAGATGGCAGATGGCCTTGAGCAAATGAGAGGGTGAATAGAACAGAGAGAGGGTGAGCAAGAGCAGAAGAGCAGGCTTTGAGGACACGTGGGCTGATGCCGTCTGCACCGGTTGCAGAATCAGAGTCGAGGTTTGACAGCAAGTTCTCCACCTTGTCTGGAGAAAAGGACACAGAGTCCAGGAACAGTTGCGTGCGACTGGGTACGGTAGGTAGAGAAAGTGATGGGTTTTGGACACAAGATTTAGCTGCTAACACCGAGTTTAGGAATTCAGCTTTTTCACATTTGGTATTAGCAGTGCAGCCATTTGAGGTAAGGGAGGGGATGGTAGGGGACCATACACCAGAAACAGATTTGATAAGACGCCACCAGGATTTTGAGGAGGGATAGAGGTTTGAGAGTTTAGACTTGAGATGAGAAAGATGTTGTTTTCTGGCTCTTCTGAGGGTAGATACACACTTGTTCAGAGCTTTATGGAAAGAACTGAGATTGCCCTCAGTTGGGTTTGCTTTCCATGAGGCAAAGGCAAGTTGTTTCAGGACAACTGCCTCGCCACAACCTTCAGTGAACCAAGGGCGGGAGGAAGGGTAGGACAACTGAAGACGAGAGGGGATAAATCTGTGCATGAGGGAGAGCAAGTTTCTTTGAAAGAATTCCCAGGATGAGTTGATGTTGGAGAAATTAGCGATAGGAGACCAGTCTATAAGTTTGAGGGCTGCTTGGAGACCCTGCCAGTCGGCTTGAGTGAAATGCCAGACTCGCCGGTGGTGAGGTGGTTCTCTGATAATAGCCAGACAGATGTCCACTTTGACAAGGACGTGGTCAGAAGAACTGATTGGAGCGAAGGAAGAGCAGCAGATATTGTCAGGGAAATTTATCAAAATCAGATCCAGAAGAGATGGAGTACCATTGCTTGAGATCCAGGTCGGGAAGTTGACCGAATGAGTCAGTCCCAAGCTTTTTCTGAGGTGCCATGGCAGGTGAGAGAGGTACCCACACCAAGCCAACTGGCATGATGACAATTGAAGTCGCCATATATGAGGAAGAGAGAGTTTGGATGAGAAGATAGAAGTTGGTCCATGTTTTCAGATAGTGAGGTGTAGATGGAGTCATCACTGTTAGGTGGACGGTACAGTACACATATAAACATGAGGTGGGAGTGGAGGGAAGCCGTAGCCAGAGGTATTCCTGGGGGTGTGGGGGAGTGAGGGCAGTGCATGGAGAGTGAGGAATAGAGTCTTTGATGAAGAGAGCAACTTCTCCACCAGGGCGAGGCTCAGGTCTGTCAAACCGGAGGAGGGAGTAACCAGGGAGAGATACTTGGGAGTCAGAGATGTCTTGGGGGAGGAAAGATTCTGTTAGGCAGATTATGTCTGGTATGTCAGTGGCAACCTGTATGGAAAGATCTGAAAGGTTTGAGCGAAGGCCCCAGATATTTGAGGTCCATACTTTTAATGAAGAGGTAGGGGAGGAGGATTTGGGTGCAGGGGATGGGGGGGAGGGGGAGGGTATGACAAGGGATGAGGTGGGGAGGTAAGGAGTGTTGTTGAAAGAGTGTGGGGGATTGCAGAATAGCTAGGGGAGGGGGCCGAATGAGGAGGAGAAAAAGCCCTGTGGTGCTGGGGGAGAGGGGGGACAAGAGAGGGGGAAGAAGGCAGTTGAGGATTTGAGGAGGTGGAGTGAAGAGATGGAGGTGAGAGGGTAGTGGAAGGAGGCAGCTTTGTGGATGGGAGGGTGTGCAACTTTGGGAAGGATGAGTGAGGGGGATGAATGGTGGGAGAAAGGTGAGGGGGGAGTTTTTGAGAGAGGTGAGAGGGAGGCTTGGAGGGAGAAGAGTGGGATCGTTGCTTTGAGAGTGAGGGGTCAGAGGAGTGAGTTAGCACTGAAGTTGGAAAAAACAGAATGGTTGATGGAAAGTGAACATTCATAGCAAACTGGGGTTTTTAAAAGTTTTACGTCAGTTATGCAATTAAACACATTTCTTGAGGGATGCAATAAAGGCGAATTCATAAAATGGAGAGAAGAAATGCTGTAACAGTTGGAATTTTTCGGTAAGGTATGAAGGAAAGTTCGAATTGAGAGCAGTCTATTGAAATAGCAGGAGTAGTGCATTCTGATACAGTAAAGAGTACCACATGTGTGAAAGAGGAAGATGAAGCATTATAAGAGATCGTTTTTGTTATTATTATTAATGTTTGAGAGAGTTTTCAACAGATTAGGTCATTGAAGTGCAGAATAAAATTGAGGAAGAAGAAGAGGAGGAAGAAGAAGAGGGAGAAGAAGAAGAAGAAGAAGAAGAAGAAGAAGAAGAATCGGAGAAAGGTCGCGGTTTTTTTTGTTTTGTTGATTTTAGATAAGAAATAGAGTGATTAGTTGGGAGGGATGGGGGATGTTAAGAAAGTGGGAAAGACAGAAATTGAAGATAATGGGGAGAAAAAAACAAATAAACACGATCATACACAGAGGGGAACAAAGGGTAGGCCTCAAGCCTCAAGGATAGGCCTCAAGCACCCAGTAAGACAAGTTCGATGAAATCTCACAAAATAGCACTATTTTTGAAACAAAACCAAACTAGGAACACACAATAACATGTAGGTGAGAAAATAAACAGTTGAAACGGGACAGATAACGACCGGAAACTTAACTTTGAGATCGTCAGCAGGGAGCCCCCAAGGAGACCTGCCAACGCTCCATACCCAGAACCGGAAGTCAAAGTTTCCTCACTTCGTGGCCTTATTGGCCTCTCACCAGGTGAGTTCAGTCGGCTCAGTGGCCTAATCTCACAAAGAGTTCTTCGGCCCACTGAGCCCCCAAAATGGCATGGATCTTCGCCCGCAACGGCCCACAAAAGCACTTTGGCCTCAATGGCCCACAAAAATGCTCCGGCCCATATGGCCTACACACAAGCAGCAGCAGGCAACAAGCCATGCATTGGACAGCAAGTGAAACAGCAATGGTGGCACGGTGATATCGATGGTAAGCAAATGCAGTTTGGAGATGTTATTGAGGACACAAATGAGTGTGATGACCTCAGACCATGTGAGATGGAATGTACCCTTAACCTTCCTTGCCTGACTTGTTTTGGTAAAGTTCTCTTTTTTCCCCTGCCTTTCTCATTTTTTTTCTTTTTACAGACAGGATGGTGTGTTTCTTACTCAACTGTTATCTTCGTGGATGTGTGCTCATGCCATACTGGTGGCCTCTCTGGCACTTGGAGAGGGTGACCTGGCCTGGCCCTTGCCAACAAATTTTCCCATCAACACTACTCGTAGCAGGTGTCACGCATGAATGGTGCGGAGGAGAGTCCATCGAACCTAACCATTTACTTTTAGCTCTAGACAATGCAACAAACCCTGCTATGGCTAGAATTATCCTAATGACCCATTTTTCCCGACCTGGCACACTGTTCCATTCTATTAAATCTGGGCAAGGCCCTTATTTGTCTTTTTCCATTTGGTGGTGCCAGGCATAACTCGCTGGCTGGGGGGTGTGACTACTACTAGGCCTCTTTGCTTGCTTCCAATCGGGGGTGGAGGACAGCCAGCGACCTCGGGGTTCACCTGAGCGTGCTTCTGGTGCTCCTAACTAAGGGGTGGCTCTCTAGCCCCCATACTGTGCTCTCCGAGCACTGAACCTACCGTGCTCTCCTGGCACTGAACCTACCGTGCTCTCCTGGCACTGAACCCTACCGTGCTCTCCTGGCACCTCTGACAGCCTTCACCTGCCAGGAACCCCCAAAGCCCTGGTGCCCTATTTCCCGACTCACCAACTTCCAATACCATGTAACACTCCCAGCCAGTACCATCATACCTTGGCCTGCACCGAGCCCTCGCAGTCCGCCTGCACAATGGAACAGCAGCCAGAATCCATGTCAAATCCTCTAAGTCCCCCTAACCTACACAAACTTGGTTAGGAGAATCCTACCGACAGGGTATGTTGTTCGCACTCACTCTCCTCATCCGCACAACCACGCCATTCACCCAAACACTTTAGTCATTCATTCCACAGTGCCACACCCCCAGTCCACAACACCATCCAACACCTTTCACTTTTATGTGAAAACAAAAACACACCAGTCTCTCGGATACCACTTCGTCATCAAATTTTACTGGTACACTTTTTCATCACACCCCAATCAATTTGTCACTACGTCCATCATCTGCTGGCCTCCCCCATACTGCCCTAATTGTTTATTTCCAACAATTTAAACGAAACATCAAGATCTCTTCACCAGCCCCATGGAACCTCTGCATGGTTCCAACCAGGAATTTCAGTCTTCCCTCAAACAAGCCACTCTTTGTCATCAACTTGTTTCAGGTGTGTTTAACGCTCTGCCTGTAATATCTCCACCACTTTTTTCAATAATCACGCAAATCCACTCGTGCCACTCTTATCCCTTCTGTCATCTCTCAATTTGCAACCACTCTCGATATAATTTTCAATCAAAATTTCTGACATCCCAATATGGCCCTGCTTCTTTGGCTCATTGGAAGGGGAGTGAGGGAACGAATCCCTCAGTACCCATTACATGACCCCGCCACCTTTCCGCCACGGCACAAAGGGGTCACGCCTCAATGGGGGTTGTGGTCTTCCCCCTCCTCTTCTCCAGGGTTCGCGGAAGTCAGGTAAACCCCAATCGGGGGAGCGGCCTCCCCCTCTTCACCAGGGTTCACGGAAATCAGGTAAACCCCAATCGAAGCGGTCTCCCCCTCTTCTCCATAACTCCCTGAAGACAGATAAACCCCACTCAGCTAGCCAAACCCCTCGTGTGCTCAGAAAGGTTTGAAGACCAAGTGACAGATGCCAGTGCCACTTGCTACTCATCTGCACTCTACCCCAAAGTTCCTGTGAGGCTGATAGAGAAATTAAAATCCAATTTCTAAAGCCTGCTCCTGTATGCAGCACCTCCAACTCTGTAAGAACCCATGCAGGGCTGTCCATTATGGTTTCCATCCCCTGGCTCAGGTTCTGTCCTGGTGGCATTTCTATTTCCCCTTGCACCTCTAACCTATTTCCTACATCACCACTCATCTCACGCTCAGGACTCCCACACCCAGCAGGCTGCACACATTCCACACTTTCAACCTTGCCGGCGCACTGACCAACCCCCTCGCACTCCAGAGCTACATTCCCGAATGCCACGTGAGTACACCCACACGTTTCGGCCTCGACAGCACATACCGGTGCTGTAGTCTGGAGTGTGAGCTCACAGCATTCATTCCACACACACATTCAGGGGTCAAGCATATGTGCACCCCATCATACAGAGTCTCTTCATGAACATAAAATTCAATTTCGACCTTAAGCTCATCGTCCGCACCATGTATGCATGTGCCCACGTACCTGCTTCGTTCCTGAGTCACCTCTGTCCGGTCGCTTCTCTCCAGCAGGTTGCTCATCATCGGTTCGCCACACTCCTCTGGGGCTGTCAGCTCCACATGCTGGACCTGCTCAAAATGTATTTCATTCGTCAACAACCCCAAATGCTTCCTCAATGTCTCCATCACCAGGGTTTGCTCTAATTGTGGTGTCATCCGACGAGTGATGTCAATCAAGTCCAGCACCACTAACACCACTACTCCCTGTGGTGATATCACGCCTCCCATATCATTGTGCTGTTCTACTTCCTGGCTCCATTTTCCTTTCCATTTGAGTCGTTCTTCCTCTCTGAGCCTTTTAGTTGTTTGTTATCTTTCCGGAGTTTTTCCATCTCCGTGTACTCCAACTTTGCTCTCTCCTTTAGTTGGTCAATTTCAAATTCGTTTTCTTTTTGTTTTCTATCCCACCGTCTCTCATGTTCTTCATTCTCCAATCTCATCGTTTCCTTCAATTGGTTGATTTCCTTTTCCTGTTTCATTCGTCGTTCTTTCACTATCTCCGTGTACTTCAGCCTTGCTTTCTCCTTTAGTTTTTCTTGTCCTTCTTTTTGTTTCCTCTCCCACTGTCTCTCTTGTTCTTCCTTCTCCAATCTCATCGTTTCCTTCAAATTATTGATTTCCCTTTCCTGCTTCATTCGTTGTTCTTTCACCATCGCTGCACACTCCAAACTTGCTTTTTTTTTTTTTTTTTTTTGTATACCTTGGTCGAGGCTCGTATGAGAGCTAACACACAACTCACAGCAAGGAGGCATGAGACAAGAGGGGCGGGAGTGGAAGGGACAAAACAGTGGGGAACAGACACATTCGGTGAACTGTGGAAGGGAGAGGGATGGGGATGGGACGGGGAACATAGCGAAGAGAAGATGGTCATTTCAGGGACTTTCAGGAAGGAAAGCAGGAGAAATGAAGGAAGTGGGCTTGGGTGGATTATCGGGGGTAGAAAAGATCGAGGATTTGGATGGGGGAAGATAAGAGGTGGTGGTGAACAGCTGTTTTGAAAGCCTGGAGGGAAGAATGGGAAAGAATAGAGTGAGGAAGTTTATTCCAAAGGCGGGAAAAAAGAGGAATGAAAGAGTGAAGATGAGCAGTGATTTTTGATTTTGGTAGTTTTACCAGAAGGGGGTTGTTGGCGGACCTTGAGCGCCCTGTGGAAATGTGGTGGGGACAAATCGCAGAGAGAGCAGGGGGGGCAAGGCTGGAGAGGAGTCGGTGGAAGACAGAAAGACCACCGACCAACCTGCAGTGATTGAGTGAGAGGCCCAAAGACTCAGCTTCATTGCGGGAGATGCCGATGATCTTAAATGCCCTGGTTTCGACAGCGTGAAGCCGAGAAAGGTGGGAGGCAGGAGCACCAGCCCAGAGGGGAGAGCAGTACTCCATCAGGCTATGGACAAAAGCTTTGTAAGTGGTCAGGAGCTCAAGAGGGCCGAGGAAGGACTTAGCACGACGGAGGATTCCCAGTCGGCGACTGGCTTTTGAGGCGAGGTTGGAAATGTGACTTTCCCAGGAAAGGTCATGGCAGATAGTGAGACCGAGAAGCTTGAAAGAAAAGACTTCTTCCAGAGGATTGTTGAGAAAGTGGATGGGGGGGGGGGGGTTGTAAACGGTCCTTTCGAAGAAACATAGTGAGAGTGTGAGATTTGTCTGGATTGAAAGACATGTTCAACGTGTTGGACCAGTGTGTGATTTTATCCAGATCTGCAGTGAGCGAAGAAGCTGCTGCTTGCCGGTCTGAGGGATGACAGATGGTACGGCAGAGGGTGGAGTCGTCGGCAAAGAGAAATAGAGGATTTTCCAGAGAGTCCGAGAGATCATTGATGAAAACCAGAAAAAGAACAGGGCCCAGAACGCTACCTTGAGGAACTCCAGCCTGCACAGGAAGAAGGGATGAAAGAACTCCATTTAGGGCCACATGTTGACTGCGACAGGAGAGGAAGTCTGCGAGCCATGAGTGGAGATGGCCTTGAATACCATGGGAAGAGAGTTTGGTGAGTAGGGCAGGGTGCCAGACTGTGTCAAAAGCACGTGATATGTCCAGGGATACGGCTCGGATTTCCTGTCTGGCATTGAGGACCTCCATCCATTGATGGGAGAGCAGAAGCAGCATATCCAGGGTAGAGTGACCTGGTCTGAAACCAAATTGATGATCGGAAATCAAGCCATTGGAGAAGAGGAAGGATTTCATGTCTGAAGCGATGATGGATTCCATGACCTTGCTGATGATTGGGAGAAGGCTGATTGGTCTGTAGTTACAGGGATCTGTTTTTGCACCTTTTTATGCAGGGCAGTGATGTTAGCAGATTTCCAAGCAGATGGCAGATGACCTTGGGCAAATGAGAGGGTGAATAGAACAGAGAGAGGGTGAGCAAGAGCAGAAGAGCAGGCTTTGAGGACACGTGGGCTGATGCCGTCTGGACGGTTGCAGAATCTGACTCGAGGTTTGAAAGCAAGCTCTCCACCTTGTTAGGAGAAAAGGACACAGAGTCCAGGGACAGTTGGGTGCGACTGGGTAAAGTGGGTAGAGATAGTAATGGGTTTAGGACACAAGATTTAGCTGCAAACACCGAGTTTAGACATTCAGCTTTATCACGTGTGGAATCAGCAGTGCGGCCATTTGAGGTAAGGGAGGGGATGGAGGGGGAACATACACCAGAAACAGATTTGATTAAACGCCACCAGGATTTTGAGGAGGGAGAGAAGTTTGAGAGTTCAGACTTGAGATGAGAAAGATGTTGTTTTCTGGCTCTCCTGAGGGTAGATACACTCTTGTTCCGAGCTTTGTGGAAAGAACTGAGATTGCCCTCAGTTGGGTTTGCTTTCCATGAGGCAAAGGCAAGTTGTTTCAGGACAACTGCCTCGCCACATGCTTCAGTAAACCAAGGGCGGGAGGAAGGGTAAGACAACTGAACACGAGAGGGGATAAATCTGTGCATGAGGGAGAGCAAGTTTCTTTGAAAGAATTCCCAGGATGAGTTGATGTTTGAGAAAGTAGTGATAGGAGACCAGTCTGTAAGTTTGATGGCTGCTCGGAGACCCTGCCAGTCGGCTTGAGTGAAATGCCAGACTCGACGGCGGTGAGGTGGTTCTCTGATAACAGCCAGAGAGATGTCCACTTTTACAAGGATGTGGTCAGAAGAACCAATTGGAGCGAAGGAAGAGCAGCAGATATTGTCAGTGAAATTTGTCAAAATCAGATCCAGAAGAGATGGAGTACCATTGGTTGAGATCCGGGTCGGGAAGTTGACCGATTGAGTCAGTCCCAATGAGTCGCAGAAAGCTTTTGCTGAGGTGCCATGGCAGGTGAGAGAGGTACCCACACCTAACCAACTGGCGTGATGACAATTGAAGTCACCACATAAGAGGAAGAGAGAGTTTGGATGAGAAGATAGAAGATGGTCCATGTTTTCGGAAAGTGAGGTGTAGATGGAGTCATCACTGTTCGGTGGACGGTACAGTACACATATAAACATGAGGTGGGAGTGGAGGGGAAGCCGAAGCCAGAGGTATTCCTGGGGGTGTGGGGGAGTGAGAGCAGTGCATGGAGAGTGAGGAATAGAGTCTTTGATGAAGAGAGCAACACCTCCACCAGGACGAGGCTCAGGTCTGTCATACCGTAAGAGGGAGTAACCAGGGAGAGATACTTGGGAGTCAGACACGTCTTGAGGGAGGAAAGTTTCTGTTAGGCAGATAATGTCTGGTTTGTCAGTGGCAACCTGTATGGAAAGATCTGAAAGGTTTGAGCGAAGGCCCCGAATATTTGAGGTCCACACTTTTAATGAAGAGGAAGGGGAGGAGGCTTTGGGTGCAGGAGGTGGAGGGGGAGGGGGAGGGTAGGACAAGGGATGAGGGGGGCAGGTAAGGAAGGTTGCTGAAGGAGTGTGGGGTATTGCAGAATAGCGAGGGGAGGGGGCCGAATGAGGAGGAGAAAAGGCTCTGTGGAGCTGGGGGAGAGGGGGACAAGAGACAAGGAAGAAGGCAGTTGAGGATTTGAGGAGGTGGAGTGAAGAGATGGAGGTGAGAGGGCAGTGGAGGGAGGCAGGTTGGTGGATGAGAGGGGGGCAACTTTGAGAAGGAAGAGTGAGGGGGATGAAAGGTGGGAGAAAGGTGAGGGGGGAATTTTTGAGAGAGGTGAGAGGGAGGCTTGGAGGGAGAAGAGTGGGATGGTTGCTTTGAGAGTGAGAGTGAGGGGTGAGGGGGGTGAGTTGGCACTGAAGTTGGAAGAAAAGAATGGTTGATGGAAAGCGAGCATCCATGGCAAACTGTGGTTTTTAAAAGTTTTAGGTCAGAGATGCGATTTAACACAATTCTTGATGGATGCAATGAAGGCGAAATCAGAGCATGGAGAGAAGAAGCGCTGTAATAGTTGGATTTTTTCGGCAAGGAATGAAGGAGAGGTCGAAATGAGAGCAGTCTGTTAAAATAGCAGAAGAGTAGTGCATTGTGAAACAGTAAAGAGTACCACATGTGTGAGAGAGGAAGATGAAGCATTATAAGATCGTTTTTGTTGTTAAAAATAATGTATGAGAGAGTTCAACAGATTAGGTCATGGAAGTGTAAAAAAAAAAATCGATTAAGAAGACGAGGAGGAAGTTAAGAGGAAGAAGAAGAAGCAGAATCGGGAGAAGGTGAGCGTGTTGTTGTTGGGTATATGTATATGTATATATGTATGTATATATGTATATATGTATATATGTATATATGTATATATGTATATATGTATATATGTATATATGTATATATGTATATATATATATATATATATATATATATATATATATATATATATATATATATATATATATATATATATATATATATATATATTTTTATTTTTTTATTTTTTTTTGTTGTTAATATTAATGTATGAGAGAGTTCAACAGATTAGGTCATGGAAGTGTAAAAAAAAAAAAAATCGAGGAAGAAGTTAAGAGGAAGAAGAAGAAGCAGAATCGGGAGAAGGTGAGCATGTTGTTGTTGTTTTAAGGTTTTTTTTATTTTTTTTTGTTTTTGTTTTTGTTTTTGTTTTTGTTTTTGTTTTTGTTTTTGTTTGTTTAGATAAGAAAGAGATTAGTTGGGAGAATGGGGGATGTTTGGAAAGTGGGGAGGATCAAAATTGAAGGTAATGGGGAGGATAGAAATTGAAGGTAATGGGGAGAAAAAAACAAACAAACAAAAAAAAAAAAACGATCGAACACCGAGTGGAACCGGTAGGCCTCAAGCCTAGGCCTAGGCCTCGAGCACCAGGTAAGAACGTCGACAAAAATACTCACAAAATAGCACGATTTTTGAAACAAAACCGAACTAGCAACACACAGTAACATGGAGGTGAGAAAATTAAATAGTTAAAACGGGACAAATAACAACCGGAAACTTAGCTTTGAGAACGTCAGCAGGGAGCCCCGAAGAAGACCTCTCGCTGCTACAAAACCGGAACCGGCAAAACCGGCTTTGGCTTCTAACTGTTCGATCCGCACAGTGTGGTTCCTTAACATTTAATTCTCCGCTCTCTTTTTTTCCTCTCTCAACGTCCTCAGCTCGTTTTGTAATTCCCTCTCTTAATTTTGGTGTTTTTGCAACTCAGAAGCTCTTTCCCATAATTTCTTGCTTATCTCCCACCTCTTTTGCATTCTTCCTCCCTCCTTTCGTCCATTCTCTTACCGTATTCCTGGCAAATTTCGAGTTGACGTGCCAGTTCATTTCCCCTGCACTCCGCTTTCCGAAACTGTCCTGACTTTTCCAACAACTCTTCCCTCCCTCTCCTCCGATCTTTCTCTTCTCTTTCCATCTCCTGTACAAGGCTTTCTCTTATCTGATTGCCTGATCTTACCTCTTCCTTCAGTTGTTTCAATTCCAAATCGTGTTCCCGTTTTTCCTTTTCCAGCTTTGTTTTCCATTCTTCCTCCAAGCTCTTCCTATCCTGGGAGTTACTAATTTGCTCCTCCTCTATTCCTTTGTTCAGTTCGCTCTTCTCTTGTTCCAACTTGTGGGTACTCCACTCGACTTTCCTCATTTCTCCCTGTAGTTCCTTGAACTGTCTTGACTTTTCCAAGAATTCTTCCTTCAGTTGTTTCAATCCCAAATCATGTTCCCATTTTACCTTTTCCAGCTTTGTTTTCCATTCTTCTTCCAAGTTCTCCCGATCCCAGGAGTTACTAATTTGCTCTTCCTCTATTCTTTCGTTCAGTTCGCTCTTCTCTTGTTCCAACTCATGGGTACTCCACTCTACTTTCTCATTTCTCCCTGTAGCTCTTTGAATTGTCTTGACTTTTCCAACAATTCTTTCTTCCTTTGCTCCAGATATTTCTGTCCTCTTTTTATCTTCTGTTCTAGGCTTTCTCTTATCTGATTGCCTGATCTTACCTCTTCCTTCAGATGTTTCAAGTCCAAATCGTGTTCACATTTTTCCTTTTCCAGCTTTATTTCCCATTCTTCCTCCAAGATCTTCCTATCCTGGGAGTTACTAATTTGCTCCTCCTCTATTCTTTTGTTCAGTTCGCTCTTCTCTTGTTCCAACTTATAGGTACTCCACTCTACTTTCCTCATTTCTCCCTGTAGTTCCTTGAACTGTCTTGACTTTTCCAACACTTCACGGGTAATCCACTCTACTTTAATCCTTTCTCCACGTAGTCCCAAGTCTGCATTGGCTAAGTCTTTTTCCAACCCCCAAATTCGTTCCTGTGCATCGGCCAATTGTTGTGACACCCTGTGCACATAATCTTCCTGACCCTCATCTGCCTGCCGTAGTGCCTCATCCAATTTAATTTGTAAATCCTCTATATAATTTCCATCACACCTCCTCTGCTCCAGGGTATCCACCAATCGTGCATGAATCTCGTCAATGTACGCGTTGCCGTCCTGCTTCGTTTGCCATTACCACGTGGTTTAAACCGGTGGGCGGGAGTGCTTTCTTCGTGCCATGCGGCTCATTGCGCTATTATTAGCCCACTCCCGCCTCGCGTCGCGCCAAGTCGGAGCCGCGCCGCCACTTCGCGACTCCATCTTTCTTTATAATTTCGAAGTTTTACACCCGATCCGCTCAAAATAAAATCAAAGCAAATTTGGACCGTTTTTTAAATTTTATTCTCGCGCCTCTCGTAACCAATGTTCAGGGTGCGAAATGCACCACAGGTCCAAATATTCCACTCCTGACTACCAGTGTTGAGGATTCGGCGGTGGCAGGAAATTCGGAAGAGTGCGTCAATCACTGTCCGTAACCAGTTTGGGTTTTCGGACCCTTCTCTCGACAGCCAAATGCTACAGATTCGGCGCCACCCTAACCACCGCCGTCTCCGGGGTTATAAGGCTGGCTTGGTTCGGCACAATTCTCGGGTTACGCGTCTCGAACCACGATACCAAATTACACCTGCACCTTGCCAGCTGGAGGAATAGACCCTGGTTACAGACTGGTTTTGTCAGAGACCGAGTGGAGTCTATCAGTCTGTAACCATTTTCGTTTTTATATCCAAATCGTGTGGATCGTTCCTCGGCGTGGCACAAATTAATTCAAAGTGGCAACTTCATACGAATCAGCCAGATTTATTGGGGATATCGGGGAAGACAACACAAGCAAAGCATTCACGACAATGTTATAATTAATCTTTTACCCGTTCTTAACTAGGGAGCTACGGATTACGGGTTTCGAAGGGAACTCGAACGAGATAAACCTTAAACAAAATGCAGACAAGACATGGACAGCATGCAGACAAGACACAGAGTACTTGGTGATGTTTCATGGACGAGAGGAAAGTGTCAAATGCACGAATGTGGCTCGTGACAAGCCGATGTCCATGGATTCGAGCGCCCAAACTCAAGCACGCCGCGTGGAAAGATGGCGCTCGTCCTCCTTTTGTCGCACTGCCCACGCACGTGGCCTCCGCGTGTTCTGACCCCGCGTAAGGTCGATGGCACAAGACCGCCAGATCGATGGTGGGTTTCAGCTGGTTTCGCACAAGGTCCAGTATACAAGTGCAGGCCTGGCCTGTTCACCAGACCAGGCCAAATCGAGGTGTTGGACTCTGCAGGCTGGGTCCATGGGATTCCAAGACGTCGTCAAGCCGTGAGGTGAGTTGGGACAGTCAGAGGCTCCATCACTGGACTCCGAATGAACCTGTCGATGTTTCCTCACGAAAGTCGATCGCGCCCCACCTCGGCGCTCAGTTTCACCACTGCCGATTGCAGACTCAGCGTGCTCAGGTTCACCTTCTGCCGATCGCAGACTGACCTCGGTGCTCTCGGTTCCACCTTTTCTTTTTTGGAGTGCCCCTCTACGAAGCTGACAAACTCCTCCCTTCAGTTTCACTTCCTTCTCGAGGCCACTCCCCTCTCAGCGCTGGGTGGGGACTATTGTCCGGAGAGAGGAAGGACGAAGAAGAACCTCTCGGTCCACCACCAATGTACCAACTATGAACAGCCTCTTACACCTCCCGACACACATGTAGCATCCATTTACCGAGCAACCTGGCTAAACATGCATTTAATGGGGGATCTGGAGCAATCCTATATTTAGTAACACACTAAGGGCCATTTCCGCAACAATATATATATATATATATAAATATATATATATATATATAAATATATAAATATATATATATATATATATAAATATATATATATATATATATATATATATATAAATATATATATATATATATATATATATATATATATACATATATATATATATATATATACATATATATATTAGACTAGGCGTAAGTAGTCACCATCGGGACTGAGAAAAAAAGTGATGACTTAGACATGTGACGACTTACGCGTATGCGAACATTCATGATGACTGTGAGGTGAAGGATGAAGTCGCGCGTGGCCTGTACACATACGTGTGAGAAGGTGCAACTATCTCAAAGCCGGCTATTGTACCAAAAGGGAAACACAATCCTTGGGGCATATGTGGGGGTTCATTGGTGAGTTGGAAAGTGATCAAGCAAAGATGGAATTCATGAATCACTTTATCAAAAGTAAAGATAATGAACAACTGTAAGACAACTCATATACCATCGGTGATGGTATATGACCATCGACAAATGTGGAATTTTTAGATTCATTCATTGGAATGTTAGAATTCATTCATTGGAATGAATGTAGAATGAGTTTTCATATGGAATGAAAACTCATATACCATCGACAAATTACATGATACACAGTCATCGTGATGACTACCACTCAATACCTATGTGAAAGTGAGTGTGGTGATGTACAAAACAAGCCAATATAAAACCATGATCGGACTTCAACTCTAAGCTCAATCGATCCGTTACTCCTTCGCCAGAGACTGCATTGTGCAGCCTGTCTACCTCTTCAGATGCATGTGGGATGGCATGCTGACTGAGCTGAACGCAGCGCAGTTATAAATAGCCTATCACTAGCGGTGTAAACCAATGAGCGCGCATCACGATTCCATGAAATTGGGCTTCTCACGAGGTAGAAGTTCCGTGTGACGAGTTAGGCGTGGTAATTTACTTGAGTTTCCATTACGCGGGAATGGACAACATCTGACGACTTAGATGAAGTGACGACTTAGAGATGACGACTTACCGACTTTATTCAAAGGGATTTAACATTAGATAAATTCGGGACTTTTTGACGCTGCCGACTTGCGCCGAGTCTACTGTATGTATGTATAATGTGTATATATATATATATATATATATATATATATATATATATATATATATATATATATATATATATATATATATATACAGTTTTTGACCCTATCTCTCAATTTCGAAAATAAGGCCTATTAAAATATAATTTGACTTTGACTTAAAAAATAATTGGTGGTTGAATTCAGAGCGGATATGAAAATCCTGTTCAAATTTCATGTCAATTGGATGAAAATTGACAATTTTAGAAATTCCTGTCTATGTTGACGTTTTGGCTGATGTTGACTTCAAAAATAATTGGTGGCTGAATTTGTTGACCTGATACGCAAATCCTTTTCAAATTTCAAGTAAATTGGATGGAAATTGAAATTTTTTGAAATATGGCACATTTTGACTTTTTGGCCTATGTCGATGTTATGGCCAATATTGACCTCAAAAATAACAGGTGGTTGAATTTAGTGACTTGATATGTAAATGCTCTTCAAAATTCAAGTCAATTGGATGAAAATTGACAATTTTAGAAATTTGGCCTATTTGACCGAAGTTGACCTCAAAAATAATTGGCGCTTGAATTCAGAAAGTTGATATGCAAATGGTCTTCAAATTTCCAGTCAATCGGATCAAAATTGAAGATTTAAAAATATTGAAAAAGTTATTGACCTTTGGCCTATGAAGAAGACCTTTTAACCTCTTGAACTCAACAATAAATAGGATTCTGTCAGACCACCAACTCCAGCATTTGGTGAAGTTTCGTGACGATCCGTTTAAAATTGTGACCTGTAGGCAATTACAGGTGAGCGGACCGATAAACAAACAAACTAACAAACAAAGAGAAGCGATCAACATACTTGTCAATTTATTTATTTTTTTGCCAAGTAACAGACAGACAAACAGGGTGAAAGGGTGAAAATATAACCTCCTTCCACCTTCGGCGGTGGAGGTAAAAACGGTCTTAAGGTTTGTAGTGAAGAGAGTAATGTTTGAAAATTGATGAAAGGACATTTATCATCGGAAGATATTGTTATGGCTGTGGAAATTGGCAGACCACCATAAAGGGCCCGTAGGTGAGATATCTCTGTAAGTACATGTGTAGTTAGCCCCACCCGTTGTATAGAGGGAATTTATGTGAGTCATTCGGGCTGCGACGCTTTGAGATAGCCGTTTTTCTGTTCTATCTTTATTTTGAACCAACCACGTCTCAACCGCCATCACACAACAACCACCACGCCAGCCATCGTCACCAACTACAACCACGCTCCAACCCGCAGACAACAACAACAACAACGCCAACAGCCATGGCCTTTACCTTCACAACTCAATCCCGCAAACATCGCATTACCGTCATTCCCAAACGGCACCATAACCATCAAACCACCACCGATAAACCCTCCACCACTCTCACCTCTCTCCTTCTACGGCCATTCCCGCACCACCTGTGAACACTGAGCGTCGGGCTGTCTTGGGCTCGTTCAACGATACGCACTGAGCCACGAGTGCAAATAGCGGCCTTTCCGAGGGAGAATTCAGATCAAGAACGCTACACGCCCACTTCTGATCCGTCCAATTAGCAAGCACGGAGCGGCTTGGCTGCGCCTCCAGGCGCGTCTGTGTGAAATCGATATATGCAAATTCTAGGATCAGAGGAGGTTCACGCCCACTTTTCCTCCATCCAATGGGCGAGCGTGGCTCCGCCCCCGAGGTCATCCTGATCCGGAAATTTGCATATAGTTTTCTCCTGCCGGCCTATAAAACGGCGAGCGCAAGGCGAATCGTGGCAGAGTGTGGCAGCGGCAAAGTGTGGCAGCGGCAGAGTGTGGCAGCGGCAGAGTGTGGCAGCGGCAGAGTGTGGCAGCGGCAGAGTGTGGCAGCGGCAGAGTGTGGCAGTAGCCAGTAGCAGTGTGTGTCGGCAGAGAAAGAGTGAGTCGAGCCATTGGTGTGGCAGAGAGTGGAGTCGGGTGGCGAAGGCATCGAGTTTGGTTCTGCAGTCGGCTGAGGAGAGTTGTGGGAAGAGGCCAAGGAGCTCGGGTCCGAGGCGAGATGGACGGCGGTCGGCGACTAGGTCGTGGTGTGAGATCGCTCGTCGCGGGACCCAAGCCAGCCAGCCATTCTCCTCCCCCAGGGCATCAACAATTCCCCCTTTCTTCCGTGCTGAGATAGTGCAAAAAGGGATCCCTGTTCCCACCCCACTCCAAACGTCGTGCCAACGAAACCCGCCAAGGAGCACGGAGTCGGGGCACAGCCATGCGGCCACATCTGCGGCTCGTCTGCCAACGCGTCACGAGGACGTGGGTAGGACCCCTTGGTCTCGCGGACCTGGCCGCTCCTTCAGGTCACGCGCGCATATTGGCCTACAGGCCCGTCTGCTCCCTTGTCTATGAGGGTGACTTCTTTCCTTTGCTTTTGAGTAAATGTGTGTTGGCGCCGTCTGTAAAGTAGAACTGTATAAGTCTTGCCATGTGTACGCGTATTCGGTAGTAACTCTGCGTCATTGTTTCTTTTGTTGTAACTGCTATATGTGCATTTTGACTGTTTGGCTGTATATGTGTGCTTTCCGTGTGTCGCGTAATAAATGTGCATTGTGTGAACTGTTTTCCCGTTTCGCTTCGTGTTTTCTTTATTGACCCTCCATCCTGCTTCACGTAAAGGGTTTGTAGTGGGCTTAATATGCCCGATAATTAATTGGAACCGTCGAGGCCGACGATAACACCGCTTGGTTATCACTGTAGCATGGAACGGACCGCTTAAGCGGTTCGTGTCCGGAGTCGGCCTGTGGCGTGGTGCGATTGCCTGGTCGACCATTCGCGTAGGTACTTAGGCAGATAGAATTTGGCGAGCGACCCTATCCTGCGCGGCTGGGCAATTGGCATGATCGTGGTGAGGTTAAACCCCCACCCGTGACTAGCCCCCGGCGTTGGTCTGAGAGGGCCATGACTGAATTGTCCGTTCCGGTGGGCGAGGCGGCCGCTATTCGAGTCGAGCGGCCGATCGCACGCCGGCGGGAGCGAATTCGCAACAATATGAAATAATCAAACCGGTAACACCGAGCTTTGTACGAGAGAATAATTTAAGTCTTCATAAGAGCAATGGAGCTCACACAGCCTTTCACAAGAGAAGAAACAGGAACAGACTTCAGCTGGTTGGTGTACAGATCTAGCCTTGTGAGTTGTGTTTGTTTATCAAACACTCCGTTAGGAAGAGACTGGAGCTGGTTTTTGTACAGATACAGCTCTTTGAGTTGTGTTAGTTTATCAAACACTCCGTTAGGGAGAGACTGGATCTGGTTGGTACTCAAATACAGGATTGTGAGTTGTGTTAGCTTATCAAAGGCTCCGTGAGGGAGAGACAAAGGATTGTTTTTTTTTCTTCCCATTCAGATTTTAGTTTAATAATTTAAAATTGTAATTGACCACTAATGTTTTAGTTATTCATTATATTGTCTTTGTGTTTTATTCCCGTTATAATATGTGTGGATTTTACAAACTCTCACACCGACAGCAACAAATTTAAATTCTTCAATAATTTAAATAAAGGAGAGGCATAAATAGCTTAATAACATGATAATAAAACAGCAAATTGTATCTCGAGTACATCTGGCAATGAGATTAAATTGTTCACCCTCAATGATTTTGGGGTTTTTCTATTAATTTGGAATTATTATTTGGGTTTTTCCAAGATTTTCTTTTTTCAAGTTTTCCTTTTTTGTTATCCCACATTTAAATTAATTCTTATTTTTCATCTTTTTGTAATAATTACATCAGAATTAAACAAATATCATGCATTGTTTCTTGAGTTGGTTTTTGTGATTCCAGAGGCTCAGATAACCAACGTTGGAACACCTGCAGTCCCATGGGTTGTTATAAAGCCAGATGCCCTGTAGGCTGGTCATGTGGCTGGTGCGAAGTTAGAAAAAGACAAGCAAGCATAAGGACCTTCCACGCAGTGTTGTATAAACCCCAAATACACACAAATTAAAGGAACAAGTGCAGACACCAAAGTGGACACCACAACAAAAACACCAACATTCATCCTCATCATGTCATCATCCTCATCATGACGAGAAAGGGAGAGTAGGAGGGGAGGGGGGGGGGGTCCATAGCTAGGTTGTAGTAAGTGTAACATGGTCCTTGTGTTTTGAGTAGGTTTAATTGCCATGTATCAAGGATGCACACCATCATGTGTTGTCTTTTTTCCAAGTACGAATAACGGTCCATACATTTCCATGATATGGTTGTGGACAGACGAAAATCAAGATCAAATCCACAAGATCCCATTTCAGACTAAGTCCAACGAGGGCTAATAAAATGCACACATGGCCAAAATCATTATTTCTCCATGTCATTTACATGAAGATTTTACTGAGAAAAACAAGTGGTCACTTTAGCCGTATTATCTAAACTGTAGGAGATAGCAGGACGTTCAGACCGATCGAGTCAATTCAAATCCTCATCTATTGAACAATATTTCTCTAAAGGATTAACAAAAAATTACATGTGAAGATGGTTAATTTTTTTTTTGGATCAAGAGGGTAGAAACCCAGTTTTTGGTAACACACATTTATGGATAATACCCCTTTTCTGTAACGTTTGAAACTGTAGCTTTAACAGCAATAACTGTTGTTTGTTTAAAGCACGTTAAATGTTTAACGGCAATAAATGCTGTATTTTTCCTGGAATCGATCAAAATTGACTTTCAACCATCAACAATTAATATCCTGTTGCAGTTCTGCAAAACCGCATGCCTCGAAAGCAATGGCACCCAACATAGTGATTCTCAGGCAGTTATTTCATTAGTATTAGTGTAATTAGACCTTCCCTCATGTCTCATGGGTTAACGGGACGAAGTGTGTTGCGTGGGACTCATAGTTAGGTCGAATAAATATCTCTTTGATCCATACTCTCACCTCAACACAATACAATACACAAACAAGCATGCAAGCACACACGCCATTCAACAGACAATTGTTTAATAAAGACAGGGCGATGCCTCCCGTGGTTCAGATCGTCCCCGTTGCACACAAGACAACATTCCCCGGAAATTCAAATTTAAAGACAACATTCAAATCTGCGCGTCAATTTCCAACCAGCACCTCACCTTACTCCGCGCCTTGCCTACCAAATCTCAAAACTTTGATGAGAAATGCCTCCCACACATGGGAAAAATACTCCTGCACCCCTTCGTACCTCTGCATCGCTACAATTCACCACTCTATTTCGAGCACCGCGTGGCGTCAGCCATTGGCCTTGGCGCTGCGCAATGGTTGACCATGCTGCAGATGCTAAATTGCTCAACCGCATCTCACTGAGTCACTGGGAACGTCCTGGGTGAGCATCCAGAATTATTATTCAACAGACCATCCAGTCAATAGACCATGGCAAGACCATATGCAATGAGGAGGGGTCGCGTGAAGGGTGATCCAGGGATTTGGTTCAGGTCCTGATTGTGCATTGTGGCTCGTAAAGGAGGCCATGGGTGGGGAGAAAGTCTGCTACCATCCTACATACAAACTAAACTCAGTGCACGTTTGGGACCGGGGTGTCAGCTCGAGGAGCGTGCTTCACCATGTTAAGTCGCGAAGTCCGAGCTGTGCCGAAGCTGGTGGGCATCTGAGCTGGTTTCCGGTCCCGGAGCCTAGCGTGAAATGGCTAGAGCCACTGTGGCCCAATAGTTGAACAGGATTTGGGCCACAGCCAATTGCTTTCCGGCCCTCAACCCATCCTTCGCCTGGGGCTTATAAAAGGGGGTACCACAGAGCCATTGAGAGAGATTCTTCTTCGAGAACATAATCTGTGTGCAACTGCCATCCTTTGAGAGAATAAAGTGGACTCACTGCCATGCTGTCGACATGCCGCCACCCCCACGAAGCCGGATGGGCTTACCACCGGCCAGAAATGGTGCACCAGTGTGGACCTCATGTTGCCACAGGTCCTGGTAAATAAATAAGGAGATAACATGCCACATCACAAGGTGGGAACGCTCAGGCGGAGCGTCCTTTCGAGGTGCACACTTTCACATACAGACCTTGACGTGGTTAGTTTAGGGATCTTCCTTCTCAAACATCTATTCTCATTCTCATTCTCATTCTCATTCTCATTCTCATTCTCATTCTCATTCTCTCTCTCTCTCTCTCTCTCTCTCTCTCTCTCTCTCTCTCTCTCTCTCTCTCTCTCTCTCTCTCTCTCTCTCTCTCTCTCTACACCCCTCTATCCCATCTACTGTGGACGTGCAAAGATGACCGCGTTACTGACTTGCAATCACATTTTCCTCTGGCATGACACCGGACCCCTTATTTTGCATGCATCGCACCTCCCACTCCCACACCGTAGACAACTGTATTTTTCCACCTACCCCTTCCTAAGCATCCTGAGCCACGCTGGTCAGCCAAATGCACCCGGTATTTAGAGGGCGCTCATGCTCACCTTTTTTCTTTCTTTTTTGACGATCAAAATTTCATTGGTGTGTGTGTGTGTGTGTGTGTGTGTGTGTGTGTGTGTGTGTGTGTGTGTGTGTGTGTGTGTGTGTGTGTGTGTCAGTGTATCAATGTTTCTCTTCCATAACTCCAAAACTATAAAACTTAGCAGCCTGAAACTTAGCAAGCATAAAAAGAAAACTCCAAGGAAGTACATAACTGAGAATTGGGTGTTTGGGTGAATTAAAACACCCCTTTTGAAGATAGTTAACAGCGTTATTGAAATATATCCTTCATCAGGCACTTCCTCAGCCACCTCGCTCTTTGTGGTCTAAAGGCGTATCCAAGGTAACTTCGTTGAAGTCTGAAGCTGCCATGTTTTTTGACCTGCTCAACCATGCCGACTTGGAAAAGGTCACAACAAGTTCTTCATGATAACGGTTTTTTAAAATAACTTTCCTCACTCATATTATCGAATGCGTGTCAATCATAGCTTCGAATCGCTGGGTACATTGCAATGTTTATAAACGCCAGAACACGGCAGCATTAATGGCTTTATTCATTTCCGCACATGCGATAACTGTGATGATCTCTTCCAGTGAGCAGAATTACAAATATAAGCTCCAGAATCTAACTTTGAAGCAGTTCTCACAACTAAAAAAAGTGTTGATTTCTACAATTCGGACATATTTGTTTGGGTAAGTCTAACCCAAACCCTAACATCCTCTCCCTCCACCCTCTCCTCCCCCCCTCCCCTGTCAGTCTTCTCCTCTCCCTTCTGTCCTCTCCTCTCCTCTCCCCTCCTTCCGTCCTCTCCTCTACTCTCCTCTCCTCTCCCCCCGTCCTCTCCTCTCCCTGGGTGCATGCTTGCATTCGCAACCATATCTCGGACAAGTATGGACCGATTTCATTCGTACTTGTCACAACGACAACAAACGATGGCATGCATCTGCACATAATTTTGTTTTGCGATGTGATCAAAGATGGCCTACTGGCAGCCATTTTTGTTTTATTAAAAAAAAACCCAGTGTTGAACATGTCCTCAACCATTTCTCAGACATGCATGATCCGATTATGTTAAAACCCGGCAGAAGAACAGTATATAATGGCATACATGTGCACCTCACTTTATTTTGCGATCTGATCAAAGATGGCCGAATGGTCGACTGGCGGCCATTTTAGTTGTAAAAACAACCTGGTATCGAACATGTTCTCAACCATTTCTGGGCCATGCATTTGCCGATGTTGTTCGAACTTGGCACACAGATAAAGAATGATGACTTTCATTTGCACGTCATTTATTTTCGAGATCAGATCCAAGATGGCTGACTGATAGACTGGCGGTCATTTTAGTTGTACCTAAATATGGGTTGGCCCTTTAACTCCGTACAGTAAAATTACTAAAACAATGGGGGCTATAACATTTTATATCTTTTTTACTTGTTTTACATATATTTCCTCTTTCTTGTTTTATTATGAACAAAAGTTCATTTTATGAAGAGGGTGTGAAAGTATTGTTGAAATGTGATGTGATGTTAATATATAATATAAATGAAATATATATTTACACAATTCAATTTTCATGAAAAAATTATATTATTTCTGGACAATAAAAATCAATGTTTCATTTTACCTTTCAACCTTTGAACTTCTCCCAGAGCATTATATTTTCATTTCCAACTTCTATGTCGTCCTGTGACCGTTCACACTCGTCTCGCAAACATTTATCACAAATAGAATGTTTCTCTTTTAAAACGGTACTGTTTTTCTCTTTTAAACTTTATTTTGAAAAAAAAATCTTATCTCCGAATTATTCATATTCCTCAGTAAAACTGTTTTACTGAGGAAAATAGAAATGTAACAAACAGTCATTATAATTACAACAGTAACAATACTGGTTGGTTAATTACTCATTTCCAATCAATTCAAAATAGTTCACAAAAATAAGTAAAAATTGTTCATCACACCTTGTCATGAGGTAGGAGAAGAACAGACTTCAGCTGGTTGATGGCCAGACTCAACGTAGTGAGTTTAGTGAGCTGATCAAACACTCCATGAGGAATTGACTGGAACTTGTTAGCCCCCAGATCCAGAAATGTGAGACTGGTAAGTTTATCAAACACTCCACTGGGAAGAGACTGCAGCTGGTTGCAAGTTAACAACATTCAGTTCAGTTTGTTTGTGAAGAGAGTCAAGGGTAAACACGATTGTTTTATCGTTCAATACTTCTATTTTATACCCATCATGCTTAGTGTGGCTCCTTACTCCATTCTTGCTCTCTAGTAAATGTACCAGTGAATGCACTATTAAGTTTCAGGGATACACTCGCGATTTAAAGTTTTAGAACACCCCCATTTTTCCAGTTTTTACTAAAATTTAAGCAGTTTAATGTTTCAATGTACTCTGAATTTAAAGCATAGAACATATAAACAATTGCAGATAAAAAAGAAATCATGGAATCGTTTTGTTGAACAAAATTTAATTTAAATTTTGACTCATCAAAGTGGCCACCTTTTGCAGATATAACAGCCGAACATACTCGTGGCATTCTTTCTGCAATGGAAATAAAATATTGTTCGGAGAGTTCTTCCCAACACTGTTGCAGAAGTTCCCACAAATGTGTTACACTTGTAGGTTGCTTTGCTTTCATCCTTCTGTCCAGTTTAACCTAAACCAGCTCGATGGGGTTTAAGTCTGGAGACTGTGCTGGTCATTCCATGATTTGAAGCCAACCGTCTTGTTCTTTTCTTCTAAGGTAGTTCTCACATAGCCTGGAGGTATGTTTTGGGTCGTTATCTTGCTGCAGGATGAACCCCCTGACCAACGAGGCGGAGAGCAGAGGGTATTGCATAGCCCTGCAAAATGCTGTGGTAGTCCTTTTCGTTCAAGGTACAAGTCACTCTGCAAGTCGCCGACTCTGGATCCAACAAAAGAGCCCCAGATCATCACGCTTCCTCCTCCATGTTTGACAGTTTGTGTCACACATTGAGGAAACATCCTTTCACCGACCTGATGGCATACAAAAACCCTGCGTGTTGAACTGAAGATTTCAAATTTTGATTCATCGGTCCATAAAACCTTCTTCCAGTTTTCAGATGTCCACTGGCGGTGCTTCATGGCCCAGGCAAGCCTCTTTTCTTATTTTGCCATCTTCGCAATGGCTTTCTTACTACCACTTAACCTGTCAAATCTGCAGCTCGAAGTCTGCTCTTCACAGTTGAAACTGAGACTTCCTTACTTCATCTAGTGTAAAGCTGTGCTTGAAGCTGCTGTCCTGTGAGCCGCCTATCATGGAAGCTGTTGACTCTCGAAACTTGTCTTCTGATTGTGTTGTGGCTTTGGGTCTGCCAGACCTCTTCCTATCAGAGTTCCCTCCAGTTTCCAAGTGCCTTTTGATGTTGTTGGAAACTGTACTGACTAACACCTTGGCTAACTTTGCAATTTCTAAAAAGGAAAGACCTCCACTTTTAAGGGTTATAATGGTCTGTGTGTCTTCCTTTGTTTATTGTCTTTTTCTCGCCATTATGAAAGCAATGTACTACTTCCTGCAGTGCAATATTATCCAAATAATGCTTCAGAGGGTGTTGCAACACAGTCTGTTTCAACACTGTTTTTATTCAGACAGAGGGTTTGTAACTTATCAACAAAAGTTGGGACACCTGTAGGAATTGTTTGCATCAACTTTCAAGGCTTAATTTACTTCCATTGCTGCAGAAAAGCTGCAGGGACTAACCCATTACTTGTTCCCTGAAAAGGGCCTTGTTTTGAACAACTCTGAAATTTACATTATTTTTCAGTTTTTGGTAACCTAAACTTTTTTTTAACCTCTGGCGGTTTCCCGCTTCGCTTTGTACTATTTCAAGTTATTCACTGGAGTTGAACTGCTTAAATTTCAGTAAAAACTGAAAAATGGGGGTGTTTGAAAACTTTTGACCAGTGGTGTAAACATCAATCAATTAACATCAAGTTAAATACCAATCACGACGTTATAGTGCGATCACAATTAGTAGTTTTGAAAATTCATTTTTTCAGTCCCTGTGCAGCAAATCGTCTCAAAACATCTTCACTCTTCACTCAAATTACAGCACTTTACCAACAAAATGAATAAGATGAGTTAATGTGAAAAAACATTCTTCAATTAAGGTTTGTAATCCCAACTTGTGACTCCAGAAGTTGTCTCTCTTTTTCATTTTATTTTTTGAGGGGTGGGGAGGTTGGGGGGGGTGGTGTTGGAGAAAGGGGGCACAAGTTCAGGTGAGTTGTAGAAATATTCCCAGCAATGGTTTTCAATATCTCTGTGTTCATATGGTTGCGGACACATACATGCACTAACTCACAGACACGAAAATCGAGACCAAATCCATAAAACCCCATTTTGGACAAAGTCCAACGACGGCTAATAAAATGCACACGTGGCCAAAACCATTATTTCTCCATGTTATTTACTTGAAGATTTTACCGAGAAAAACAAGTGTTCACTTTAGCCATATAATCTAAAATATAGGAGATAGCAGGACGTTTGGACCGCTCGAGTCAATTCACACCCTCATCTTTAGAACACTATTTCTCTAAAGGATTAACAAAAAATACATGTGAAGACGGTTAATAATTTTTTTGGATAAAGAGGGTACAAACCCAGTTTTTGGTAACACACATTTATGGATAATACCCCTTTTCTGTAACGTTTGAAACTTTAGATTTAACAGCAATAAATGTTGTTTGTTTAAAGCACGTTAAATGTTTAACGACAATAAATGTTGTTTGTTTAAAGCACGTTAAATGTTTAACAGCAATAAATGTTGTTTGTTTAAAGCATGTTAAATGTTTAACGGCAATAAATGCTGTATTTTTCCTGGAATCGATCAAAATTGACTTTCAACCATCAACAATTAATATCCTGTTGCAGTTCTGAAAAAGCACGTGCCTCGAAGGCAATGGCACCGAACATACAGTGATTCTCAGGCAGTTATTTCATTAGTACTAGTGTAGTTAGACTTTCCCTCATGTCTTGTGGGTTAACGGGACGAAGTGTGTTGCGGGGGATTCATAGTTAGGTCGAATAAATATCTCTTTGATCCATACTCTCACCTCAACACAATACATAAACAAGCATGCAAGCACACACGCCATTCAACAGACAATTGTTTAATAAACACACGGCGATGCCTCCCGTGGCTCAGATCATCCCCGTTGCACACAAGACAACATTCCCCGGAAATTCAAATTTAAAGACAACATTCAAATCTGCGCGACAATTCCCAACCAGCACCTCACCTTACTCCACACCTTGCCTACCAAATCTCAAAACTTTGACCAGAAAAGCCTCCCGCACATGGGAAAAATACTCCTGCACCCCTTCTTACCTCTGCATCGCTACAATTCACCACTCTATTTCGAGCACCGCGTGGCCTCAGCCATTGGCCTTGGCGCTGCGTAATGGCTGACCATGCTGCAGATGCTAAATAGCTCAACCGCATCTCACCGAGTCACTGGGAACGTCCTGGGTGAGCATCCAGAATTATTATTCAACAGACCATCCAGTCATTAGACCATGGCAAGACCATATGCAATGAGGAGGGGTCGCGTGAAGGGTGATCCAGGGATTTGGTTCAGGTTCCGATTGTGCATTCTGGCTCGTAAAGGAGGCCATGGGTGGGGAGAAAGTCTGCTACCATCCTACATACAAACTACATTCAGTGCACGTTTGGGACCGGGGTGTCGGCTCGAGGAGCGTGCTCGCCATGTTAAGTCGCATACTCCGAGCTGTGCCGAAGCTGGTGGGCATCTGAGCTGGTTTCCGGTCCCGGAGCCTAGTGGAAAATGGCTAGAGCCACTGTGGCCCAATAGTTGAACAGGACTTGGGCCAAAGCCAATTGCTTTCCGGCCCTCACCCCATCCTTCGCCTGGGGTATACAAAAGGGGGGTACCGCAGAGCGATTGAGAGAGATTCCTCTTCGAGACCATAATCTGTGTGCAACTTCCATCCTTTGAGAGAATAAAGTGGACTCACTGCCATGCTGTAGACATGCCGCCACCCCCGCGCAGCCAGACGGGCTCACCACCGGCCAGAGATGGTGCATCAGTGTGGAGCGCATGTTGCCACAGGTCCTGGTAAATAAATGAGGAGATAACTTTCCACATCCCGAGGTGGGAACGCTCAGGCAGAGCGTCCTTTCGAGGTACACACTTTCACATACAGACCTTGACGTGGTTAGGTGAGGGATCTTCCTTCTCAAACATCTATTCTCCTCTCTCTATATATACCCCTCTATCCCGTCTACTGTGGACGCGCAAAGAGGACCGCGTTACTGACTTGCAATCACATTTTCCTCTGGCATTACACCGGACCCCTTACGTTGCATGCATCGCACCTCCCACTCCCACACTGTAGACACCAGCATTTTTCCACCTACCCCTTCCTAAGCGTCCTGAGCCACGCTGGTCCACCAAACACACCAGATATTTAGAGGGTGCTCATGATCAGCTTTTTTCTCTCTTTTTTGGCTATCTAAATTTCAATGGTGTGTGTGTGTGTGTGTGTGTGTGTGTGTGTGTGTGTGTGTGTGTGTGTGTGTGTGTGTGTGTCTCAGTGTCTCTTCCATATCTCCAAAACCATAAAACTTAGCAGCCTGAAACTGAGCAAGCATAAAAAGAAAACTCCAAGGAAGTACATAACTGAGAATTGGGTGTTTGGGTGGATTAAAACACCCCTTTTGAAGAAAGTTAACAGCCTTATTTAATTATATCCTTCATCAGGCGCTTCCTCAGCCACCTCGCTCTTTGTGGTCTTAAGGCGTATCCAAGGTAACTTCGCTGGAGTCTGAAGCTGCCATGTTTTTTGACCTGCTCAACCATGCCGACTTGGAACAGATCACAACAAGTTCTTCATGATAACGGGTTTTTTTAATCACTTTCCTCACTCATATTATCGAATGCTTGTCCCATCATAGCTACGAATCGCTGGGTACATTGCAATGTTTATAAACGCCAGAAGACGGCAGCATTAATGGCTTTATTAATTTCCGCACATGTGATAACTGTGATAATCTCTTTCAGTAAGCAGAATTACAAAATATAAGCTCCAGAATCTAACTTAGAAGCAGTTCTGACAACTAAAAAAAGTGTTGATTTCTACAATTCGGACATTTTTGTTCGGGTAAGTCTAACCCTCACCATAACATCCTCTCCCTCCACCCTCTCCTCTCCCCCTCCCCTATCTGTCTTCTCCTCTCCCCTCTGTCCTCTACTCTCCTCTCCCCTCTTTCCGTCCTCTACTCTACTTTCCTCTCCCCCCCTCGTCCTCTCCTCTCCCCCCGTCCTCTCCTCTCCTCTCCCCCCCCCATCCTCTCCTCTCCATGGGTGCGTGGTTGCTTTCGCAACCATATCTCGGACAAGTATGGACCGATTTTATTCGTACTTGTCACAACGACAACAAGTGATGGCATGCATCTGCACATAATTTTGTTTCGCGATGTGATCAAAGATTGCCTACTGGCAGCCATTTTGTTTAAATAAAAAAACAACAAAAACCCAGTGTTGAACATATCCTCAACCATTTCTCAGACATGCATGATCCGATTATGTTCAAACCCGGCATAAGAACAGTATATAATGGCATACATGTGCACCTCACTTTATTTTGCGATCAGATCAAAGATGGCTGAATGGTCGACTGGCGGCCATTTTAGTTGTAAAAACAACCTGGTATCGAACGTGTTCTCAACCATTTCTGGGCCATGCATTTGCCGATGTTGTTCGAACTTGGCACACCGATAAAGAATGATGACTTTCATTTGCACGTCATTTATTTTCGAGATCAGATCCAAGATGGCTGACTGATAGACTGGCGGTCATTTTAGTTGTACCTAAATATGGGTTGGCCCTTTAACTCCGTACAGTAAAATTACTAAAACGAAGGGGGCTATAACATTTTATATCTTTATTACTTGTTTTACATATATTTCCTCTTTCTTGTTTTATTATGAACAAAAGTTCATTTTATGAAGAGGGTGTGAAAGTATTGTTGAAATGTGATGTGGTGTTAATATATAATATAAATGAAATATATATATATATATATATATTTACACAACTCAATTTTCATGCAAAAATTATATTATTTCTGGACAATAAAAATTAATGTTTCATTTAACCTTTCAACCTTTGAACTTCTCCCAGAGCATTATATTTTCATTTCCAACTTCTATGTCGTCCTGTGACTGTTCACACTCGTCTCGCAAACATTTATCACAAATAGAATGTTTCACTTTTAAAACGGTAGTTTTTCTATTTTAAACTTTATTTTGAAAAAAAAAATCTTATCTCCGAATTATTCATATTCCTCAGTAAAACTGTTTTATTGAGGAAAATAGAAATGTAACAAACAGTCATTTTAATAACAGCAACAATACTGGTTGGTTAATTACTCATTTCCAATCAATTCAAAATATTTCACAAAAATAAGTAAAAATTGTTCATCACACCTTGTCATAAGGGAGGAGAGGAACAGACTTCAGCTGGTTGATGGCCAGACTCAACGTAGTGAGTTTAGTGAGCTGATCAAACACTCCATGAGGAATTGACTGGAACTTGTTAGCCCCCAGATCCAGAAATGTGAGACTGGTAAGTTTATCAAACACTCCACTGGGAAGAGACTGCAGCTGGTTGCAAGTTAACAACATTCAGTTCAGTTTGTTTGTGAAGAGAGTGAAGGGTAAACACGATTGTTTTATCGTTCAATACTTCTATTTTATACCCATCATGCTTAGTGTGGCTCCTTACTCCATTCTTGCTCTCTAGTAAATGTACCAGTGAATGCACTATTAAGTTTCAGGGATACACTCGCGATTTAAAGTTTTAGAACACCCCCATTTTTCCAGTTTTTACTAAAATTTAAGCAGTTTAATGTTTCAATGTACTCTGAATTTAAAGCATAGAACATATAAACAATTGCAGATAAAAAAGAAATCATGGAATCGTTTTGTTGAACAAAATTTAATTTAAATTTTGACTCATCAAAGTGGCCACCTTTTGCAGATATAACAGCCGAACATACTCGTGGCATTCTTTCTGCAAAGGAAATAAAATATTGTTCGGAAAGTTCTTCCCAACACTGTTGCAGAAGTTCCCACAAATGTGTTACACTTGTAGGTTGCTTTGCTTTCATCCTTCTGTCCAGTTTAACCTAAACCAGCTCGATGGGGTTTAAGTCTGGAGACTGTGCTGGCCATTCCATGATTTGAAGCCAACCGTCTTGTTCTTTTCTTCTAAGGTAGTTCTCACATAGCCTGGAGGTATGTTTTGGGTCGTTATCTTGCTGCAGGATGAACCCCCTGACCAACGAGGCGGAGACCAGAGGGTATTGCATAGCCCTGCAAAATGCTGTGGTAGTCCTTTTCGTTCAAGGTACAAGTCACTCTGCAAGTCGCCGACTCTGGATCCAGCAAAAGAGCCCCAGATCATCACGCTTCCTCCTCCATGTTTGACAGTTTGTGTCACACATTGAGGAAACATCCTTTCACCGACCCGATGGCATACAAAAACCCTGCGTGTTGAACTGAAGATTTCAAATTTTGATTCATCGGTCCATAAAACCTTCTTCCAGTTTTCAGATGTCCACTGGCGGTGCTTCATGGCCCAGGCAAGCCTCTTTTCTTATTTTGCCATCTTCGCAATGGCTTTCTTACTGCCACTTAACCTGTCAAATCTGCAGCTCGAAGTCTTCTCTTCACAGTTGAAACTGAGACTTCCTTACTTCATCTAGTGTAAAGCTGTGCTTGAAGCTGCTGTCCTGTGAGCCACCTATCATGGAAGCTGTTGACTCTCGAAACTTGTCTTCTGATTGTGTTGTGGCTTTGGGTCTGCCAGACCTCTTCCTATCAGAGTTCCCTCCAGTTTCCAAGTGCCTTTTGATGGTGTTGGAAACTGTACTGACTAACACCTTGGCTAACTTTGGAATTTCTAAAAAGGAAAGACCTCCACTTTTAAGGGTTATAATGGTCTGTGTGTCTTCCTTTGTTTATTGTCTTTTTCTCGCCATTATGAAAGCAATGTACTACTTCCTGCAGTGCAATATTATCCAAATAATGCTTCAGAGGGTGTTGCAACACAGTCTGTTTCAACACTGTTTTTATTCAGACAGAGGGTTTGTAACTTATCAACAAAAGTTGGGACACCTGTAGGAATTGTTTGCATCAACTTTCAAGGCTTAATTTACTTCCATTGCTGCAGAAAAGCTGCAGGGACTAACCCATTACTTGTTCCCTGAAAAGGGCCTTGTTTTGAACAACTCTGAAATTTACATTAATTTTCAGTTTTTGGTAACCTAAACTTTTTTTTACCTCTGGCGGTTTCCCGCTTCGCTTTGTACTATTTCAAGTTATTCACTGGAGTTGAACTGCTTAAATTTCAGTAAAAACTGAAAAATGGGGGTGTTTGAAAACTTTTGACCAGTGGTGTAAACATCAATCAATTAACATCAAGTTAAATACCAATCACGACGTTATAGTGCGATCACAATTAGTAGTTTTGAAAATTCATTTTTTCAGTCCCTGTGCAGCAAATCGTCTCAAAACATCTTCACTCTTCACTCAAATTACAGCACTTTACCAACAAAATGAATAAGATGAGTTAATGTGAAAAAACATTCTTCAATTAAGGTTTGTAATCCCAACTTGTGACTCCAGAAGTTGTCTCTCTTTTTCATTTTATTTTTTGAGGGGTGGGGAGGTTGGGGGGGGTGGTGTTGGAGAAAGGGGGCACAAGTTCAGGTGAGTTGTAGAAATATTCCCAGCAATGGTTTTCAATATCTCTGTGTTCATATGGTTGCGGACACATACATGCACTAACTCACAGACACGAAAATCGAGACCAAATCCATAAAACCCCATTTTGGACAAAGTCCAACGACGGCTAATAAAATGCACACGTGGCCAAAACCATTATTTCTCCATGTTATTTACTTGAAGATTTTACCGAGAAAAACAAGTGTTCACTTTAGCCGTATAATCTAAAATATAGGAGATAGCAGGACGTTTGGACCGCTCGAGTCAATTCACACCCTCATCTTTAGAACACTATTTCTCTAAAGGATTAACAAAAAATACATGTGAAGACGGTTAATAATTTTTTTCGATAAAGAGGGTACAAACCCAGTTTTTGGTAACACACATTTATGGATAATACCCCTTTTCTGTAACGTTTGAAACTTTAGATTTAACAGCAATAAATGTTGTTTGTTTAAAGCACATTAAATGTTTAACGACAATAAATGTTGTTTGTTTAAAGCACGTTAAATGTTTAACAGCAATAAATGTTGTTTGTTTAAAGCACGTTAAATGTTTAACGGCAATAAATGCTGTATTTTTCCTGGAATCGATCAAAATTGACTTTCAACCATCAACAATTAATATCCTGTTGCAGTTCTGAAAAAGCACGTGCCTCGAAGGCAATGGCACCGAACATACAGTGATTCTCAGGCAGTTATTTCATTAGTACTAGTGTAGTTAGACTTTCCCTCATGTCTTGTGGGTTAACGGGACGAAGTGTGTTGCGTGTGATTCATAGTTAGGTCGAATAAATATCTCTTTGATCCATACTCTCACCTCAACACAATACATAAACAAGCATGCAAGCACACACGCCATTCAACAGACAATTGTTTAATAAACACACGGCGATGCCTCCTGTGGCTCAGATCATCCCCGTTGCACACAAGACAACATTCCCCGGAAATTCAAATTTAAAGACAACATTCAAATCTGCGCGACAATTCCCAACCAGCACCTCACCTTACTCCACACCTTGCCTACCAAATCTCAAAACTTTGACCAGAAAAGCCTCCCGCACATGGAAGAAATACTCCTGCACCCCTTCTTACCTCTGCATCGCTACAAGTCACCACTCTATTTCGAGCACCGTGTGGCCTCAGCCATTGGCCTTGGCGCTGCGCAATGGCTGACCATGCTGCAGATGCTAAATAGCTCAACCGCATCTCACCGAGTCACTGGGAACGTCCTGGGTGAGCATCCAGAATTATTATTCAACAGACCATCCAGTCATTAGACCATGGCAAGACCATATGCAATGAGGAGGGGTCGCGTGAAGGGTGATCCAGGGATTTGGTTCAGGTTCCGATTGTGCATTCTGGCTCGTAAAGGAGGCCATGGGTGGGGAGAAAGTCTGCTACCATCCTACATACAAACTACATTCAGTGCACGTTTGGGACCGGGGTGTCAGCTCGAGGAGCGTGCTCGCCATGTTAAGTCGCGTACTCCGAGCTGTGCCAAAGCTGGTGGGCATCTGAGCTGGTTTCCGGTCCCGGAGCCTAGTGGAAAATGGCTAGAGCCACTGTGGCCCAATAGTTGAACAGGACTTGGGCCAAAGCCAATTTCTTTCCGGCCCTCACCCCATCCTTCGCCTGGGGTTTACAAAAGGGGGGTACCGCAGAGCGATTGAGAGAGATTCCTCTTCGAGACCATAATCTGTGTGCAACTTCCATCCTTTGAGAGAATAAAGTGGACTCACTGCCATGCTGTAGACATGCCGCCACCCCCGCGAAGCCAGACGGGCTCACCACCGGCCAGAGATGGTGCATCAGTGTGGAGCGCATGTTGCCACAGGTCCTGGTAAATAAATGAGGAGATAACTTGCCACATCCCGAGGTGGGAACGCTCAGGCAGAGCGTCCTTTCGAGGTACACACTTTCACATACAGACCTTGACGTGGTTAGGTGAGGGATCTTCCTTCTCAAACATCTATTCTCCTCTCTCTATTTTTACCCCTCTATCCCGTCTACTGTGGACGCGCAAAGAGGACCGCGTTACTGACTTGCAATCACATTTTCCTCTGGCATTACACCGGACCCCTTACGTTGCATGCATCGCACCTCCCACTCCCACACTGTAGACACCAGCATTTTTCCACCTACCCCTTCCTAAGCATCCTGAGCCACGCTGGTCCACCAAACACACCAGGTATTTAGAGGGTGCTCATGCTTAGCTTTTTTCTTTCTTTTTTGGCTATCTAAATTTCATTGGTGTGTGTGTGTGTGTGTGTGTGTGTGTGTGTGTGTGTGTGTGTGTGTGTGTGTGTGTGTGTGTGTGTGAGTGTGTGTCTCAGTGTGTCTCTTCCATATCTCCAAAACCATAAAACTTTGCAGCCTGAAACTTAGCAAGCATAAAAAGAAAACTCCAAGGAAGTACATAACTGAGAATTGGGTGTTTGGGTGGATTAAAACACCCCTTTTGAAGATAGTTAACAGCCTTATTTAATTATATCCTTCATCAGGCGCTTCCTCAGCCACCTCGCGCTTTGTGGTCTTAAGGCGTATTCAAGGTAACTTAGCTGGAGTCTGAAGCTGCCATGTTTTTTGACCTGCTCAACCATGCCGACTTGGAACAGGTCACAACAAGTTCTTCATGATAACGGGTTTTTTTTTAATAACTTTCCTCACTCATATTATCGAATGCGTGTCCATCATAGCTACGAATTGCTGGGTACATTGCAATGTTTATAAATACCCGAAGATGGCAGCATTAATGGCTTTATTCATTTCCGCACATGTGATAACTGGGATAATCTCTTCCAGTAAGCAGAATTACAAAATATAAGGTCCAGAATATAACTTAGAAGCAGTTCTGACAACTAAAAAAGTGTTGATTTCTACAATTTACACATATTTGTTCTGGTAAGTCTAACCCTAACCCTAACATCCTCTCCCTCCACCCTCTCCTCCCCCCTCCCTCCCCTCCCCCACTCCCTCTCCTTGCCCCCCTCCCCTATCTGTCTTCTCCTCTCCCCTTCGTCCTCTCTTCTCCTCTCCCCTCCTTCCGTCCTCTCCTCTACTCTCCTCTCCTTCCGTCCTCTCTTCTCCTCTCCCCTCCTTCCGTCCTCTCCTCTACTCTCCTCTCCCCCCGTCCTCTCCTCTACTCTCCTCTCCCCCAGTCCTCTCCTCTCCCTGGGTGTGTGCTTGCATTCGCAACCATATCTCGGACAAGTATGGACCGATTTTATTCGTACTTGTCACAATGACAACAAATGATGGCATGCATCTGCACATAATTTTGTTTTGCGATGTGATCAAAGATGGCCTACTGGCAGCCATTTTTGTTTTAATTTAAAAAAACCCAGTGTTGAACATGTCCTCAACCATTTCTCAGACATGCATGATCCGATTATGTTCAAACCCGGCAGAAGAACAGTATATAATGGCATACATGTGCACCTCACTTTATTTTGCGATCTGATCAAAGATGGCCGAATGGTAGACTGGCAGCCATTTTAGTTGTAAAAAATAACCTGGTATCGAACATGTTCTCAACCATTTCTGGGCCATGCATTTGCCGATGTTGTTCGAACTTGGCACACCGATAAAGAATGATGACTTTCATTTGCACGTCATTTATTTTCGAGATCAGATCCAAGATGGCTGACTGATAGACTGGCGGTCATTTTAGTTGTACCTAAATATGGGTTGGCCCTTTAACTCCGTACAGTAAAATTACTAAAACAACCGGGGCTATAACATTTTATATCTTTTTTACTTGTTTTACATATATTTCCTCTTTCTTGTTTTATTATTAACAAAAGTTCATTTTATGAAGAGGGTGTGAAAGTATTGTTGAAATGTGATGTGATGTAATATATAATATAAATGAAATATATATATTTACACAATTCAATTATCATGTAAAAATTATATTATTTCTGGACAATAAAAATTAATGTTTCGTTTAACCTTTCAAACCTTTGAACTTCCCCCAGAGCATTATAATTTCATTTCCTACTTCTATGTCGTCCCGTGACCGTTCACACTCGTCTCGCAAACATTTATCACAAATAGAATGTTTCTCTTTTAAAACGGTAGTTTTTCTCTTTTAAACTTTATTTTGAAAAAAAAATCTTATCTCCGAATTATTCATATTCCTCAGTAAAACTGTTTTACTGAGGAAAATAGAAATGTAACAAACAGTCATTTTAATAACAGCAACAATACTGGTTGGTTAATTACTCATTTCCAATCAATTCAAAATATTTCACAAAAATAAGTAAAAATTGTTCATCACACCTTGTCATGAGGTAGGAGAGGAACAGACTTCAGCTGGTTGATGGCCAGACTCAAAGTAGTGAGTTTAGTGAGCTTATCAAACACTCCATGAGGAATTGACTGGAACTTGTTATCCCCCAGATCCAGAAATGTGAGACTGGTAAGTTTATCAAACACTCCACTGGGAAGAGACTGCAGCTGGTTGCAAGTTAACAACATTCAGTTCAGTTTGTTTGTGAAGAGAGTCAAGGGTAAACACGATTGTTTTATCGTTCCATATTTCTATTTTATACCCATCATGCTTCGTGTGGCTCCTTACTCATTTCATTAAGTTTAAAGGTATACACTCGTGGTCAAAAGTTTTAGAACACCCACATTTTTCCAGTTTTTACTAATTTTAAGCAGTTTAATGTTTTGATGTACTCGGAAATTAAAGCATCAAACAAATAAACAATTGCAGATAAAAAAGAAACCATGGAATCGTTTTGTTGAACAAAATTTAATCTAAAATTTTGAGTCATCAAAGTAGCCACCTTTTGCAGATATAACAGCCGAACATACTCGTGGCATTCTTTCTGCAATGGAAATCAAATATTGTTTGGAAAGTTTTTCCCAACACTGTTGCAGAAGTTCCCACAAATGTGTTGCACTTGTATGTTGCTTTGCTTTCACCCTTCTGTCCAGTTTATCCCAAACCAGCTCGATGGGGTTTAAGTCTGGAGACTGTGCAGGCCATTCCATGATTTGAAGCCTACCATCTTGTTCTTTTCTTCTAAGGTAGTTCTCACATAGCCTGGAGGTATGTTTTGGGTCGTTATCTTGCTGTCGGATGAACCCCTGACCAATGAGGCGTAGCCAGAGGGTATTGCATGACCCTGCAAAATGCTGTGGTAGATCTTTTGTTTCAGGGTGCCAGTCACTCTGTGCAAGTCGCCAACTCTGGATGCAGCAAAAGAGCCCCAGATCATCACGCTTCCTCCTCCATGTTTGACAATTGGTGTCGCACATTGAGGAAACATCCTTTCTACAACTCGACGACTACATCTATCACGCAGGGTACAAAAACCCTGCGTGATGAACCAAAGATTTCAAATTTTGATTCTTCAAAATTCTTCAAATAAATCCTCCTTCCAGTTTTCAGTCGTCCAGTGATGGTGCTTCTTGGCCCAGGCAAGCCTCTTTTTCATATTTTGCCTTTTCCACTTAGCTTTGTACCATTTCAGGTTATTCACTGGACTTGAACTGCTAAATTTCAGTAAAAACTGAAAAATGGGGGTGTTCTAAGACTTTTGACCGGTGGTGTAAACATCAATCAATTAACATCAAGTTAAATACCAATCACCACCTTTCGTGTGTGATCACAATTAGTGGTTTTGAAAATTCATTTTTTCAGTTCCTGTGCAGCAAATTGTCTCAAAACATCTTCACTCTTCACTCAAATTACAGTATTTTACTGACAAAATGAATGAGTTCACGTGAAAAAAAAATTCTTCAATTTAGGTTTGTAATCCCTACTTGTGACTCCAGAAGTTGTTTCTATTTTTTTATTTTTGAGGGGTGGGGAGGAGGGGGGTGGTGTTGGAGAAAGGGGGCACAAGTTCAGGTGAGTTGTAGAAATATTCCCAACAATGGTTTTTAATATCTCTGTGTTCATATGGTTGTGGACACATACATGCACAAACTCATGGACACGAAAATCGAGACCAAATCCATAAAACCCCATTTTGGACAAAGTCCAACGAGGGCTAATTAAATGAACAAAAATGCCAAAATCATTATTTATCCATGTTATTTACATGAAGATTTTAGCGAAAAAAAAACAAGGGTTCACTTGAGCCGTATAATCTAAAATATAGGAGATAGCAGGACGTTCGGACCGATCGAGTCAATTCACACCCTCATCTTTAGAACACTATTTCTCTAAAGGATTAACAAAAATACATGTGAAGACGGTTAATAATTTTTTTGGATAAAGAAGGTACAAATTGGTACAAAATAAAATTAGTACAAAGATAAACTGGTACAAATCCAGTTTTTGGTAACACACATTTATGGATAATACCCCTTTTCTGTAACGTTTGAAACTTTAGATTTAACAGCAGTAAATGTTGTTTGTTGAAACATGTTAAATGTATAACGGCAATAAATGCAGTACTTTTTCTGGAATCGATAAAAATTGACTTTCAACCCTCAACAATTAATATACTGTTGCGGTTCTGTAAAAGTGCATAACGCTAAGGCAAGGCACCCAACATACAGTGATCCCCAGGCAGTTATTTTATAAGTATTAGTGGAGTTAGTCCTTCCCTCATGTCTCATCGGTTAATGGGATGAAGTGTGTTGCGTGGGACTCAAAGTTATGTCTAATAAATATCTCTTTTATCCATACTCTGACCAATATACAATACACAAACAAGCATGTGAGCACACACGCCATTCAAAAGGCAATTGTTCAATTGTTCAACAGACCATCCAGTCATCAGACCATGGCAATACCGTAAGCAACGAGGAGGGGTTGTAGGAAGGAAAATCCAGGGATTTGGTTCGGGTCCCGAATGTGCATTGCGGCTCGCAAAGGAGGCCATGGGTGGGGAGAAAGTCTGCTGCCATCCAACATACAAACTACACTCAGTGCATGTTCGGGACCAGGGTGTCAGCTCGAGGTGCGTGCTCACCATGTTAAGTCACTAGCTCTGAGCTGTGCCGAAGCTGGTGAGCATCTGAGATGGTTTCCGGTACCGGAACCTGGCGGGGCATTGCTGGAGCCATTGTGGCCCAATAGAGGAGCAGGATTTGGGCCACAGCCAATTGCTTTCCCGTCCTCACTGAATTATTCGACTGAGGCTTGTAAAAGGGGGTAGTGCGGAGCCATTGAGAGACCTTCTTCTTCTTTGAGAACATCATCTATGTGCGACTGCCATCCTTCGAGAGAATACAGTGGACTCACTGCCATGATGACGACGTGTAACCACCCCCACAAAGCCAGGCAGACTCACCACTGGCCACAGATGGCAGACCAGTGTGGAGCACATGTTGCCACGACTCCCGGTGAATAACTGAGAAAACGTGCCACATCACGAGGTGGGAACGTTCAGGCAGAGCGTCCCATGGAGGGACACACTTTCACATTCAGAACTTTACACGTTTAGTTTCGGGATCTTTCTTCTCACACATATATCTATCTATCTCTCTATCTCTCTATCTCTCTATCTCTCTCTCTCTCTCTCTCTCTCTCTCTCTCTCTCTCTCTCTCTCTCTCTCTCTCTCTCTCTCTCTCTCTCTGCACCCTTCTATCCTGTCTACTGTGGGCATGCAAAGAAGAATGCGTTACTGACTTGCAATCACATTTTCCTCTGACACGACACCGCACCCCTTATATTACATGCATCGCATCTCCCCCTCCCACACTGTAAACACCAGTATTCACTGTGCCACATACCTTTCCTCGCTTGGTTGTAAATAAATGCGTTGTACAGAAATCTTCCCAGCTCGTTTTCGTGTTTTATTTCATTGGTCCAGCATGGCCCGCACCCAAGTTTAACCGGGACGTTGTTTCCTCGCCAGTACTTGCTTGGCAGTTCCGCTCGCCTGCATTTGATCTGGTAAGGTGATCCAGTTTAAGCAAGTATGTACTGAGGGCATGTTCCCTGGTAATTAGATTGTGTGACCTTTAGGTAAACAGTATTTATCAGACAGAAGACCCTAAGTCACGTGGTCGAGTTAATTGGCATTTGTGGTCGAGTAGTGAGCCGCCACGTCATGCAGCTATTCTTGTGCGATAGCCTGCGATTCGGATGCATCTCATGGGAACCTAAGGTAGTTCACCCCTCGTGGTCTTCGCCCCAGACCCGGGGTCCGCAAAAATACCATCCTATGTTTAAATATACATTCTAAAATTGTCTTACTCTCCTAATTCTGTTCAAGCTGTTCAAACTCAATGTGCCAACCAAAACCTCATGAAGACATGGACACACAAAGCAGGTACATGTCACATCATGCATGTGGGTCACAAGCACCTGTCGGGCAGCAGGTCCCAACAAAAAGGGCAAAAAATGAGGTTTTATTCCTTTTTCAGCTCGTACAGAAGTTCAATAACTCGAACCGATACCAGACAAAGCAGCATTTGGTCCAATCTACTTCCAAAGCATGGAAAAGTACAACTAGCCTGGAATGTGCCACTTATCTGCACACTGCACTACACTGCACCACATCCACTTACACAGCTCATCTCAAAATTCACAACTACTACCACCATCGTGGTCCAGCACACTCTTCAGCTCTCATACAGCACCTGTGCAGTTTTCACCTCAGTCACCATGTCCAATCGTTGACCTGACCTCTGAAGCTAGGTGCTCTACACTTAGTGCTCCTGTCCAGTCTCTCTCCTCTCGGTTTTCACCTTATTTTGCAAGGTATCGATTCTGAATTGAAGGTTCGTGGAAGAGCGAATACACGGAATGGATCAGGACAAAATAGAGCAAAAGCAATAACAGAGGGGTGGGGGGGGGCAGGTGGACAACAACAGGGTTGAAGGACAAAATAGAGGTGCAGAAATGGACAAACAATGGGTGTGGGGAGGAATGAGCGGAAGGGAAGGATGCATGGGGTGGACAAAAATGAAGAAATGGTTTTATTATCAAAACATCGCTGCCATGAGGCTGAATTGTGAATGAATTTACAGATAAAAACTGATAATCAAAACATAAGCAACATGGGAATCAAACTAAAATGGCATTCATGTCTTCATTTAGCAGTCTGTTAATATAAGGTACTCGACGACCCATGAACCCATTGGGTTCCCATTGTGACAGTGGTTGATAAAAAAAAGACAAAATTTTAATATTATTTAGTGGTCAAACTTTAACTTGAAGAAAATTTGAGTATTTTTCTCAGGAGTCATTGTTCGGCCAACCGGTTTCTCGAGGTATATCAACCCATTCTCCATGGTTTGTCCTTGCGCTTTATGGATCATCAAACCAAAAGTTGACTGAATCGGAAATGATTTTTTAAATAAGTTTTTGTTGTTGCCCGATTTGAACGAAACTTGAAACTGCACACCACAAACGAATGGTGAATAAGGTGGCCTTAAAATTTTTGTGCTACCGTGTTCCGTTTTGGCTGTATTTGGGGAACATCCACACACACACAATATATATATATATATATATATATATATATATATATATATATATATATATATATATATATATATATACACACATACATACATATATACACACATACATACATATATACACACATACAAGATGAGAGTTTTAGTAACATATAGATTGCACTTTTTGGTAGTGTTCAGTTCTGCATTTCAATTCACAGAATATATCACTACAACACAGTTGGCTGTGCAGTGATTGTTTTTCAGGTTACCCGTCTGGAACAACACAATGCAAAGAAGATGAAAACTTTTTAGATAGTTGTTCACGCCTTTGCTGCAGAGAGTTAAACTGGCAGGTGATCAGGATATGATGGTAGGATTCATAGCAAGGAGCCAAGATAATCCCCAGTACTCGTTTTATAAACATTTCAATCATAGTTACCTGCTGTCATGTCAAGGAGGACCACAATACTCCAACGTTGGTCTGATGTAAGATATATACACTGTGATGAGATCTGTCGGAATCTGGAACCTCTTCAATAATCGAAGCATGTCCAAGTTTCTTCTACCATTTGAGGAAATAAAGTTTATGTGATTAGTCCACTTGAGGTCATTGCTAATTACAACACCGAATATTTTAACCTGCTCATAATGTGCCATTATTGAGTTGGATCTGTGATGGAGGAAGCCGAGGGTGAGTGAAAGATACCTGGATGACCTCACACTGAGGATGGTTAAGTTGCATTTTGAAATCTGCACACACCTGTTGTTCAAATTGGAGAAGGGCTGAATTAATGGTGCATGGAGAATTTATTTCACATGTCACTGCCAAAGTTAAATCGTGGACATATTTCATCTGCTGATATTGGATGATTGAAGGGCATCGTTTATGACAGCCAAGAAAATGAGCATCCCCAGACGTGTTCCTTGTGGGACACCCCCTGTTACTGTGGACAGTGTATAAAGTTGTCCCTTATATGGTATTTGCTGAACACGGTGTGAAGGAAAGCTGCACATCCATTGGATCAAGGAAGGTCTTGTTCCTGTAGTATACAGAATATTAATAGATACTGCATGATCCACAAATTCAATGGCCTTGGCAAAAATCGGTCAAAACAATTGTAGAAATTGAACAATGTTTGTCAGCACCAGAATACAGGAAATCGATCAGTTTTACAAGATAATGGGTTGAAGTTGAGCGTTGTCGAGTGTCAAAGTTTGTTGGGATCAATTTCGGCGATCAGCCATGGACATACCTTTGTTTCATTTAACCTTTCATATTTTCATTCAACCTTTCAACTTCCCCCAGAGCATTATATTTTCATTTCCTACTTCTATGTCATCCCATGACTGTTCACATTCGTCTCACAAACATTTATCACAAATAGAATGTTTCTCTTTTAAAACGTTGCTGTTTTTCTCTTTTAAACTTAATTTAGAAAAATAGTCTTATCTATGGATTATTCAAATTCCTCAGTAAAACTGTTTTACTGAGGAAAATAGAAATGTAACAAACAATCAAAGTCATTTTAATAAAAGCATCAATACTGATTGCTTTGTACCAATCTTTGTACCATTTCAGATTACTCAGTTCCAATCAATTGAAGATATTTCACAAAATAAGTAAGAATTGTTTATCACACTTTGTAATGAGATAGGACAGGAACAGACTTCAGCTGGTTTTTGTCCAGACCCAAAATCGTGAGTTTGGTGAGTTTATCAAACACTCCATGAGGGAGAGATTGGAACTTGTTACAACACAGATACAGCTTTGTGAGACTGGTAAGTTTATCAAACACTCCATGAGGGATTGACTGGAACTTGTTACCCCCCAGATCCAGATATGTGAGACTGGTAAGTTTATCAAACACTCCACTCTTCACTCAAATTATTTTACCATCAAAATGAACAAGATGATTGAATATGAAAAAGCATTCTTCAATTTTGGTTTGTAATCTCTACTTGTGACTGCAGTTGTTTCTTTTTTTATTATTTTGAGGGGGTGGGGGGGGCGGGGTGGTTGTGTTGGTGATGGAGGGAGTTGGCACAAAGTCAGTTGAGTGACTCTGTATTGATAACAAACCTTTGTGACAAAAATATTCTGACAAAAAGATGACAAAATAAACAATTTATGACAATTCCTCGCATTTCCCAACGATCCATTCATTTTCCCCGTTACTGTCAATCCTCCAAGTATTTAAATAAGCAATGATGTTTAAGAATTAAAGAAGCAACGAGGGTAAAAGTATTTAAATAAGCTATGAGAATATAAGTATATAAATAAACAATGAGGTTTAAGTATTGTTGTAGATTCCCACCCGCCCGGCGTGCGAACGACCGCGTCTAACCAATAGCGGTCGCTTCGCCCACAGAACGGACATTCCAGTCGTGACTTTCTAGAACAATGCCAGAAACCAGTCACGGGTGGGTTTTTAATCCCACCACGGCCCAGTCCGTATTCTACCCATGCGAAATAGGGTCAATCGCCGAATATCGATATACCTAAGTACCCGCGCGAGTAACCTACCGAGTGACCGTACCTCGGCAAAGGCCTGCTTGGACACGAACCGCTTAAGCGGTCCGTTCCATTCTGGGATAACCGAGCGTGTATTATCGCCAGACCTCGCCGGACCCGATTCTATTTATCGGTAATTTAAAAACCAACTGTATTCCGAGTGCAAGATGGGGCAGTTCAATGAGGGAATGGACGCAACAAACAGGTTTACATTCACACAAGGACATTTATTATAATAAAGCACGCATGCAATTAAACAAGGCAAAACACGTATGCAATTATACAAGCAACAAAAGCACGACAAAAGAACTACAACCGTCTACTTATTATGTACAGTCACTTGCACTTCACAGCAGTTCCTACCTATTAGACGGGCCCACGGACACACGCACGCACACACACACCCGAGAAATGGTGGCAGAGGCCTTTAATAATGAGCTCCAGCTCGGAGGACAGGTGAGCTGAAACCCAGAACCTATCTCGAACCTTTCCACCTCATGTGGTCTTCAAGTTGTTCAGACCCGGGCTCCAGCGAGAGCGAGCTGGATCCAATCGCCGAGCCGTGATCCTTCCAGAGCTCCCGCGAATCCTCCCGCGCTTCTCAACACGTGCTGGTGAGACGAGGCACCGATCCTTCCCGTCGATGCATTCCTTCCCCGAGGAACCACCTCCTGCGCTTCTCAAAACGTGCTGGTGAGACGAGGTGCCGAACCTTCTCGTCCATGCGTCGCTTCCTCTAAGAACCACCTCCACGAAGAGGTCGATGAGTCGCACCAAGCCAGGAACCAAAATGGAGAACAAAGAGCTCCACGAACTAAGAAGAAGAAGCCACTACTGGCAGCTCGAGCCAAGCGACCGGCTTAACTTCCTTCCAAACAGGGCAGCTTGAAGCAAAAAGCTCTCCCGAGCCAAGCAGAAGCCGAAGCTCACGGAACCGTCAAAGCAAAGAGCCTCCAAAAAGCCTCCTCCCGAGCCAGGCCTCAGCCGAAGCTCACTGAGCCAGCCGAAGCAAAAAGCTTCCGCAGGCCTCAACCCTAACCCAAGCCAAACAGGACCCGAAGGACTGCTGAGCGACTACTCTCTGCCGAAGCAAAAAGCTTACTGCCCTTCCAACTGTGTCCTCTCCAACTCTGCTCGAACAAAGAAAAGATCTCTTCCTTATCCTCTTCCGCCCTCCCCCCAATCCCGGAGTGACTGATGCCCTCGTGCTCCATCCCCCCCGCTCAACCACGGGTGGGAGGGAGTTGTTGAGTCATGAGTCACGGGACGGCAGGATTCTTCTTCCTCTTCGCAGAAGAGGGGGAGGGATGTCTCCATTGTTCGTTCCCAAACGATTAAATCGATCCGCAGCGCATCTAATCGATTTCTGAACATTTAAACAATGGAAGGTGAGCTATCGAGGGAACAAGCACTTATCGACATAGCTGACTGAAGGAACCTGTATGTTGTGTGCAATCGAATTCCCAAATTCGTAACAGTATTTAAATAAACAATGAGGATTTAAGTATTTAAATAAGCAATGAGGGTTTAAGTATTTAAATAAACAATGAGGATTTAAGTATTTAAATAAGCAATGAGGATTTAAGTATTTAAATAAACAATGAGGTTTACATATTTCAATAAGCAATGAAGTTTTAAGTATTTAAATAAGCAATGAGGATTTAAGTGTTTCAATAAGCAATGAGGATTTAAGTGTTAAAATAAGCAATGAGGATTTAAGTATTTAAATAAACAATGAGGATTTAAGTATTTAAATAAGCAATGAGGATTTAAGTATTAAAATAAGCTATGAGGATTTAAGTATTTAAATAAGCAATGAGGAGTAGAGTATTTAAATAAGCAATGAGGATTAAGTATTTAAATTAGCAATGAGGTTTAAGTATTTAAATAAGCAATGAGGTTTAAGTGTTTAAATAAGCAATGAGGAAACAGCGTTCAAAAAAGCAATGAGGTTTAAGCGTTGAAATCAGCAATGAGGATTTAAGTATTTAAATAAGCAATGAGGTTATAGTATTCAAATAAGCAATGAGGTTTAAGTGTTTAAATAAGCAGAGTTTACGTTATTAAATAAGCAATGAGGATTTCAGTATTTCATTAAGCAATGAGGTTTATGTTATTAAATAAGCAAGGAGGATTTAAGTATTTAAATAAGCAATGAGGTTTACGTTATTAAATAAGCAATGAGGTTTAAGTATTTAAATAAACAATTAGGATTTAGCTATTTAAATAAGCAGTGAGGTTTATGTTATTAAATAAGCAATGAGGATTTACGTATTTAAATAAGCAATGAGGAGTAGAGTATTTAAATAAGCAAAGAGGATACAAGAATTTAAATAAGCAATGAGTAGTGGAGTATTTAGATAAGCAATGAGGTTTTAAGTATTTTAATAAGCAATGAAGATAAAGAGTTTGAATAAGCAATGAGGTTTACGTTATTAAATAAGCAATGAGGAGTAGAGTATTTAAATAAGCCATGAGGACTTAAGTATTTAAATAAGCAATGAGGTTTAAGTATTTAAATAAACAATGAGGATTTAAGTATTGAAATAAGCAATGAGGTTTAAGTGTTGAAATAAGCAATGACATTTAAGTATTTAAATAAGCAATGAGGATTTAAGTATTTAAATAAGCAATGAGGTTTACGTTATTAAATATGCGATGAGGTTTAAGTATTTAAATAAACAATGAGGGTTTAACTATTTAAATAAGCAATGAGGTTTACGTTATTAAATAAGCAATGAGGTTTAAGTATTTAAATAAGCAATGGGGTTTACGTTATTAAATAAGCAATGAGGTTTACATTATTAAATAAGCAATGAGGTTTAAGTATTTAAATAAGCAATGAGGATTTAACTGTTTAAATAAGCAATGAGGTTTACGTTATTAAATAAGCAATGAGGTTTACATTATTAAATAAGCAATAAGGTTTAAGTATTTAAATAAGCAATGAGGATTTAGCTATTTAAATAAGCAATGAGGATTGAGTGTTTCAATAAACAATGAGGATTTAGGTATTTAAATAAACAATAAGGATATAAGTATTGAAATAAGCAATGAGGATTTAAGTATTTAAATAAGCAATGAGGAGTAGAGTATTTAAATAAGCAATGAGGTTTAAGTATTTAAATAGGCAATGAGGATTTAAGTATTTAAATAAGCAATGAGGTTTACGTTATTAAATCAGCAATGAGGATTTAAGTATTTAAATAAGCAATGAGGTTTTAACGATTTAAATAAACAATGAGGTTTAAGTATTTGAATAAGCAATGAGATTTAAGTTGTTAAATAAGCAATGAGGATTAAGTATTTAAATAAACAATGAGGATTTAAGTATTTAAATAAGCAATGAGGATTTAAGTATTTAAATAAACAATGGGGTTTAAGTGTTTATATAAGCAATGAGGTTTAAGTATTTAAATAATGAGTGTTAAGTATTTAAATAAGCAATGAGGCTTTTAGTATTTAAATAAACAAGGTGGTTTAAGTGTTTAAATAAGCAATGAAGATTTAAGTATTTAAAAATAAACAATGGGGTTTAAGTGTTTTTTAAGCAATCAGGTGAGTATTTAAATTATTAATCAATGAGTGTTTAGTGTTTAAATAAGCAATGAGGTTTAAGTATTTAAATAATCAATGAGGATTGCGTTATTAAATAAGCTATGTTTTAATAAGTTATATTTGCTCCGAGTTTGGAAATACATGAATTATTGTTACGAATTTCGCCCGCCCGACGTGCGATCGGCCACGTAACTCAAATCGCGACGCGTCGCCCACCGGAACAGACAATTCAGTCGTGACCCTCTTGGAACTACCGCCAAGGAGCTAGCCACGGGTGGGGGTTTAACCTCACCACAACCCAGTCCGCATTCTACCCGCGTGAAATAGGGTGAATCGCCGAATGTCGATAGACCTAAGTACCTGCGCGGGTAGCGTACCGAGGAGTTGTACCACGCCGCAGGTCGACTCCAGACACAAACCGCTTAAGCGGTCCGTTCCGTGCTACAGTGATAACCGAGCGGTGTTATCGCCGACCTCGACGGTTCAGATTATTTACTGGGTGTCTAAACCCACTACCAATCCCTTACATGATGCAAGATGGCACTTTCAATGGGGAAAGAGATGACGAACGGGATACATTTCACACAAGCACATTTATTACAAAGCACATATTGCACACACAACACAAGCAAGGAATCATGCAATATACAAGCAACAAATAGAATGCAAAAGCACTACGACCGACTATAATTATTATTTACAAGCACTTACACAGTTTCTACTTGGCAGGACACGGCGCCACAGCAAGCATACAAAAACAAAGAAAGACCTCCCTCAGAGGCAAGGGGGTAGACGGGGTCCGTAGACCTTTATGGTCGTGGGCCGTGGATGACCGAAAAGGCCCACGAGACCGGAGGGTCTTACCTGCACCCTCGTGGTGCGACGGTGGGCAGGTCCCGACGTCTTGTCCCCATGGCAACTGGCGTAACCGCGCCTGATCTCGGGCCTTGCAACGGTGGGCAGGTCGTGACGCCTTCTCCCCACGGCCACGAGGACAGCCGCACCTGATCTCGGGCCTTGCAACGGTGGGCAGGTCATGACGCCTTCTCCCCACGGCCACTAGGACAGCCGCACCTGATCTCGGGCCTTGCAATGGTGGGCATGTCGTGACGCCTTCTCCCCACGACCACGAGGACAAGACTTCCACCCGACTGCCCCAAGTCTGTCTCCGACGAAGACTTGGACCACGACAGACTTGGACCAAGACCACGACGACCAAGACTTCCACACGACTGCCCCAAGTCTCTGCTAGCCGCCTTCTTTTCCAGGCACTCCTCTTGCCCTTTTATTTCTCCTGCGCCCGCTCCGCCCTTCGCGGCGCGTGGGTGGGGGGAGGAACATTCCAGAGAAATTGGGGCGGGAGTTGGTTTCCAACCGTCAAACTTGTTTACCGGAGGAGAAATTGGGGTCGGGCTGGTTTCCAACCGTCAAACTTGTTTACTGGAGAAATTGGGGTGGGGCTGGTTTCCAACTGTCAAACTTGTTTACCAGAGGAGAAATTGGGGTGGGGCTGGTTTTGTTGCTCCTTTAGTGGCGTTGTGGTGTGGATGGCGTGGTTGTTGAGATGGCGTGGTTGTTCCAAAATAACGACAGGTAAAGAAAAATGGCTAACTCAAAGCGTCGCAGCCCGGATGAATCACACATATTCCCTCTTAACAATGGGTGTGGACTAACTACACATGAACTTATCGATATATCTAACCTGAGGACCATTCTGGCGTATTGCAAATTTCCACAGCCGTAACATTATGTAAGATGTGAGCTTTAATTGTATAAATAGATGGGGGTTTTAAGGAGATATCTGGGAATTTCAGAAATGCTTTAATTAGATTATCCACGTTTCAAAACCTACATCTGTGAATATTATAAAACAATTCAATCAATATAATGACAACTTTGTATCGTTTGTGTGGATTTTCTCGGTCACACCATTATCCGTCACCACTTTTGATGGCATTATTAGCCATCAAAAGTGGCGTATTTGTGAGTGTCGTGGAAACCTGAAATCCGACATGAAAGCGAACCCCACCATATTTGGGAGTGATAAATATCAGTTACCTACTTAGTATCCGTTGTATTCATGTGACATGCCACAGTGCATTGCCTTTGGCTGTTTTAATAACCTGGATGATAGGGATGAGGAACAAAATGGGAAACAGTTTCTATTCTTTACAACTTGAACAGCCGGATCAGTGGAAGAAATGTTTGCTGAACATGAGACTCAAATTATTTCCTGAGAGACTTGAGACTAGATGTCCTTGCTGTGAATATTTTGAGCATGACTGCTTCGAAAGAGACTTATAAATGAGTTGTTGGAACTTAAACCGAGACATTTACTGAAAGCAGATGCCGTCCCATCCATATTCAGTTTTTCCAAGGGACTGAGAGCACGATGGTACAATGCTCGAAGACCTGAAAACCCAGATCAGGGATTGCTAAGTTTATGGTTATATTATGTGAAAGTTTTTTATCCACCACATATCCCTCTGTATTAGTATTTACTAGCAGGGATACCGGTGCTCCGCACAGGAATCCCGTGGATGACGGTTTGGTGAGGATCAGTCCAGTACTTTTCGCGTGCATAGGTCACAGAGAAACACACACGCAGACACACAGACAGACACACTTTCAACTTTATATATATATAGATATGGCACAATGTCAACATTTACAATAAAACAAGAAAGCATCTCAAAATGCCAAGCCTTCAACATCTGCTTTGTACGCAAACTAAGCTTGATCAAAACAACAGAAGCAACACCGATAGGAAATACACCCAGTGTCATGTGATGAAGAAAAAAAAATCCTAAAAAATAATTTGCAGAAATGCCAAACTCTAAAAGCCCAGGCTTGGATGGAATTCCAAATTCTGGTGAAAGTAACTCGATGCTTTTGACAATATTTACACTCGAGCACTCAATGAACTTATCCAAAAGGAAAAGGAAATGGATGAATAGCTCATATATGGTAACACATTCCTCTTCCCGAAATCTGAAGAAACCCAACTACCTCACAATTATAGACCAATAACATGTCAACCAACAACATACAAACTTCTCACAGGAATCACCACAAATGATGTACCTAACACAACAAGGAGGCCTAGAGGCAGAACAGTATGGATATGAGGGGTTACTAAGGAACAATAGACCACCGACTACTAAACAAGACCATATTCAAAACTGTAAAACAAGCAGAAGCAAATTGTTCACAGCTTAGATAGACTACAACTTTTTTTTGATAGTGTTCCAAAGTCATGGATGAAAAAATGCATGCAGATGCAAAATCAACCTCCAAATAACCAAACTTATTGAGAATGAAATGGAATATGGGAATACCAGATTGATATTTCAGCACTCAGAAGCAAGTTTAAATATCATGGGTGAGGATATGATGTGGGATCTTCCAGGGAGACAGTCTTTCCTCGCTCCTGTTTTGCTTGGCCTTGGACCTACTGAGCAACCTCATTAATGAGCAAGGACACGGATATACCCTAACATCCAATAACAGAACATCCAAAGAGACAGGAAAGGTGACATCAACTGCACATGGATAATTTAAAGCTTTTCTCACCAAATGATGACAAATTGGCAGATCAACAGAATTCAAATCAATGACAATGACAGATCAATGACATTCAAATATAATTTGGCCGAAATAAACAGGCTTGTAGCACCTCTTAAGTTGCACCTTAAATTCAGGAGATTGGTACCATCCCAGCTGAGGCTGAATGTTGGCAAGCTCAAGGATGAGAGGGTAGCTGAGGAGTTTGCAAACAAGCTGAGTGGATATTTTGGGGGTATGGGAGCTTTGGGAGATCCTGAAGAGTTGTGGAGTGCCTTCAAGACCACCATCCTTGATATTGCTGGTGGATGTCTTGATACTCACTGTCGGGTGAAGAACGAATTTTGTCTCTCAAGGGACACTGGATATCCTTGCCCAGAGTCACAGGGCCAGGCTGAATGGCAGAGCTGAGCTGTTTGGGTCACTGAGGCATAAAACTTTACGTGCACTAAGGGTGGACAAGGAGGCCTATGTGTGTGGAATCTGTGAGGGGGTAGAGCATCACCTGAAGTCAAGTAATTCTTGTCCTGCTTACAGGGGAATTCGTGCATTGCATTCATCCAAGCCCATCCCCCGGTGGACTACAGTTAGAGCAGAGGGTGGTAGGCTCTTGACAGAGGAGTCTGAAGTGACGGCCCGCTGGGCAGGTTACTTTGAGCGGTTGTACCAGGCTGATCCCCCAGCTATTGAGTTGGACATCAGGGTGTTACAATCACTGTTGCTGACCCTCCGATAAACTGTGGTCCACCTTCGTTTGTGGAAACACAGGCTGTGGTGAACTGTTTGAAATGGGGTGAACCGGTTGAAGCTCCAGCGATTTGTGGCATACGTGCTGAACTTCTCAAGGCTGGTGGAAATGCTGCACTCGTGTCGTTGCATGCAGTTCTGTGCTCTGCCTGGAACACAGGCATCATCCCAACTGACTGAAAGAGGGGCCTTGTTGTCCCTCTCTGGAAAGGGAAGGGTGATTGCCAAGACTGCAACAACTACTGAGGGTAACGCTGCTCTCAGTGCCGGGAAAGGTCTTTGCTCGGATAATTCTTTATAGGGTTCGCCACCATCTGCTTGAGCACCAGCTTCCAGAGCAGTCAGGCTTTACAGCAAAGAGGTCAACGATTGATGGTATCCTTGCTCTTCATATCCTCACTGAACACAGATGATAGTTTCGGCAGTGGCAGCTTGCAGCCTATGTTGATCTCTGTTATGCATTTGATTCAGTGAATCGGGATGCCCTCTGGAGGATTCTAGGTCTTCCTGGGGTACAACCAAAACTGATCGATCTGATGTCTGAACTCTACTCTGGTACTGCGAGTGCTGTGAGATGTGTTCGTACAATCTCTGACATATTTCCATTTGTTGCTGGAGTTCGTCAGGGGTGTCTTCTGACCCACACTCTTTTCAGCACTTGTATGGACTGGATTCTGGGGAGGATGTTGGAGAGATGAAGCTGTGGTGCATCGTTTGGGAATGTCAAGATCTCTGACCTTGATTTTGCAGATGATGCAGTCATCTTTGCGGAGACTTTAGATATCCTTTTGAGGGCCCTGGAGGTGCTGATGGAGGAGTCGGAGCCGTTGGGATTATGGGTTTCCTGGGTCAAAACTAAGATCCAGGCTTTCAATGACATCTTGGATGCTGCTGTCCTGTCTGTACCTGTTTGCGGTGAGGACGTTGATGCCATGGAGAGATTCACTTACCTTGGCAGTGATATTCATGTCTCTGCTGGCTGTGAATAAGAGGTCAACAGATGTCTGAGTTAGGCCTGGGGAGTCATGGATTCACTGGATCATAGGGTGTGGCGCTGCCGGTACCTGTGCGGGAGGACAAAAGTCTGGGTCTTCAGGTCCTTGGTACTTCCAGTCTTGCTCTATGGATGCGAGGTTTTGACTCTGACCAGGGATCTGAGATGGAGACTTAATTCCTTTGGTACGAGGTCTCTTCAGAGAGTCCTTGGCTATCACTGGTCGGATTTTGTGTCCAACGAGTGGTTGCTGAGAGAGAATCTTCCGGTTCCGGACTTCCGGTTCCGGTTTTGAGCAGCGAGAGGTCTCCTTTGGGGCTCCCTGCTGACGTACTCAAAGCTAAGTTTCCGGTTGTTATTTGTCCCGTTTTAACTGTTTAATTTTCTCACCTACATGTTACTGTGTGTTGCTAGTTTGGTTTTGTTTCAAAAATCGTGCTATTTTGTGAGTATTTTTGTCGACGTTCTTACCTGTGCTTGAGGCCTAGGCGTAGGCTTGAGGCCTACCGGTTCCACTCGGTGTTCGATCGTTTTTTTTTTTGTTTTTTTTGTTTTTTTTCTCCCCATTACCTTCATTTTCTATCCTCCCCATTACCTTCAATTTTGATCCTCCCCACTTTCCAAACATCCCCCATTCTCCCAACTAATCTCTTTCTTATCTCAAAAAAAAATTAAAAAAATAAAAAAATAAAAAAATTAAAAAACCCTACAACAACAACACGCTCACCTTCTCCCGATTCTGCTTCTTATTCTTCCTCTTAACTTCCTCCTCGTCTTCTTCCTCGATTTTTTTTTTTTTTTTTACACTTCCATGATCTAATCTGTTGAACTCTCTCATATATTAATATTAACAACAAAAAAAAATATATATATATATATATATATATATATATATATATATATATACCCAACAACAACAACAACAACAACAACAACAACAACACCCTCACCTTCTCCCGATTCTGCTTCTTCTTCTTCTTCCTCTTAACTTCCTCCTCGTCTTCTTCCTCGATTTTTTTTTTTTTTTTTTACACTTCCATGACCTAATCTGTTGAACTCTCTCATACATTATTTTTAACAACAAAAACGATCTTATAATGCTTCATCTTTCTCTCTCACACATGTGGTTCTCTTTACTGTTTCACAATGCACTACTCTTCTGCTATTTTAACAGACTGCTCTCATTTCGACCTCTCCTTCATTCCTTGCCTAAAAAATCCAACTGTTACAGCGCTTCTTCTCTCCATGCTCTGAATTCGCCTTCATTGCATCCATCGAGAATTGTGTTAAATCGCATCTCTGACCTAAAACTTTTAAAAACCACAGTTTGCCATGGATGCTCGCTTTCCATCAACCATTCTTTTTTTCCAAATTCAGTGCCAACTCACCCCCCTCACCCCTCACTCTCACTCTCAAAGCAACCATCCCACTCTTCTCCCTCCAAGCCTCCCTCTCACCTCTCTCAAAAATCCCCCCTCACCTTTCTCCCACCTTTCATCCCCCTCACTCTTCCTTCTCAAAGTTGCCCCCCTCTCATCCACCAACCTGCCTCCCTCCACTGCCCTCTCACCTCCATCTCTTCACTCCACCTCCTCAAATCCTCAACTGCCTTCTTCCTTGTCTCTTGTCCCCCCTCTCCCCCAGCACCACAGAGCCTTTTCTCCTCCTCATTCGGCCCCCTCCCCTCGCTGTTCTGCAATACCCCACACTCCTTCAGCAACCCTCCTTACCTGCCCCCCTCGTCCCTTGTCCTACCCTCCCCCTCCCCCTCCACCTCCTGCACCCAAAGCCTCCTCCCCTTCCTCTTCATTAAAAGTGTGGACCTCAAATATTCGGGGCCTTCGCTCAAACCTTTCAGATCTTTCCATACAGGTTGCCACTGACAAACCAGACATTATCTGCCTAACAGAAACTTTCCTCTCCCAAGACGTGTCTGACTCCCAAGTATCTCTCCCTGGCTACTCCCTCTTATGGTATGACAGATCTGAGCCTCGTCCTGGTGGAGGTGTTGCTCTCTTCATCAAAGACTCTATTCCTCACTCTCCATGCACTGCTCTCACTCCCCCACAACCCCAGGAATACCTCTGGCTTCGGCTTCCCCTCCACTCCCACCTCATGTTTATATGTGTACTGTACCGTCCACCGAACAGTGATGACTCCATCTACACCTCACTATCCGAAAACATGGACCATCTTCTATCTTCTCATCCAAACTCTCTCTTCCTCTTATGTGGTGACTTCAATTGTCATCACGCCAGTTGGCTAGGTGTGGGTACCTCTCTCACCTGCCATGGCACCTCAGCAAAAGCTTTCTGCGACTCATTGGGACTGACTCAATCGGTCAACTTCCCGACCCGGATCTCAACCAATGGTACTCCATCTCTTCTGGATCTGATTTTGACAAATTTCCCCTACAATATCTGCTGCTCTTCCTTCGCTCCAATTGGTTCTTCTGACCACGTCCTTGTTAAAGTGGACATCTCTCTGGCTGTTATCAGAGAACCACCTCACTGCCGTCGAGTCTGGCATTTCACTCAAGCCGACGGGCAGGGTCTCCGAGCAGCCATCAAACTTACAGACTGGTCTCCTATCACTACTTTCTCAAACATCAACTCATCCTGGGAATTCTTTCAAAGAAACTTGCTCTCCCTCATGCACAGATTTATCCCCTCTCGTGTTCAGTTGTCTTACCCTTCCTCCCGCCCTTGGTTTACTGAAGCTTGTGGCGAGGCAGTTGTCCTGCAACAACTTGCCTTTGCCTCATGGAAAGCAAACCTAACTGAGGGCAATCTCAGTTCTTTCCACAAAGCTCGGAACAAGTGTGTATCTACCCGTTTACAAAACCCCCCCATCCACTTTCTCAACAATCCTCTGGAAGAAGTCTTTTCTTTCAAGCTTCTGGGTCTCACGATCTGCCATGACCTTTCCTGGGAAAGTCACATTTCCAACCTTGCCTCAAAAGCCAGTCGCCGACTGGGAATCCTCCGTCGTGCAAAGTCCTTCCTCGGCCCTCTTGAGCTCCTGACCACTTACAAAGCTTTTGTCCGTAGCCTGATGGAGTACTGCTCTCCCCTCTGGGCTGGTGCTCCTGCCTCCCACCTTTCTCGACTTCACGCTGTCGAAACCAGGGCTTTTAAGATCATTGGCATCTCCCGCAATGAAGCTGAGTCTTTGGGCCTCTCACTCAATCACCGCAGGTTGGTCGGTGGTCTTTCTGTCTTCTACCGACTCCTCTCCAGCCTTGCCCCCCTGCTCTCTCTGCGATTTGTCCCAACCACATTTCCACAGGGCGCTCAAGGTCCGCCAACAACCCCCTTCTGGTAAAACTACCAAAATCACGAATCACTGCTCATCTTCACTCTTTCATTCCTCTTTTTTCCCGCCTTTGGAATAAACTTCCTCACTCTATTCTTTCCCATTCTTCCCTTCAGGCTTTCAAAACAGCTGTTCACCACCACCTCTTATCTTCCCCCATCCAAATCCTCGATCTTTTCTACCCCCGATAATCCACCCAAGCCCACTTCCTTCAATTCTCCTGCTTTCCTTCCTGAAAGTCCCTTTAATGTCCATCTTCCCCTCGCCATGTTCCCCGTCCCATCCCCATCCCTCTCCCTTCCACAGTTCACCTGTGTCTGTTCCCCAATGTTTTGTCCCTTCCACTCCCGCCCCTCTTGTCTCATGCCTCCTTGCTGTGAGTTGTGTGTTAGCTCTCATACGAGCCTCGACCAAGGTATACAAAAAAAAAAAAAAAATAAAAAAAAACCCTCAGGAGAGCCAGAAAACAACATCTTTCTCATCTCAAGTCTGAACTCTCAAACCTCTCTCCCTCCTCAAAATCCTGGTGGCGTTTAATCAAATCTGTTTCTGGTGTATGTTCCCCCTCCATCCCCTCCCTTACCTCAAATGGCCGCACTGCTGATTCCACACGTGATAAAGCTGAATGTCTAAACTTGGTGTTTGCAGTTAAATCTTGTGTCCTAAACCCATCACTATCTCTACCCACTTTACCCAGTCGCACCCAACTGTCCCTGGACTCTGTATCATTTTCTCCTGACAAGGTGGAGAGCTTGCTTTCAAACCTCGAGTCAGATTCTGCAACCGGTCCAGACGGCATCAGCCCACGTGTCCTCAAAGCCTGCTCTTCTGCTCTTGCTCACCCTCTCTCTGTTCTATTCACTCTCTCATTTGCCCAAGGTCATCTGCCATCTGCTTGGAAATCTGCTAACATCACTGCACTGCATAAAAAGGTGCAAAAACAGATCCCCATAACTACAGACCAATCAGCCTTCTCCCAATCATCAGCAAGGTGATGGAATCCATCATCGCCTCAGATATGAAATCCTTCCTCTTCTCCAATGGCTTGATTTCCAATCATCAATTTGGTTTCAGACCAGGTCACTCTACCCTGGATATGCTGCTTCTGCTCTCCCATCAATGGATGGAGGTCCTCAATGCCAGACAGGAAATCCGAGCAGTATCCCTGGACATATCACGTGCTTTTGACACAGTCTGGCACCCTGCCCTACTCACCAAACTCTCTTCCCATGGTATTCAAGGCCATCTCCACTCATGGCTCGCAGACTTCCTCTCCTGTCGCAGTCAACGTGTGGCCCTAAATGGAGTTCTTTCATCCCCTCTTCCTGTGCAGGCTGGAGTTCCTCAAGGTAGCGTTCTGGGCCCTGTTCTTTTTCTGGTTTTCATCAATGATCTCTCGGACTCTCTGGAAAATCCTCTACTTCTCTTTGCCGACGACTCCACCATCTGCCGTACCATCTGTCATCCCTCAGACCGGCAAGCAGCAGCTTCTTCACTCACTGCAGATCTGGATAAAATCACAAACTGGTCCAACACGTGGAACATGTTTTTCAATCCAGACAAATCTCACACTCTCACTATGTCTCTTCGAAAGGACCATTTACAAAACCCCCCCATCCACTTTCTCAACAATCCTCTGGAAGAAGTCTTTTCTTTCAAGTATCTAGGTCTCACTATCTGCCATGACCTTTCCTGGGAAAGTCACATTTCCAACCTCGCCTCAAAAGCCAGTCGCCGACTGGGAATCCTCCGTCGTGCTAAGTCCTTCCTCGGCCCTCTTGAGCTCCTGACCACTTACAAAGCTTTTGTCCGTAGCCTGATGGAGTACTGCTCTCCCCTCTGGGCTGGTGCTCCTGCCTCCCACCTTTCTCGGATTAACGCTGTCGAAACCAGGGCATTTAAGATCATCGGCATCTCCCGCAATGAAGCTGAGTCTTTGGGCCTCTCACTCAATCACCGCAGGTTGGTCGGTGGTCTTTCTGTCTTCTACCGACTCCTCTCCAGCCTTGCCCCCCCTGCTCTCTCTGCGATTTGTCCCCACCACATTTCCACAGGGCGCTCAAGGTCCGCCAACAACCCCCTTCTGGTAAAACTACCAAAATCACGAATCACTGCTCATCTTCACTCTTTCATTCCTCTTTTTTCCCGCCTTTGGAATAAACTTCCTCACTCTATTCTTTCCCATTCTTCCCTCCAGGCTTTCAAAACAGCTGTTCACCACCACCTCTTATCTTCCCCCATCCAAATCCTCGATCTTTTCTACCCCCGATAATCCACCCAAGCCCACTTCCTTCAATTCTCCTGCTTTCCTTCCTGAAAGTCCCTGAAATGTCCATCTTCTCTTCGCCATGTTCCCCGTCCCATCCCCATCCCTCTCCCTTCCACAGTTCACCTAATGTGTCTGTTCCCCACTGTTTTGTCCCTTCCACTCCCGCCCCTCTTGTCTCATGCCTCCTTGCTGTGAGTTGTGTGTTAGCTCTCATATGAGCCTCGACCAAGGTATACAAAAAAAAAAAAAAATCAAATGAGATTTGTTACCTGCATAGTCTGTGTCAGCTGCGCTGTATGGCCATGTGGTTTGTTTTCCTGACGCTGATCCTGCTCACCAGATTCTATCAGCGAGGGAGTCTCATGAGTGGAGGAGGCCAATGGGCTGACCACATTCCTCGTGGTTGCAGCAGGTTGATCGGCATCTCAAGGAGATGGGGATGGGCCAGGCATATGCTGGGGGATGGCCAGACGGAGGCCCCTGGGGTACCCGCTGAAATTGGAAGCAGCGACGCACTGCTCTGGCACATGCTCCCATACCTGAGATATACAAACCATACCATACCATACGATACCACAAAGCAAGCAAGTCAAAAAGACACAAGAAGGAAATTGGGATATACAAACTTATATACAATGAGGAGAAATAAAAGCTCAAATCCTATCCCGATAGGTGCAGTTCAACTCACAATTACACTCCAAGATAAGATCACACATAGCAAAACACAATAATGCAGGTGGGACTTCCTTTTTCTTTGATGCACAGGGTGGGCACAGTACCAGGGTGGTTCTGAAAGCTGCAAATGGAGTACACTGACACTTATTTTGCCAACCTCGGAAGGATGACAGGCTCAGTCAACCCCACCTGGTATTAATTCAGCGGCCGACGGGGCTCAAGATCATGACCCGAAGATCCCAAGCCAGCCACCCTAACCACTAAGCAAACACCAGGTTTTCAGACAACAACTGATGATGTGTGTGTGTACACACACACCACACCACACTACACACACGGCAATAGTCTCGCATCCCCTTCGGAGTGACACTAACAATGTGAAGGATGTTTAATCTCCAACCAAGATATATTGGACAAACCTTTGTAAACGGATTACAAAATAGATCTTATTTGTCACCAGATATTAATAAAAAAACCATAAATAAAGGAAAGTCATGTGAACATCATTTATCTGTCAGAAATTCAGTGTATTGTACTCTGAAATAATATGAGGATATTAATAAAACTGGAACAATAATTACTACAACACCACAGGCTCAGGAACTGGAGACTTCTGCTGTGCTGTTACTCTGTGGATGACCCAAATCAACAAATCAATCGATTATATCTCATCCTCAATCTCATCCTCAATCCATACTGTGAAGAACCACAACTTCCCCATGTCACATCATTAAACACATCAACTATTATCACAATGCAACACATTTCCTCATTGTGGTATAATATCCACCACGTGGAGAAACCACTCCACAAGACGGCTCGAACTGCAGTATCTCCTGTACAGATGGAGAACTAACAAACATGGAAAACAACAAAGTTTTTCTCCCAAAGGTAGGCTTCGACTGCGGAGGCATAAAAACATAGATCAACATGTATTGTTGGCATCAAGATGAACAGGATTGATTTGATGAATATAAACATCATTTTATTAATTATATTTACGAAAAGATTAAACATAAAGAGCCAAGTATATTATTTGTAACACCTTGTCTCATATAAAGAAAAGGAAGAGCGTTTATGGAGTGAATATATGAAGAGCCAAGACAGTTCATAGTAAGTTTCTCAAACACTCCACTAGGAAGAGACTGGAGCTGGTTTTGGTTCAGATATACCTTCATTGGTTGATATCGTTACGGGAACAGGTTCAGGATTCACTATGAGGGGGACTTCTCGGACTCTTCCCGACCTCCGGCCCTGCAGGCCACCACGCTGCAGATAAGTCCGCGGCCCGTCAGGTTGTCAAGCAACTACGGACGCCAATCGATACCAGCAAACCTGGAAGGATCCTCACTCCAATACGTGTTACCTTTTCCGGTGCTTTAGCATTGTCAATTTGGGTACGTACCCTCAGTGCACACCCTTCTATCTATTTTTATGGCCAAGGGGAAGCATGAGTATGCACTGGCTAATTGTGGAGCCAATCAATGGGGCAGAACTTCCCGTCTATCGAGTCTTTACATACTAAATCGAGCCGATGTAGGAGAGGACAAAGCGAGCAGGTTGGAAACGGTTAAGAGTTCAACAAGCACATTTATTTAAAAACACAACCAAGGTATCAATCTAATCGGAGGCACGTATTTACAAGCATGTTAAACAATCAAGAAAAGGTATAAAAGGACAGACTCTAACCCCTTCTCAAATGTTATCTTAGCTGTTACACACACAACATGGCACCAGCAGGATCATACCGTGGAAGAGGTGAAAGGAAGAACAGAAGACAGAGATAGAGCAAGGCATTGGTTTGGCCTTTAAATCACCACTGCACATGTTGATGAACGTGTGCCGATCCCAAAACAAATGGGGAATAAGGAGGGGTAGGAAAAGCAGAAAGGTGTAAATGTAATGTGGGCAAACTATGCTTAGAGAGGAAAATGTGAGGTGCATATGTAAGGCCTCACCCGGAAGGGTGAAGAGTCAAGTCAGCGAAAGATCTTTTGGAATCGTGATTCCTTATGCGAGTCGAGGTACTCGAAAAGGGGTTCTTTGGAGGACAGAAAGAGACAGATAGTGTATGTCAGTATGGGGCTGTCTTCACGTGCTCGGGACTTCCCAAGTCATCCGCTTTCACGCCTCTGCCTCCTGCTCGACCAACCGTCAAGTCGTTCTGTCAGTGCCATGTGGCACAGCTCGCCTTGACCTCAGTGCAAATTCAGACGGTGGTCTCTCCTTCCTCAGCACGAAGAGGAAGGCATGTTGTTTCAGGGTCCCCAGCGCATTCCAACAGCAGTACATGTTCTGGCGCTCTGTATTTCCAGGAGCTTGAGTGGCATGAAGACTTTGGGGGTGGAGAGGTCAGAGTTCAGAGTTCATAAGAGGTGGAGTTCCTGGAAGCAAAAAGGTCGTGGCTATCACTTTAACATGCTACAACATGGCCCTATTGATGTGCTGACCAGTCAAAGACTCCTTTGCCTGTTGATCATCCTCAAGTTGAGGTCCTTCCCTGAGCTGACACTACGACGTCTTTAATAGGTTTTCCCTCCCACTGGTCTTTCCCGCCCAATGCGTTTGAAAACAAGAACGTTGTTCCCCCCTTGTCGTCTGAATTTGTGGTTGTCTATGGTACAGTTTTTCAGAATGTGGGTGTTTGTGTTGCTGTATGAGAGAGCTAATAAAAGAGAGAAAGGCCATTTACAAATAGTGGGTAGCATCTGATATATACTTGAAGACTGTTAAATGCTAATTTGGGAGAGAGAGAGAGAGAGAGAGAGAGAGAGAGAGAGAGAGAGAGAGAGAGAGAGAGAGAGAGAGAGAGAGAGAGAGAGAATAGAGTAAGAGGAAGAAGACCTACTGTAGCCCACACGATGCATTTTTCCAGCTCCTCTCGAGACAATGGGTGGGGCCTGGCTGGATACATATATCAATGATATAACTGATGAGGGAACTCCTACGTGTCACGGATGTTCATTTCACCCAAGGGGCTGTTTCATAACCGTCAAAATAGGATATGTCATTAAACATTATTGATATATAATGTACAACTATTGATGAGATGGAATAAGAACCAATTCAATCACTTTGTACTGCATCTTCATGAACAAGATTCCCTTCCAAAAAGGTAAAATAAAAATATTAATTTCAATTCTACATAAAACTACCAAACAAAAATACCCTGATGTGGATACAATCCATGGTCCACCAAACATAAACACCATTATGTGGGTATACAAACCACAATTATGTGGGTATACATCCATCCATTGGGACCATACATTTATGTGAAGCATTAATGTAAAGCAATATATGCAAAGTGTGCATGAAAGGAAGTGGTAACCTCCCTGTTGTATTCATGATTAAAATGAAAATGGAGTCGGTAGATAGGGAATTTCTTCATTTCATATTCTTCTTTAATGGCTCCAGTTATTCCAACGATCTTGTGGGGTTGGCCAGGGGAAGTTTTGGCCAAAGACTTTCATGAACCGGCTGGCAAGGCCTGACACTTGACTTAGTAGTTTGAGCAGGATTTTGTAATTTGGGTATTATCAAGTCAGATTGATTTTTCCCCCCTTTCTTTCTCTCCCTGGTTACTCCCTCCTCCAGTACGACAGACCTGAGCCCTGTCCTCGTAGCGGAGTTGTTTTCTTTATCAAAAACTCTATTGCTCACTCTCCATGCACTGCCCTCTCTCCCCCAGACCCCTAGACTCTGGCTACAGCTTCCCCTCTGCTCCTACCTCATGTTTATATGTGTACTGTACCATCCACCAGACAGTGATGACTTCATTTACATCTCACTCTCTGAAAACATGGACCAACTTCTATCTTCTCATCCCAACTCTCTCTTCCTCATATGTGGTGACTTCAATTTTCATCATGCCAGTTGGCTGGGTTGGTGGGTACCTCTCTCCCCTGTCATGGTACTTCAGCAAAAGACTTCTGTGACTCATTGGGACTGACACAACCTGCCAACTTCCCGACCCAGATCTCAACCTACCATACTCCATCTCTTCTGGATCTGATTTTGACCATTTTCCCTGAAAATATCTGCTGATCTTCCACTGCTCCAATCGGTTCGTCTGACCACATGCTTGTCAAAGTAGACCTCTCTGACTGTTATTAGAGAATCACCTCAGTGCTGTCGAGTCTGGCATTTCACTCAGGCCGACTGGCAGGGACTTCAAGCAGCCATCAAACTTCCATACTGGTCTCCCATCACGACTTTCTCCAACATAAAATCATCCTGGGAATTCTTTCAAAGAAATTTGCTCTCTCATGCACCATCTATATGCACCAGGATTTATCCCTTCTCATCATCAGTTGCCCTATCCTTCCTCCCACCCATGGTACTCTCTTCCAATGGTATCCAAGGTAATCTCCACTCATGGCTCGCACAGTTCCTCTCCTGTCGCAGCCAATGTGTGGCCCTTAATGGAGTTCTCCTATCCCCTCTTCCTCCAGGAGTCCAAGCTGGAGTTCCTTAAGGCAGTGTTCTGGGCCCAGTGCTTTTTCTGGTTTACATCAATGATCTCTCCGACTCTGGAAAATCCTCTTTATCTCTTCGCTGAAGACTCCACCCTCTGCCGGACCATCTGTCATCCATCAGACCGGCAAACAGCATCTTCTTCACTCTCTGCAGATCTGGATAAAATCACAAACTGGTCCAACACATGGAACATATCTCTCAATCCTGACAAATCTCACATTCTCACTTTGTCTCTCCGAAAGGACTGTCTGGAACCCCCCACCCCCATCTACTTTCTCCACAATCCTCCTGAAGAAGTCCTTTCATTCAAGCTTCTGGGTCTCACAATCTGCAACAATCTTTCTTGGGAGAGCCACATTTCCAAGCTAGCCTCCAAAGCCAGTCACCAACTGGGAATTCTCCGTCGTGCAAAGTCCTTCCTTGGCATACCTGAGCTCCTAACCACATACAAAGCTTTCATCTGCAGCCTGATGGAGTACTGCTCTACCCTCTGGGCTGGTGTTCCTACCTCACACCTTTCTCGGCTTCATTCTGTGGAAACCAAGGCATTTAGGATCATTGGTCTCTCCCTCGATGAGGCTAAGACTTTGGATCTCTCACTTTCTCATTGCAGGCAGGTCGTTGGTCTTTCTGTCTTCTACCATCTCCTTTCTGGCCTTACCCTCCCTATCCCTGTCTGTGATCAGTCCCCCCCCCCCATATTTCTGCAGGGCACTCAAGATCTGCCAGCAACCACCATTTTTTGAAACTACCAAAATCAAAAATCACTGCTAACCTTCACTCTTTCATTCCTCTTTTTCCCTGCCTTTGGAACAAACCCCCACACTTTCTTCAATCCCATTCTTCCCTCCAGGTCTTCAAAACAGCTGTTCATCACCATCTCATATCATCCACCATCCAAAACCATGATCTTTTCTACCCCCACTAATCCACCCCAAACCCCCTCCTTAGAATTTCTTGCTATTCTTCCTGAAAGTCCCTGTAGTGTCCATCTTGTTTACTCTGTGTACCACGTTCCATCCCTCTCCCTTCCACAGATCTCCTCATGTCTCTGTTCTCCACTGTTTTGTACTTCCCTTTCCTGCCCTTCGTCTCCTGCTCCCTTTGTTAAACGTTCTGTGTGTTAGCTCTTATACGAGCCTCGACAATGTATACCCCCCCCCCCCAAAAAAAAAGAGACAGGTATGAAAGACTTTTTAAAAATTCATCATTATATTAGTCGATCATATCTACCTGATCAGCTTGCAGTCACTTCATGTATATAGTAACCCCTGGGATTGTAGTTGCCATGGTGTAGACTATCTGAGCCGATGGTTACAAAATAACCCGAACAAGGAAAAATACTACAGTGCGAAATGTGCCAAACATAGAATAGATATTTATTTATTTATTTATTTGGTGGGATTCTTTGTACTTAAATCATTAGTTTGTTTATTGATTTCGTCGTTTCTTTACTTATCTTCAAAAGCATTAAAAATCTTAGTTTCTTTATTTATTTGCTCATAAAAGTGTATCATTAAAGACATTCAATTATAATGGAAATCATATTTTGAGAAGATATTTAATTTCCATCAGATAAAGTTTCAAATTTCCATCAAATGACAGTCGTATAATTTTGTTTTCAGCATTTCTCTAATTTTGAGTCAAATTCTGGAGAAACATTTCGTAATTAAATTCTAAGTGAGGACTTGTGGTTGTGAGTAAAATCACACAAATCCATCTTCAGTTCACCAACCTTTAATTGAACAATGCTTGGGATCTCAGGGTTCTGAGGCTGAGTCTCATTTTCCGCTGAATTATCACCAGCTGGGGTTGACTCAGCCTGTCATCCTTCCGAGGTCGGTGAAATAAGTAACAGTGTACTGGTATAGGGGCACGGCATCAGCGGCACAACTGCGCCCCAACTAAATGATAGCTACCCGGCAGCCAAGCTACCATACATAAGAAGAAGAAGAAGAAGAAGAAGAATAAGAAGAAGAAGAATAAGAAGAAGAATTGAGTCATGAATGACTCCACATTTTGGTCAGCAACACGCAATAAAACGTGCCTCCACTGACCTTTCTTAAGAATAAGGAAAATAATTCTAAACTTCACTTTATCAACCCAAACGAGGGGGTGGTCAAAGTGAAACACACAAATCAAAGCTGTGTCCCAGAAACTCGTGACTTTCAACCATGTCAGGCGAAATCAAACAACCATGTGTGTAGGTGGGGAGGTGGGAGGAAGGGAGTTGGTGGGGTATGAGCGAGGGGTGAGAACACATGCTTGAGTTAATTGCTTGTCATGCGAACCAATTAAGTTCAATCGATGTTGTACAAACGCACATGATTTGCAACTTCTTGAACCAATGGAACAAATGTCGAAAAGTGTTGGAAAGAGTGTGGGGCAGGGGGAAATGAGAGCGGGGGTGGGGGGGTATGGGTGCGGATGAACAAGATATAACAATGTAAATCCAAACTGGGTAATATATTATATATATATATATATATATATATATATATAATCTGCGCTGGTCTGTCTGTCTGCCTGTCTGTCCATCCATTTGGGGAATGGCTTCTCAGTTCAGGGTGGGGAATCCCACATTTAGGGAGGGCCTTCAAAATCGAATCGCCGCCATTTTGTTTGCTCAGTGGAGCCTCTTTTGTAAGGCTCGCACTTTCTTACACTCTCATGGCTTTATCTCAACTCTAATTCGATATTGGATTTCATTTTTCATTGTCGCTAAGATGGTGTAAGTTTCAGATGCAAAAAGAAAAATGGGAAGAAAATTAGCATTTTTAGACAAGAATACATTTTAAATGAAATCAAGGCCTGTAATATAAAAAGTCCATTCAAACTTCCTCACTCCTATATCTTAACTCTAATTCACCTTCTCATTTCATTTTTTTCAGTTGTGAAGATGGTTCAAGTTTCAGCAACAGCAAAAGGTGAGAAAAATCAGACGAATATTGGCGTTTTTACACAAAAATGCATTTGAATAGCAGTTTTGAATGTATCTGGTCAGACGTGATGTGCGGAGGGGGAGTTATTATCAAGTTACCTATTTTATTTCTATATTTTTTATGTCAATTTCAGAGGAAACATCGATTTTAATAGTTGCCAATATAAGTACAGTAAAAGACAAGCCTGAAGACGACGATGGTTCACGAGTGGTATTTGATGATGTAGATTGTTTCAGAAGTCAAGGATGAGACAATGTGATAATTTTTGACCAAGTTATAAAAATGATCAACATGATATGGTACGAGTGACAGGTTATTAGCTGCAAAATGTCGAAAAATCGGTTTCGTTGAACAACTTTCAAAATTTGACCTTTGCATAACCTTTAAAGGTCACAAAACAATGTTGTGGACATTATAATAAGGAAACAGGATATGTGCTGTAGCTTATTGGAGTTAATTCGTCGAAGAAGGTCGAAAACCCGGTTCGATTCCCACAACTTTGAAAATTTTACCTTTGTGGCCTTTTAAGGTCAAAGGTCAAGGATTATGACCTTTGGTACAAAACTTCCTCTGGAATATTCCAGGAACAATATAACATCATATAGGCTATATGGCATTTCTCACACTCCTCGGATTATCCATACTTTGATGAAATCAGCGTAAAAACAAACTTGAAGGGGGCGCCACTGGCAAGGTGTTCGAGATAGAGCAAAATGGTTTCAAGACTTTTGGTGGGGAATGACCTCAAGATTATGCATAAAAAATATTGTCATCCCAGCTATCAAAGTTTGGGTGGTCGTATGATTTTTATGTCAAAATTCACAATTTTCTAAGTTTTTGACCTTGTGACCTTGACCTTGGGACGAAAATGAAACAGCAGACAACGAAAAGTTTTAGATAATTCATTTTGCTATTCAAATACTGAAGAACCCATCCCATTCAGTCAATTCCCGAGGAGAAGATAGATTTTTAATCTGACTACCCCCTAAAATGGCTATTTTGGGGGAGTGGCTCCGCCAAAAATGGGTGCAGCACACCCTCATCCAGGAAAACACAACTAGACATTGATATCGAACACATAACCAAGTTTCATCAAAATCGGATCAAAGTCCATGGAGTTATGCTCTGGACAGACAGACACACAGACACAGACAGACAGACACAGACATAACGAATATAGTGGTCACTCTGGCTGGCGCTCGTGAACCAAAAAATATATGAAAGTAATATTTCCGGACCTTGGTGAACTCAGAAAGATACAATCAATATAACACATACAGAGGCAAATATGGAAGCATATTGAGAAGCTGAGGCTTGTGTTGATATGCCGATGGACTAACAATATCAATGACAAACGATAAATTCAACCAAAACTAAGGGATGACAAAGAATTAAGGAAAATTGGTGAAGAATACTGTGATCAACAAGAAAAAACAGATTATAAAAAGAATGAAATAAGAATCAGGTGTAAAGAGTTGCAAAAGTGAGTAACTAAACAATGTGTAAGAAAGTAAACTTTTTAATAATAGGAGATCAAATTTCGTTTTTAAGAAGACTTAAAGCGACCCACAGACTGTTCCTTTATTGCTCCATCAATACTCTTGCAAAACGTGGCCCATAATAGTATGATGTGCGAGTTAAAGGTAGAAATAAGTTATCTTGTGATCTAGTGAAATGAGTGTGGATATCATGGACTGCTGTAAAGTAAGATGTAAAGACTTGTGTAAGAAAATTATTGATAAGCTTGTGCATAAATATCCCTGTATGTAATTTATTAATGTCAAAAAAGTGTCAATGTGTTGAGTGTGGTCCCATGGATGACAAAGGGTACAGATCCTTATAGCATGCTTTTGAATAACTGAGAATGAGTGTACCTGATTGTTATGAGAGCATGCCAAACTGTAGTTACCTTTTGAAGAAACAAAGGTATATTTGATTTCCACTCAGGCAAAGAAAACGAGGTAATGCATGTTTCCTTCGGAGCAATTGCGACAGCGTTCTATTGTACCGAGACCCGGCCCAAAGAAGGTACGTTTTCATAATGCAGAGGAATGAAAATCGTGGTCTTTAACAAAGAAAAAATTTGGTTTTCACATGACTTTTCAAGGCTGAATCGTGTTCAATCACAGGATTTATAAACAAACTGCATTTCACGTGTCCATGGACATGCAATTCACATATACTATGTGAAATAAATAAATGGTGAAAGGAAAATTCCCAAGAGATATTTTTTAGTTCTTATTTTATAAGTTATGTACACATGCACTTTTAAAAAATTTATTTTAAATCATCAATTTTTTTTAAATGTCCATTTGTATGTTGTACACTAAGAAAAGGGTAATTTCGGTTTTTGCCGGACAGAAGGGTCTAAAGCACATAAACAGCCCACAGCACTTTTTCCCAGGGACTTTTCCAGTTGAGCTGTATTCTTTCGACAGTCGTCACAATAAAATAGTTCATTCTTAAGACATAGTCACAATAAAATATTTCATTCTTAAGACATAGTCACAATAAAATATTTCATTCTTAAGACATAGTCACAATAAAATATTTCATTCTTAAGACATAGTCACAATAAAATATTTCATTCTTAAGACATAGTCACAATAAAATATTTCATTCTTAAGATATAGTCACAATAAAATATTTCATTCTTAAAGGCCCGGTCACACCTTGACGTTTTAGCCAGCGATGGCAACGTGTTAAAATGTATGTAAAACGCTGGCTTACGTTGAAGTTTTGATGTTTTTTTTTAAAGATTCGGACGTATTCATAGCGACTTGGTCTTATGTATAACGCATTGGTAACTACACAGAACGTTTCGTTGTGTTATAGATAACTTATACCAACGAATGCTGAACCTGTTGTCGGCCTACACAACCGATGCCCAACGATAGTCTAACTCAGGCATAGCGCGTTGCACGCATCGCTGACGATGTCGTGGCGTAACCTATTAAAAGGCTGACGCACAACGATTCAAATCATAACTGCCGTAGAAATGGAAGGGTCAAAATTGTGGTCACACCTTGGCGATCTTGCCAGCGTATGCCGACGTAACAAAAAGTGTGTCTAAAATGTTGGGGCACGTCGAATACGGTATGGGTAAGTTTGGTATGCGCGAGTAGAACGCTAAATACGCTATCATAAGTCGTAGTAAGTAGAGTACGTCAAGAAATTTTGAACATGTTCAAAATTTTACGACGTACTCGGCGTATGACACACGTTCGCATGCGATGAGGATAAGTTTTACACACGATATGTGGACGCTTACACACGTCCACAAAGGTTACTTATAAGCTACTCATAAGTCGAAACACTTCGACTGAGAGACTTCTTTAGAACTACCTGCATGAGTTACAACATGCTATGAGGCTTCTGTAGAACTATCTGCATGAGTAATATTTTGAAGATGATGAAGAAACAAACGTGTTGTGAAATTGTGGATAAAAGTCTCTGGATCTGCAGTTTTTCACGATTATTTTCAGGTATTAGTTCATTCGTGGGAGAAAGAAGTTTCACTTCAATAGAAATGTAACATGTTCACAAAATAAAGAATACTTGCACAAACATCCATGGATCATTAACTTTGAGTGTTGATGAAAACGGGACAAAAAATAACTCAGAAGGGAGATGACTGAGTCCACTGAAAGAGAGGTTTCTGTGACACAGATGTCACCGAGAGATTTGGAAACAACCTACAACGAGAGATCAATGAGATTGGAACATAAACCTCTCATGTTAGTGGACCAGATGGAAAGGGTTGGGTGTTGCATGGCTGGGTGTACCAGGGACTAGTGGGGTGATGTGTAGTGGAACCAAGGGGTAGGACTGGGGCACAGGTTGCATGGGAATTGTCGGTGGTAAATATCCAAGTGACAGGAGTCAGGTGGGGGTTCGAGGGAATCATTGACCCACATGTCTGCATCTACAGCAAGAGGTCGGCGGTGAAGTTCATGATCAGATTTATCCAAAAATCCCCATCCTGCACTGCTTTCTGTCGCTCTGGCAGAGAAAGCTCTGTTGAAGCCTATACCCCATCCATCCAGCACATGCATGGTCTTCCTCTTCGTCTTCCTCTCTCAACTTTACCCAGCACGGTTGACTTCTTCGAAGTTTTGTTTTCTGTACGCATCATGTCTCCAAAGTATCACAGTTTCTGTTTTAACATCAGTTCTTCAAATGAACATGGTGGTCTCATTTCTTCAAGCACTGATTTGTTATTCCCACGGTTCATGGAATTTTTTTATCGTCGGTCTCCAACACCACGTTTCAAACCTGTCCATCTTCTTCCTTTCTTTATTTCTCACCGTCCACGACTCATATCCATACATTGTAACTGGAAATACCAGAACATTAACCAGTCTCCTCTTGGTTCGTTTTATCACACGTTTGTATTTCAAGATCTTTATCAATGCCGACATCACTGTTCTCTCCATTGCTAGCTATCTATTCATTTCTCCTCCACATTCTCCACTCACTTCAACATGACAACCCAAGAAAGAGAAACTTTACATTATTTCCACCTGATCATCTCCCAATTTGAACCCACGTTGATCTTCTCAGGTGACAATATTATAGGCTTTTTTGTTAGGTTTAAATATAGACCAGATTTTTCACCTTTCCTTCTTCACTGTCTGCAGCAGTTTCATGAAGTCCTCTTTACTTTCCGCTAACAGAGAGGTATAATCATCATACCTGAGATTGTTGCTCCATCTTCCTCCAATCCTGTCTCCAGCCTCGATGTCATCCAAGTTTGATGTCCTCATGATGTACTGATTATACAGATTGAACAAGGAAGGGGAGAGAATGCATCTATTATCTGATCGCTTTTCCAATTTAAATCCATTCTCTCTCTCCATACTCTGATCTGTGTATGTATGTATATATATATATATATATATATATATATATATATATATATATATATATATATATATATATATATATATATATATATATATACATATACATATACACAGTAGACTAGGCGTAAGTCGTCACCATCGGGAGAGAAAAAAGTGACGACTTAGAAATGTGACGACTTACGCGTATGCGAACATTCATGATGACTGTGGGGTGAAGGATGAAGTCGCGCGTGGCCTAGACACATATGTGTGAGAGCCGGCTATTGTACCAAAAGGAAAACACAATCCTCGGGCATAGGTGGGGGTGAGTTGGTGAGTTGGAAAGTGATCAAGCAAAGATGGAATTCATGAATCAGTTTATCAAAAGTAAAGATAATGAACAACTCTGTAAGACAACTCGTATACCATGGGTGATGGTATGGTGAGAAATGACATGACAGACAGTCATCGTGGTGATGATTACCACTCAATGCCGATGTGTAAGTGAGTGCGGTAATGCACAAAACAAGCCAATATAAAACCATGATCGGACTTCAACACTAAGCTCGATCGATCCTTTACTTCTTCGCGAAGTAATCTGTTATGTTTGACTGCCTCAAACTTTTGGGCATCTGGTGCATGAGAAAGGATTCAAACCGGTCATTGTATTCCATGATGTTGGCTGGGCAATCCTCCACCGAAAGACAGTATCGGCCAAATATTTGGCCGAATCGGCCGAAACCGAATATTTGGCGAAACCAGATGATGAGCGCGTCATCGACATCTTCAAAGGGCACACATTTCACGCATTTCACACTTCCCACCGGCCTCACAATCTTCTCCACTTGTCCAAATATCTTGCCCTTATTCTTCAAGATATCATTCAATGTCTGCCGTTTGATGTCCAACTTCTCAGCTATGTCTGTTTTCTTCATCGGTGGATTTGCCTCGTAAAACTGGATAATGTCGTATTTTTCTTGGTATGTTTTAGTTGTAAGCTTACGCTTAGTCGCCATTGTCCTGCCTGCAGTGCGATCAACGTGTGTACGCAGTTATAAATAGCCTATCACTGGCGGTGTACACCAATGAGCGAGCATCACGATTCCATGAAATTGGGCTTCTCATGAGGCAGCAGTTCCGTGTGACGAGTTAGGAGTGGTAATTTACTTGAGTTTCCATTACCTGGGAATGGACATCTGACGACTTAGACGAAGTGACGACTTAGAGATGACGACTTACAGAGGGATGACCCTTTATCCAAAGGGATTTAACATGAGATAAATTCGGGACTTTTTGACGCTGCCGACTTAGGCGAAGTGACGAGTTACACACTGCCAACTCACACCTAGTCTACTGTATATATATATATATATATATATATATATATATATATATATATATATATATATATATATATATATATATATATATATATATATACATATATATATATACATATATATATATATTTTTTTTTTTTTACAGGATTAAAGGCTCATAATGAAGATTACAGACACACTTCTCACACACATGGACATACAGTGCCAACCGCAGAGCGCCAGGGGTGCCCGAGTGGGCATGCGGGGCCGACGCGACCCTCGGCCAGTCGCCAGAGCAGGGCCCAGGAGCACAACACAGGACTGTTTGACGAGACAAACACACCCAGTAAGCTTGGAGGAAGTGATGTCACTTCTCAGGGTATTCTGTGTACCAGTGACGTCACAATAATGGCGCTGCCTATCTCACTGCAGTCAGCGGAGTGTTTCCGATGGAGAAATTTCCTCTTCCCCAGTGATGCCAACCTATGAGGAATCAGCCTGGCTTCTGAACCTTTTAAATTCTGAACATCAAGCAAGGAAGCAGCACGAACCATTTTTAAAGTCTTTGGGATAACTCGGCCAGAGTTTGAACCACCGACTTCCCAGACTCGCAGCAGACACTTCAACCATTTCACCACCGAGTCTGGTGAGCTACTTGGCCGCCACCAAAGGTGAAGGTGAAGGTGGTTATGTTTTCATCACTTTCTGTCTTTGTCTGTGTACAGGATATCTCAGAAAAGTTGTGAACGGATCCGGATGAAACTTGGTGGATAGGTTCGGTGTTTGACAAGGACGAACTGTTTAGATTTTGCTGAAGATCTGGATCTGGATCTGGATCTGACGACTTGAAAATTTTAAAGTGATTCTTCACCATTAAGTGATTAGGTTCAAAAACGATATATAGCACGATATCTCAAAGAGTTGTGGATGGATTCGGGTGAAACTTGGTGGACGTGTGTGTGTGTGTGTGTGTGTGTGTGTGTGTGTGTGTGTGTGTGTGTGTGTGTGTGTGTGTGTGTGTGTGTGAGACAAGGAAGAATTGATTCGATGTTGGTGAAGATCCGGATCCAGATCTGGATAGGAGAATTATTGAATTTTTTAAAGTGATTCTTCACCATTGAGAGATGGGACCAAAAACGATATAGTACTGTGTAGCATATTTCAAAAAATGTATTGGTCCTGATATGTTCTCGTGGATCAGGCATTACCTGGAGGAGGAATGCGCTCGACCGAGTGTCCTTGTCTTAATTTCTTGAGAAATGTTTTTTAAATCGTTTTCAAATGTTTTCCTACAAAATGCACAAAATATTTCTCAGGTGAGGAATGAACCACGTCCAATATGAATCCGGTAATATGAACGAGCCAGAATTCACACCACTTGACGAGTGGTTGTGAGGGGTGATAACACAAAGAGAAACACAGAACACATTTACAACTATTAAACAAATACTTTTGGAGTGAAAGCCAGGACAGAGAACGATGATAGAAACTGAAAAACGGACGAATGAACGAATCAGGCAAGTAAAGGACTCTTAAAAAAAAACATCTGAAATCAATCTGTATTTGTATAAAAACAAAAAGTATGGTCGGTGGTGAGGCTGTGAGTCAGTCGGTGAAGCCGTCCAGGAAGCCCTGTCATTTATGTCTATTAATCACGTACTTATCTATTATGTCTATTAATATCTATTTATGTCTATTAATCACGCCGGATTGCGGCGAGATAATGGTGGGTGGTTACACCTACTATTGGTCTGGTCGCTCTGATGGTTACCATACCCAAGGAGTTGCTGTAGCTGTGTCCAATAAGCTGACCCCAATGATAATTGAGGTAACACCGGTCAACGAGCGTATTATGAGATTAAGGATTCGTCACTCCTTAGGTGTCATTTCCCTGGTCTCTGTTTATGCTCCGACTGAGGCGAGTGATCTCACCGTGAAGGACACATTCTACGCCACACTCGAGTCTGTGGTTGATCAGTGCCCCAGACGAGATACACTTCTAGTCTTGGGGGATTTCAATGCATCGACTGGAACTGATAGGGATGGTTATGAGGTGTGTGTTGGTCCCCATGGGTCAGGAACTATGAACCAGAATAGCACTAAGTTCCTTGACTTTGAAAGAAGTCATGGACTTAGGGTGGCTGGTTCATGGTTTCAGCGCCCACAAGCTCATCGCTGGACTTGGTATTCCAACGCTGGCGGTGTGGCAAAGGAGATTGACCATGTCGTCATTGACGGTCATTGGAGGATGATCCAGAACAGCAGGGTCTACCGGAGTGCTCAGTTCCTCAATACTGACCACAGGCTTGTTGTAGCAACTCTAAAGCTGCACCTTAAATCCTGGAGAATGGTACAATCCCAGCCTAGGCTGGATGTTGCCAAGCTCAGGGATGAGAGAGTAGTTGAGGAGTTTGCGAACAGGCTGAGTGGACACTTGGGGGGTCTGGGTGCTTTGGGGGGTCCTGAAGAGTTGTGGAGCACCTTCAAGACCACCATCCTTGATGTTGCCGGTGAATGCCTTGGAGCTCACCGCAGGGCAAAGAAGAATTTTGTCTCTCAAGGGACACTGGATACCATTGACCAGAGTCGCAGGGCCAGGCTGAATGGCAGAGCTGAGCTGTTCAGGGAGCTGAGGCGTAAAACTGTACGTGCACTGAGGGTGGACAAGGAGGTCTATGTGCGAGGAATCTGTGAGGGGGTAGAGCATCACCTGTGGACAGGTGATTTTCGTACCACTTAAAGGGGAATTCGCACATTACGTTCATCCAAGCCCATCCCTCGGAGCACTGCAGTTCGAGCAGAGAGTGGTAGGCTCTTGACAGAGGAGTCTGAAGTGAAGGCCCGCTGGGCCGGTTACTTTGAGCGGGTATACCAGGCTGATCCCCCAGCTGTCGAGTTGGACCTCAAGGGTGTTACAATCCCTGTTGCTGACCATCAAATCAACTGTGGTCCACCTTCGCTTGTGGAAACACGGGCTGCGGTGAACCAGTTGAAACGGGGCAAAGCTCCAGGGATCTGTGGCATCCATGCTGAACTTCTGAAGGCTGGTGGAAATGCTGCACTCGTGTCGTTGCATGCAGGTTTGTGCTCTGCCTGGAACACAGGCATCATCCCAACTGACTGGAAGAGAGGCCTTGTTGTCCCTCTCTGGAAAGGGAAGGGTGATCACCAAGACTGCAACAACTACCGAGGGGTGACGCTGCTCTCAGTGCCGGGCAAGGTCTTTGCTCGGATAATTCTTGATAGGGTTCGCCACCATCTGCTTGAGCACCAGCATCCAGAGCAGTCAGGCTTTGCACCAAAGAGGTCAACGATTGACCGTATCCTTGCACTTTGTGTCCTCACCGAACGCAGATGAGAATTTCGGCAGGGGCTGCTTGCAGCCTATGTTGATCTCTGTAAAGCATTCGATTCAGTGAATCGGGATCTCCTCTGGAGGATTCTTGGTCTTCGTGGGGTCACACCAAAACTGATCGATCTGATGTCTGAACTCTACTCTGGTACTGAGAGTGCTGTGAAGTGTGGTGGTACCATCTCTGACTTATTTCCAGTTGTTACTGGAGTTCGTCAGGGATGTGTACTTGCCCCCACACTTTTCAGCACTTGTATGGACTGGATTCTAGGGAGGATGTCGGAGAGATCAAGTTGCGGTGCATCGTTTGGCAATGTCAAGATCTCGGACCTTGATTTTGCAGATGATGCAGTCATCTTTGCGGAGACTTTAGACATCCTCTTGGGGGCCCTCGAGGTGCTGAATGAGGAGTCGGAGCCATTGGGATTACGGATTTCTTGGGTCAAAACTAAGATCCAGGCTTTCGGTGACATCTTGGATGCTGCTGTCCTGTCTGTGTCTGTTTGTGGTGAGGATGTTGAGGTCGTGGAGAGATTCACTTACCTTGGCAGTGATATTCATGTCTCTGCTGGCTGCGAGTCAGAGGTCAATAGACGTCTGGGTCGGGCCTGGGGAGTCATGGATTCACTGGATCATGGGGTGTGGCGCTGCCGGTACCTGTGCGGGAGGACGAAAGTCTGAGTCTTCAGGTCCTTGGTACTTCCAGTCTTGCTCTATGGGTGCGAGACTTGGACTCTGACCAAGGATCTGAGACGGAGACTTAATTCCTTTGGTACCAGGTTTCTTCGGAGAATCCTTGGCTATCGCTGGTCGGATTTTGTGTCCAACGAGCAGTTGCTGAGAGAGACTCGGATGAGATTTGTTACCTGCATAGTCCGTGAGCGTCAGTTGCGGCTGTATGGACATGTGGCTCGTTTTCCTGACGCTGATCCTGCTCACCAGATTCTCTCAGCGAGGGAGTCTCATGAGTGGAGGAGGCCAGTGGGCTGACCACGTGCCTCATGGTTGCAGCAAGTTGACCATCATCTCAAGGAGATGGGGATGGGCCTGGCATCTGCCTGGGGGATGGCCAGACGGAGGCCCCTGGAGTACCGGCGGAAAGTAGACACAGCGACGCGCTGTTCTGGCACATGCTCCCATACCTGACCTGACCTGAATCACGTACTGTTTGAACATTGGATGCACGCTACACAAACGTCTACAAATTACGTACTATTTGAATGTTTCTTTCACAGTGAAGCTGTGACTACATGTCGACTAATTACGAACTGTTTGAACGTCGGTTGCAGACTGCATGTACGTCTATTAATTATGCACTTTTTGAACCTCAGTTGCACCCTGACTTCACACACATACATCTATTAATTATGTACCGTTGGAATGTACATTTCAACACTTTTGACTGCTGAGACCTTTTCAACCGTTGAAGACTCTTCAAGACCCAAGCACCCCAAAAGATTCTGAAGACCCCAAGGACCCAAAAGACCCCGAGGACGCAAAAGACCCAGATGACCCAAAATAATGATGTTAATCCAGATGTTAATCTCTGAGCAGATGTTAATCCAGATGACCCAGATGTTAATCTCTGCGACTCAATGTTTAGGTATGGGTCCAAAGAGAAAGGCAACATTTTCGGGATAGTGTCTTACAGCAAAGCGCGGTACAATCCTGAACTCTTTCATCAGGTAATTCAAAGTTTCCGTGGATACATCGTCCATTATTATAATTAATGATCTGATGATCCGCAATAGCGAGTTGAGGTTTGGTGCTCGGGGTCATTTTGCTGCATTTTGTGCTTGTCCGTTTGATATTTTGATTGATTGGTATTGGAAACATTTTGTGTGTTTACATTGGTGTTGTAAAGATCCGTCACACAAATTCCAAAAACTTCAGCTTTTCTTTATAGAATCAGTTAGTAACAGGCCTGAGGCCTTTTCGTCAAGTAGCTCAATATTCCCAAATTTTCCTGTCAGGTCAGGTCAGGTATGGGAACATGCGCCGGAGCAGCACGTCGTTGCATCCACTTTCTGCCACTGCTCCAGGGGCCTCCGCCTGGCCATCCCCCAGGCGGATGCCTGGCCCATCCCCATCTCCTTGAGATGTTGATCAACCTGCTGCAACTACGAGGCATGTGCTCGGCCAATTGGCCTCCTCCACTCACAAGGCTCCCTTGCTGAGAGAATCTGGTGAGAAGGATCAGCGTCACGAAAACGAGCCACATGTCCACACATCCGCAGCTGATGCTCACGGACTATGCAGGTAACAAATCTCATTCAAGTCTCTCTCAGCAACCGCCTGTTGGACACGAAGCCTGACCAGTGGTAACCAAGGATTCTCAGAAGAGACCTGACACCAAAGGAATTAAGTCTCCATCCCTGATGCCTGGTCAGAGTCCCAAGTCTCACATGTGTAGAGCAAGACTGGAAGCACCAAGGACCTGAAGACTCGGACTTTTGTCCTCCTGCACAGGAACCAACAGCGCCACACCCCATAATCCAGTGAATCCATGACTCCTCAGGCCCGACCCAAACGTATATTGACCTCTGGCTCACAGCCAACGGAGACATGAATATCACTGCCAAGGTAAGTCAATCTCTCCGTGACCTCAACATCATCGCCACAAACAGGTACAGACAAGACAGCAGCATCCAAGATGTTATTGAAAGCCTGGATCTTAGTTTTGACCCAGGAAACCCGTAATACCAGTGGCTCCGACTCCTCATTCAGCACCTCGAGGGCAAATAAAAGGATATCCAGAGTCTGCAAAGATGATGGCATAATCTGTGAAATCAAGGTCAGAGATATTGACATTCCCAAATGATGCACCGCCGTCTGCTCTCAGGAGAGCCAGAAAACAGCATCTGTCCTCCAACCTCAAGATTGAACTTTAAAATTTGTCACGCTTCTCGAAAATATGGTGGTGCCTTGTTAAGTCTGTCTCTGGTGTATGCTCCCCCTTCCATCCCTTCCCTCACTTCAAATGGAACCACAGCTGACTCCACTCGTGAGAAGGTCGAATGTTTCAATTATGTGTTTGCTTTCAAATCTTGTATCCCCAACCCGCACTCTTTGTACCACCTTTCCCAAATGGCATCCAACTGTGTTCTGGCCCAGTCCTTTTTAGCTCTCATTCGAGCCTTGACATTGTATATTAGAAACAAAACAAAAAAAAACTGCTCCTGCACTCTGTATCTTTTACACCCAAGAAGGTGGAAAAGCTTCTATCAACCCTTGGCTCTGCTACTGGACCAGCCGGCATCAGCTCACATGTTCTAAAAACCTGCTCTCCTGCTCTTGCACATCCTCTCCCTGCCATTTTCACTTTATCGTTTGCCTGATGGCATCTTCCACCCACTTGAAAAATCAGCCAACATAACTGCATTACATCAAAAGGTGCAAAAACCGATCCCCTTAATTACAGAACTATAAGCTTACTTGCAATCATCAGCAAGGTCATGGATCCATCTTCGCAGTTGATAATATGGATAGGCAAAGCCGAGAAGCGAACGTAGAATTCTTCTTACATTCGCTTCTTTAAAAATATCAAATTAAACAGTCTGTTTGCTATGATTTTTCGGACATTTGTGCATACAACTTGTTCACTACTGTATACTTGCCAACTATACCGTGGTACGTGTAAGCGCCGCACAGCTGATGATTTTGACAGATCTGAGGTCAGTCAGGTGCACAACAGACGATGCTGCAATTTCCGGTTACTTTGGCCTGGATTCGGGATCAGCGATCAAATAATGTAAATCACGATTAAAAATTATTTTTACCTCAACATTAGCTTCACAACAACAACTACACCGCCTTGAACAGGATCTCATCTGAAAAAAAATATTACCTCAACATTACCTTCACAACAACAACTATACCGCCTAGAACAGGATCTCATCTAAAAAAAAAATATTACCTCAACATTACCTTCACAACAACAACTATACCGCCTAGAACAGGATCTCATCTAAAAAAAAAAAATTACCTCAACATTGAAATGAGGACGAGAGAAGAACCTTCAGAGTATAGGCTTTATTCCATTTGATTGAAGCCGCTTCTACGGGCACACCAGGAAATACAGACGCAGCATGGAGTACATAAGCAGTAAGGTACACACGCGCAACTAATCACCGCAAAATAAATCAGTATTATATATCAATCAGTATTCTCACCATTCAATGAGCACCAAGTGAGCCGCCGACATAAAACGACAATGCCCCAGGGACAATCCCCGCGGCCGAGCCGAACCCCAGCTTTATCTCTTCTGTGCTCGAGCCGGGCAACATGTGATCACACGTCACGACCTTCAATTCACCACATTCTCCCCGTCTTTAAAATGTAACTAGAGGCCCAGCTAACGCACCATGATTACTTCAGCGCTACAGGAGTATACATTTCAAGCAATGCGAACTATCTAAACTACAGAAGCATACATGCCAAGCAGTGAGGATTATTTTGAGTTGTAGGAGCATGGTAATGAGCATTGATATATTATGTAACGAGCATATAGGAGCATGAGCATCGAGGATGCCGATAATCCCCTTTACAGATTGAGTCGGTGAGGGGGTATTATTCGTCGACCTCTCCGGGAGTAGATGGCGGTTTCACTTGAGGGAGGCTTCCGATCCTCTTGGTGAGCCTCGACTCGTGCCGGAGATGACTCCCCAATCGCTCCCGGGTGGAACGCGGTAGCTCCGTCGTTACCCTTCTCGGGTGGAGTCCCTGGGGGGGGGAACACCTGGGGAGGGGATGTCAGAGGGAGGTGTGCCAGATGGTGGTGTACCTGCGGGAGGAGTGCCTGAGGGAGCCAAATGACGAACCGACACAGTGGTCTCCCTGCCATCCGGGAGCCTGACATGAGCATATTCTGGATTAGTATCGATGAGTTCGACCTCTTCCACCATGGGTTCATACTTGCTTTGTCGTACCGGGCGTTTCATGAACACTGTTCCGGGATGGGTTAGCCAGTTGGGCACCGATTGGCCGTCAACATAACGTCGTTGGTGAGTAAACATTCGTTCGTGAGGAGTTGCATTGGTGGACGTGCAGAGCAAAGAGCGTATGGAATTCAGAGCGTCGGGTAGGGTAACCTCCCACCGCTCGGGGCCCAGTCCTCTTGATTTCAACGCCAGAGTTACGGCTTTCCAAATGACCCCGTTATACCGTTCCACCTGACCATTACCCTGTGGGTTGTAACCCGTCGTTCGACTAGTTGCGATGCCGTGCTCTAATAGGAATTGTTTTAGCCCGGCCGACATGAAACACGGCCCTCTGTCTGAATGTATGTACGAAGGTTTCCCAAACATAGCGAAGAGGTCAGACAGACATTTCACGACAGTGCCCGAGGTCATATCCGAGCACGGAAACGCGAAAGGGAACCTTGAATATTCATCAACAACAGTGAATATGTATCTGTTGTCTGTCTCGGTCGGCAGGGGCCCTTTGAAGTCAATGTTTAGTCTCTCGAAGGGAGAAGTGGCCTTGATCAGTCTGCCAGAAGCCGCACCATAGAATCTGGGTTTTAGTTCAGCGCAAACAGGGCATGAAGCATTCATTTGTTTAATATCTTCAATAGAATACGGCAGGTTCTGTCTGCGTACGAAATGTGCCATTCTGGTTACCCCCGGGTGGCACAGAGACACATGGAGGTCTTGCAAAGCCCGACTGATTGCCGCCGAGCAGTAGACCCGCGAGAAGGTATCTGCAGCAGCGTTTTCCCTCCCGGGCCGGTAAACAATGTTGTAACTATAGCAGGCGAGGTCTATCCGCCATCTCATAATTTTTTCATTCTTAATTTTCCCGTTATTTTTCCCATCAAACATGAATGCCACGGATCGTTGGTCCGTAACGAGCGTGAAGTGGTTTCCCAGTAAATAATGTCTCCGTTTACGCAGGGCTTCGACGATGGCGTACGCCTCCTTCTCTATTGCCGAGTGTCTCTTCTCGCTTCCAGAGAGAGTTCTCGAGAAGAACGCGACGGGTCGCCCAGACTGATTAAGCGTAGCAGCTATCGCGTGATCTGAAGCATCTGTCTCCACCACGAAGGGCACCGAGCTATCGATCGATAATACCACGGAATTACTGATATCGTCTTTGAGGTTGTAGAAAGCTGTTACAACAGCGGCATCTGGTGGAAAGTTTTTGCAATGCACTAGGGGATGTATTTTCTCGGAGTATTGCGAAATCCATCTCGCATAGTAAGCGAACATGCCGATCACCCGGCGCATTGTCTGCAGGTCCTGAGGTGGGGGTAGCTCACGAAGTGGGCGCAATCGCTCAGGATCAGGCTTAATCGTGCCGTCGGCTATTGTGTAGCCGAGAAGGTCAATTGACCTTGCCGAGAATACGCATTCCTCGTAGTTGAGAGTCAGATTATATTTTCTAGCAATGCTCAAGAATCTGTCCAGATTCATGTCATGTTCCCCCTGATCCCTACCGCACACTGTGACATTGTCCACGTAAACAAAAGTGTCTTTGAGGTTTTCATCTGAGATGATGTCGTCCATAACCCGTTGGAAGCAAGCTTCTCCATTCGTGACACCGAATGGAATTCTCCTGAATTGGAAGAGGCGCCTACCTGCCTGGAATGCGGTGTAAGGTTTGTCATCCTCTCGGATGGGAATTTGGTGATAGGCGCTTCGCAAGTCGATGGTGCTGAATATCTTATAATTGGCCACGCGTTCGACCATCTCGTCTATGCGCGGCAGGGGGTAGGCGTCGAGTTGGGTGAAGCGATTGACCGTTTGGGAATAATCGACAACCATTCGTTTCTTATGGTTCTGACTGCTGGTCACCAACACCTGTGCGCGCCATGGCGAATCGCTCGGTTCTATAATTCCTTCTTCCAATAATCGCTTGGTTTTTGAAGTGATGAAATTCATGTCAGCAGTGGTATATCGCCGCGATTTCATCGCTATCGGTTTGCAGACCGGCGACAGGTTAGCGAACAGCTGGGGGGACGTTACCTCTGCGGTAGTCAAGGCATTTAAAATTAGACGAGGTTTGCTTCCTCCAAAGGGTATTTCGACGCTCGTGTGCTGCTTGAGGACATTATGACCCAGAATTACGTCTGCGCACAAATCACGAAGCACCAGTAGCCTTACATCCCGATGCGTGTACCCTTTTACGTCCAATTCAACATTGCAGTACCCTCGTATGCGGGACTGTAGTGATGTGGCGGCCAAGCATACCGTATTGTCTGTCGGGTGGATTTTCCATTTCCTGCCCTTCACTAGCGAGCTGTTGATGAAACTTTCAGAGCTACCGGTATCAATCAGTGCCTCAGCCATATGCCCGTTAATTCGTACGTTGATGATAGCCTTGGATAGTTTCCCCGGGGAGGCTGCAGTTAGTTTATTTTGCGAGTAGAGAGCCGCAGAAGTGGGTTTATTTCTCCTTAGAGTAGATTTACATACCCTGGCATAATGCCCTTTCTGGTCACAATTCATGCATGTGGCATCTCTGGCGGGGCATTTATGGCGGCGGTGTCTTTTGTACCCACAAAAGAAGCATTTACCAACCCGAGCAGTTGCTGAGGAGTTTGACGTGGCCTGTGTATCCAGCTCCTCGGGTGCTTCTCCATCCCCTGTGTCTGGCTGTGTCTGTGCCAGTGGGGTTCCTTGAGTTCCCACCGTAGCAGCGTTCATTAGCAGCATCGGTGTCCCAAATGACTCAGATTGCTGCTGAGCCGTATCCATCGCTCGAGCCTGATCGACTACCTTTTCAAGAGTGGGTTGCGCTTTCTCTAGTAAGCGTTGCCGTATGTGGGCTGATCTCAGTCCTTGGATGAATGCCTCCCGGGTCGCTTCCTTTCGGTGTTCCTCGGCGCTTACGGCCCGGAAGCTGCAGTCTTTTCCCAACTGATCGATTGTCTCCCCGGCTGCTTGCTTGCGTGTGTTGAGAAGATGTCGTATGTATACCTCGTTCTTGCGCTTCATGTAGAGCGCCTGCAGCACGTCGATCGCTGCTTCGTAAGTGTCGCCCTCCGAGAAGAGCCTGTACACGCTGGGCGAGACATGATTCACGAGGGCGGCCAATTTGTCGGCTCCTTCTTCGATGATGGTCAGATAGTGTGAGAAGGAACGGAACCAATGCGACCACTTCATTTCTGAGTCAGTCGCGTTTGGGTCTGCGTCGAACCTCTCTGGTTTGTAGATCTTGTCCATCGTTGGTTGAGAGAGCCGAGAAAACCAAATGGAATAAATTGAAATGAGGACGAGAGAAGAACCTTCAGAGTTTAGGCTTTATTTCATTTGATTGAAGCCGCTTCTACGGGCACACCAGGAAATACAGACGCAGCATGGAGTACATAAGCAGTAAGGTACACACGCGCAACTAATCACCGCAAAATAAATCAGTATTATATATCAATCAGTATTCTCACCATTCAATGAGCACCAAGTGAGCCGCCGACATAAAACGACAATGCCCCAGGGACAATCCCCGCGGCCGAGCCGAACCCCAGCTTTATCTCTTCTGCGCTCGAGCCGGGCAACATGTGATCACACGTCACGACCTTCAATTCACCACACCGCCTATAACAGGATCCCATCTAAAAAAAAATCCTCAACATTACCTTCACAACAACTACACCGCCTAGAACAGGATCTCAACTAAAAAAAAAAAAAATTACCTCAAGATTACCTTCACAACAACAACTACACCACCTAGAACAGGATCTCATCTGAAAAAAAAAATCCTCAACATAATACCTCAACATTACCTTCACAACAACAACTATACCGCCTAGAACAGGATCTCATCTAAAAAAAAAAATATTACCTCAACATTACCTTCACAACGACAACTACACCGCCTAGAACAGGATCTCATCTGGAAAAAAAAAATTACCTCAACATTACCTTCACAACAACAACTACACCGCCTAGAACAGGATCTCATCTGAAAAAAAAAATTACCTCAACATTACCTTCACAACAACAACTACACCGCCGAGAACAGGATCTCATCTGAAAAAAAAATATTACCTCAACATTACCTTCACAACAACAACTACACCGCCTAGAACAGGATCTCATCTGAAAAAAAAATATTACCTCAACATTACCTTCACAACAACTACACCGCCTAGAACAGGATCTCATCTGAAAAAAAAAATCCTCAACATTATACCTCAACATTACCTTCACAACAATAACTACACCGCCTAGAACAGGATCTCATCTGAAAAAAAATATATTACCTCAACATTACTGTGGTGAATTAACGTGAATCGAGGGACATGACGCGGGATCACATGTTGTGCGTCTCGCGTATAAGGGGAGGTCTCTCTGCGGCACGAGTGATTGTCCCCGGGGCATTGCTATTGACATCGGCTGTCCACTTGATGCTCGTTAACTGAAGGTGCTCATTGACTGGTGAGAATGGAGATTATATCGAACTCCGTGCTTACGCGGATTTAGTCTGCAATGGTTAACTGCACATGTATACGTTTCTGCTTATGTACTCCGAGCTGAACCTGTATTTCCTGGTGTGCCCACAGAAGTGGCTCCAATCAAATGGAATAAAGCCTAAACTCTGAAGGTTCATCTCTCGCTCTCATTTCAATTTATTCCATTTGATTTTCTCGGCTCTCTCAACCAAAGATGGACAAGATCTACAAACCAGAGAGGTTCGACGCAGACCCGAACGCGACTGACGCAGAAATGAAATGGTCACATTGGTTCTGCTCCTTCTCACACTATCTGACCATCATCGCGGAGGGAGCTGACAAATTTGCCGCTCTCGTGAATCATGTCTCGCCCAGCGTGTACAGGCTCTTCTCGGGGTGCGACACTTACGAAGCAGCGATCGACGTGCTGCAGGCGCTCTACGTGAAGCGCAAGAACGAGGTATACATACGACATCTTCTCAACACACGCAAGCAAGCAGCCGGGGAGACAATCGATCAGTTCCTGCAAGCTCTGAATCAGCTGGGAAAAGACTGCAGCTTCCGGGCGGTAAGCGCCGAGGAACACCGAAGGGAAGCGACCCGGGAGGCATTCATCCAAGGACTCAGATCAGCCCACATACGGCAACGCTTACTAGAGAAAGCGCAACCCACTCTTGACAAGGTAGTCGATCAGGCTCGAGCGATGGATACGGCTCAGCAGCAATCTGAGTCATTTGGGACACCGATGCTGCTCATGAACGCTGCTACGATGGGAACCCAAGGAACCCCACTGGCACAGACACAGCCAGACATGAGGGATGGAGAAACACCCGAGGAGCCGGATACCCAGACCTCGTCAAACTCCTCAGCAACTGCTCCGGTCGGTAAATGCTTCTTTTGTGGGTACAAAAGGCATCCTCGTCAAAAATGTCCCGCCAGAGATGCCACATGCATGAATTGCGACAAGAAAGGGCATTATGCCAGGGTATGTAAATCTACTCTAAGGAGGAATAAACCCACTTCTGCGGCTCTCTACTCGCAAAATAAATTGACTGCAGCCTCCCGGGGAATCTATCCAAGGCTATCATCAACGTGCGAATTAACGGGCATATGGCTGAGGCACTGATTGATACCGGTAGCTCTGAAAGTTTCGTCAACAGCTCGCTAGTGAAGGGCAGGAAATGGGTAATCCACCCGACTGACAATACGGTATGCATGGCCGCCACCTCACTACAATCCCGCGTACGAGGGTACTGCAATGTTGAATTGGACGTAAAAGGGTACACGCATCGGGATGTAAAGGTGCTGGTGCTTCGTGATTTGTGCGCAGACGTAATTCTGGGTCATAATGTCCTCAAGCAGCACACGAGCGTCGAAATACCCTTTGGAGGAAGCAAGCCTCGTCTAATTTTAAATGCGTTGACCACCGCGGAGGTGACGTCCGCCCAGCTGTTCGCTAACTTGTCGCCGGTCTGCAAACCGATAGCGATCAAATCGCGGCGATATACCACTGCTGACATGAATTTCATCACTTCGGAAACCAAGCGATTACTGGAGGAGGGAATTATAGAACCGAGCGATTCGCCATGGCGCGCACAGGTGTTAGTAACCAGCAGTCAGAACCATAAGAAACGGATGGTTGTCGATTATTCCCAAACGGTCAATCGCTTCACCCAACTCGACGCCTACCCCCTGCCGCGCATAGATGAGATGGTCGAACGCGTGGCCAATTATAAGGTATTCAGTACCATCGACTTGCGAAGCGCCTATCATCAAATTCCCATCCGAGAGGAAGACAAACCGTACACTGCATTCCAGGCAGGGCGGCGCCTCTACCAGTTCAGAAGGATACCATTCGGTGTCACGAATGGAGTAGCTTGCTTCCAACGGGTTATGGACGACATCATCTCAGATGAAAACCTCGAAGACACTTTTGTTTACGTGGATAATGTCACAGTGTGCGGTAGGGATCAGAGGGAACATGATAGGAATCTGGACAGATTCTTGAGCATTGCTGGAAAATATAATCTGACTCTCAACTACGAGAAATGCGTATTCTCGGCAAGGTCAATTGACCTTCTCGGCTACACAATAGCCGACGGCACAATTAAGCCTGATCCTGAGCGATTGCGCCCGCTCCGTGAGCTTCCACCACCTCAGGACTTGCAAACAATGCGCCGGGTGATCGGGATGTTCACTTACTATGCAAGATGGATTTCGCAATACTCCGAGAAAATACATCCCCTAGTGCATTGCAAAAACTTTCCACCAGATGCCGCTGTCGTAAAAGCTTTCCACGATCTCAAGGATGATATCAGTAAGTCCGTTGTTTTATCGATCGACAGCTCGGTGCCCTTCGTGGTGGAGACCGACGCTTCAAATCACGCCATAGCTGCTACACTTAATCAGTCTGGGCGGCCGGTCGCTTTCTTCTCGAGAACTCTCTCTAGAAGCGAGCAGAGACACTCGGCAATAGAGAAGGAGGCGTACGCCATCGTCGAAGCGCTGCGTAAATGGAGACATTATTTACTGGGAAACCACTTCACGCTCGTTACGGACCAACGATCCGTGGCTTTCATGTTTGATGGGAAAAATAACGGGAAAATTAAGAATGAAAAAATTATGAGATGGCGGATAGACCTAGCCTGCTACAGGTACGACATTGTTTACCGGCCCGGGAAGGAAAACCCTGCTGCAGATACCTTCTCCCGGGTCTACAGTTCGGCAACAATCAGTCAGGCTTTGCAAGACCTCCATGTGTCTCTGTGCCACCCAGGGGTAACCAGGATGGCACATTTCGTACGCAGACAAAATCTTCCCTATTCTGTTGAAGATATTAAACAAATGAATGCTTCATGCCCTGTTTGTGCTGAACTAAAACCCAGATTCTATGGCGCGGCTTCTGGCAGACTGATCAAGGCTACTTCCCCCTTCGAGAGACTAAACATCGACTTCAAAGGGCCCCTGCCCACCGAGACAGACAACAGATACATATTCACCGTTGTTGATGAATATTCAAGGTTCCCTTTCGCGTTTCCGTGCTCGGATATGACCTCGGGCACTGTCGTAAAATGTCTCTCTGACCTCTTCGCTATGTTTGGGAGACCTTCGTACATACATTCAGACAGAGGGCCGTGTTTCATGTCGGCCGGGCTAAAACAATTCCTATTAGAGCACGGCATAGCAACTAGTCGAACGACGGGTTACAACCCACAGGGAAACGGGCAGGTGGAACGGTATAATGGAGTAATTTGGAAAGCCGTAACTCTGGCGCTGAAATCGAGAGGACTGGGCCCCGAGCGATGGGAGGTTACTCTTCCTGACGCTCTGAATTCCATACGCTCTTTGCTCTGCACGTCCACAAATGCCACTCCTCACGAACGTATGTTTACTCACCAACGACGTTATGTTGACGGTCAAACGGTGCCCAACTGGCTGACCCACCCCGGTACAGTGTTCATGAAACGCCCGGTACGACAAAGCAAGTATGAACCGCTGGTGGAGGGGGTCGAACTCATTGACACTAATCCAGAGTATGCTCATGTCAGGCTCCCGGATGGCAGGGAGACCACTGTGTCGGTTCGCCATCTGGCTCCCTCAGGTACTCCTCCCGCCGGTACACCACCTCCTGGCACTCCTCCTTCTGACATTTCCCCCCCAGGAACTCCGCCAGGCGACGGGGCTGCCGCGTTCCACCCGAGAGCGATCGAGGAGTCATCCCCGGCACAAGTCGAGGCTCACCAAGAGGATCGGGAGTCTCCCTCAAGTGAAACTGCCGTTTACTCCCGGAGAGGTCGACGAATAAGGCCCCCTCGACGACTCAATCTGTAAAGGGGATTATCGGCATTCTCGCTGCTCATGCTCCTATATGCCCATTATATCATATATCGATGCTCATTTCCATGCTCCTACAACTCAAAATAATCACTGCTTTGCATGTATGCTTCTGTAGATCTATTAGTCCGCGTTGCTTGAAATGTATACTCCTATAGTGCTAAAGCAATCATGGTGTGTAAGATGGGCCCCTAGTTACATTTTAAAGGTGGGGAGAATGTGGTGAATTAACGTGAATCGAGGGACATGACGCGGGATCACATGTTGTGCGTCTCGCGTATAAGGGGAGGTCTCTCTGCGGCACGAGTGATTGTCCCCGGGGCATTGCTATTGACATCGGCTGTCCACTTGATGCTCGTTAACTGAAGGTGCTCATTGACTGGTGAGAATGGAGATTATATCGAACTCCGTGCTTACGCGGATTTAGTCTGCAATGGTTAACTGCACATGTATACGTTTCTGCTTATGTACTCCTAGCTGAACCTGTATTTCCTGGTGTGCCCACAGAAGCGGCTCCAATCAAATGGAATAAAGCCTAAACTCTGAAGGTTCATCTCTCGCTCTCATTTCACAACAACAACTTCACAACAACAACTACACCGCCCAGAACAGGATCTCATCTGAAAAAAAAATATTACCTCAACATTACCTTCACAACAACTACACCGCCTAGAACAGGATCTCATCTGAAAAAAAAATCCTCAACATTATACCTCAACATTACCTTCACAACAATAACTACACCGCCTAGAACAGGATCTCATCTGAAAAAAAAGTTACCTCAACATTACCTTCACAACAACAACTACACCGCCAAGAACAGGATCTCATCTGAAAAAAATATATTACCTCAACATTACCTTCACAACAACAACTACACCGCCTAGAACAGGATCTCCTCTGAAAAAAAATATATCCTCAACATTATACCTCAACATTACCTTCACAACGACAACTATACCGCCGAGAACAGGATCTCATCTAAAAAAAATATATTACCTCAACATTTTTTTTTTTTTGTATACCTTGGTCGAGGCTCGTATGAGAGCGAACACACAACTCACAGCAAGGAGGCATGAGACAAGAGGGGCGGGAGTGGAAGGGACAAAACATTGGGGAACAGACACATTAGGTGAACTGTGGAAGGGAGAGGGATGGGGATGGGACGGGGAACATGGCGAAGAGAAGATGGACATTACAGGGACTTTCAGGAAGGAAAGCAGGAGAATTTAAGGAAGTGGGCTTGGGTGGATTATCGGGGGTAGAAAAGATCGAGGATTTGGATGGGGGAAGATAAGAGGTGGTGGTGAACAGCTGTTTTGAAAGCCTGGAGGGAAGAATGGGAAAGAATAGAGTGAGGAAGTTTATTCCAAAGGTGGGAAAAAAGAGGAATGAAAGAGTGAAGATGAGCAGTGATTCGTGATTTTGGTAGTTTTACCAGAAGGGGGTTGTTGGCGGACCTTGAGCGCCCTGTGGAAATGTGGTGGGGACAAATCGCAGAGAGAGCAGGGGGGCAAGGCTGGAGAGGAGTCGGTAGAAGACAGAAAGACCACCGACCAACCTGCGGTGATTGAGTGAGAGGCCCAAAGACTCAGCTTCATTGCGGGAGATGCCAATGATCTTAAATGCCCTGGTTTCGACAGCGTGAAGCCGAGAAAGGTGGGAGGCAGGAGCACCAGCCCAGAGGGGAGAGCAGTACTCCATCAGGCTACGGACAAAAGCTTTGTAAGTGGTCAGGAGCTCAAGAGGGCCGAGGAAGGACTTAGCACGACGGAGGATTCCCAGTCGGCGACTGGCTTTTGAGGCGAGGTTGGAAATGTGACTTTCCCAGGAAAGGTCATGGCAGATAGTGAGACCCAGAAGCTTGAAAGAAAAGACTTCTTCCAGAGGATTGTTGAGAAAGTGGATGGGGGGGTTTTGTAAACGGTCCTTTCGAAGAGACATAGTGAGAGTGTGAGATTTGTCTGGATTGAAAGACATGTTCCACGTGTTGGACCAGTTTGTGATTTTATCCAGATCTGCAGTGAGCGAAGAAGCTGCTGCTTGCCGGTCTGAGGGATGACAGATGGTACGGCAAAGAGAAATAGAGGATTTTCCAGAGTGTCCGAGAGATCATTGATGAAAACCAGAAAAAGAACAGGGCCGAGAACGCTACCTTGAGGAACTCCAGCCTGCACAGGAAGAGGGGATGAAAGAACATTACCTTCACAACGACAACTACACTGCCGAGAACAGGATCTCATCTAAAAAAAAATATATTACCTCAACATTACCTTCACAACAACAACTATACCGCCTAGAACAGGATCTCATCTAAAAAAAAAATATTACCTCAACATTACCTTCACAACAACAACTATACCACCTAGAAGAGGATCTCATCTAAAAAAAATATATTACCTCAACATTACCTTCACAACAACAACTATACCGCCTAGAACAGGATCTCATCTAAAAAATATATATTACCTCAACATTACCTTCACAACGACAACTACACCGCCGAGAACAGGATCTCATCTAAAAAAAAAAAAATTACCTCAACATTACCTTCATAATAACAACTACACCGCCTAGAACAGGATCTCATCTGGAAAAAAAAATTAATACTTGAAGCGAACGTAGAATTCTTCCTACATTCGCTTCTGACTTTACCTAAAACTTGTTCACAACTTTATACGCAATTTCCAGTTACTTCAGCCTGGATTCGGGATCAGCGATCAAATAACGTAAATCATGATTTAAATTTTTTTTTTGATGATGCGGGAGATATCTTTATTAAAATCAGTGGAGGAAATATACACCATGTCTGATATTTTGGGTCTTTCATGTCTCCGACGATGCCTTTATCTCCCGGCATGCATCATTCCCCATGACAAAAACCGGAAACAAAAAAAAACCCGAAAGCAAAAGGGTCACAGACAACGACCCGGATTCCAAATTGCCGGGGTATTGTGTTGTTGTTGTTGTTTCCTATTCTCTCATGTGCACGCGTGAAGTATGAAGCTCACTGTGTTCGCTATGAAATCCCTCCAATTATCCAACAACGTAATCTCAGATCACCAATTTGGATTCATACCAGTTCACTCCACTTTGAACCTTCTGCTTCTACTCACTCGATAATGGATGGAGACCCTCAATGTCAGTCATGAGACCAGGGCCATTTTTGAGATAGATCTCGAGCTTTCGATAGTCTGGCATTCCACATTTCTCTCCAACCTCTCTGCTTATGGTATCCAACGCCAACTCGACACATGGCTTACTGATATCCTACACTCTGGTAGACAACATGTGGCTCTCAACGAAATCCTTTCATCTTCTTTCCCTATTAAGGTTGGAGTGCCCCAAGGCAGTGTTCTGGCCCAGTCCTCTTCCTCATCTTCATGAGTGGTCTCTGAAAAAAAAAATCCCCTTTACCTACTTCCTGATGACAACACCTTCTGCCATGAAATCCCTCATCCTTCAAAGGCAGGCAGCAGTCTCTTCCCTCTCTTCAGTCTTTGACAAAATCACAAGCTGCTTAAACACTTGGAATCTATCTATCTATCTATCTCTCTCTCTCTCTCTCTCTCTCTCTCTCTCTCTCTCTCTCTCTCTCTCTCTCTCTCTCTCTCTCTCTCTCTCTCTCTCTCTTGGCACGCACATGCAAACGCAAGGGGCTGTTGCTCAGTCTCTGGTTGGTGGTACGTGTGGAGCCTGTGTTGCTTTTTTTTTTTTTTTTTTTTTTTTTTTTTTTTGTATACCTTGGTCGAGGCTCGTATGAGAGCTAACATACAACTCACAGCAAGGAGGCATGAGACAAGAGGGGCGGGAGTGGAAGGGACAAAACATTGGGGAACAGACACAGGTGAACTGTGGAAGGGAGAGGGATGGGGATGGGACGGGGAACATGGCGAGCGGAAGATGGACATTAAAGGGACTTTCAGGAAGGAAAGCAGGAGAATTGAAGGAAGTGGGCTTGGGTGGATTATCGGGGGTAGAAAAGATCGAGGATTTGGATGGGGGAAGATAAGAGGTGGTGGTGAACAGCTGTTTTGAAAGCCTGAAGGGAAGAATGGGAAAGAATAGAGTGAGGAAGTTTATTCCAAAGGCGGGAAAAAAGAGGAATGAAAGAGTGAAGATGAGCAGTGATTCGTGATTTTGGTAGTTTTACCAGAAGGGGGTTGTTGGCGGACCTTGAGCGCCCTGTGGAAATGTGGTTGGGACAAATCGCAGAGAGAGCAGGGGGGGCAAGGCTGGAGAGGAGTCGGTAGAAGACAGAAAGACCACCGACCAACCTGCGGTGATTGAGTGAGAGGCCCAAAGACTCAGCTTCATTGCGGGAGATGCCAATGATCTTAAAAGCCCTGGTTTCGACAGCGTGAAGTCGAGAAAGGTGGGAGGCAGGAGCACCAGCCCAGAGGGGAGAGCAGTACTCCATCAGGCTACGGACAAAAGCTTTGTAAGTGGTCAGGAGCTCAAGAGGGCCGAGGAAGGACTTAGCACGACGGAGGATTCCCAGTCGGCGACTGGCTTTTGAGGCAAGGTTGGAAATGTGACTTTCCCAGGAAAGGTCATGGCATCATCTCTTCTTTTCTTATCATCTCTTCTTTCTCTCTTCTCTCTTCTCATTTCTCTCTTCTTATCATCTTCTCCTCTCTCGAATGTATTTTTTGGAGGTGTTCCTTGTGTATAAACTGTTATCAATGCTTTATCGATTACTTGAAAATTTAATTAGTTTCTTCTCTTCTTTTTTTTCCACTCTTGTATATAATCCTTTGCTTTGTTGTATTGAATTTTTACCATTTATACTTTTTTTTGTAATAAAAGGACATAAAAGTCAATCTCAATATATATATATATGTATGTATATATATATATATATATATATATATATATATATATATATATATATATATATATATATATATATATATATATATATATATATATATATATATCTCTCTCTCTCTCTCTCTCTCTCTCTCTCTCTCTCTCTCTCTCTCTCTCTCTCTCTCTCTCTCTCTCTCTCTCTCTCTCTCCTCTCTCTCTCTTTCTTCCTCCTCTCTCTCTCTCTCTCTCTCTTTCTTCCTCCTCTCTCTCTCTCTCTCTCTCATATGGCAAACACCATATACTTTCCTTACAATCCTCTTGAGGAAGTTCAGTCACTCAAACTCATGGGTGTCACTATTAGCCATAATCTTTCTTAGGCAAACCATATTTCAAAGTTGACCTCCAAAGCAAGTCGTGGACTGGGAAAAAGTCCTTCCTTGGCACACCTGAACTGCTGCACACCTGCAGCTTGACGGAGGACTGCTCTGGGCTATTACCCCGACCTCACACCTTGCTCAACTTGGGGGCATGGATACTAAGGCCTTCAAGATCATTGGAATGTCCCCTGATGAAGCTGAGTGGTTAGGCCTCTTACTTTCACAGTAGTCGGTAGTCTCTCTGTCTTCTGCCGCCTTCTTTCTGGTCTTACACCCTCTACTTTTTCCATGCTTTGTCCACCCCCCCCCCCCCCGTAGGTTTCTGCAGGTCATGCACGATGAAACTCCCAAAATCCCAAATCACTGCTCACCTCCTCTCACTCGTTGCTATTTTTTCCACCGAGGAACCAACTTCTACACTCTCTTCAATCACATTCTTCACTCCAAGTCTTCAAGAAAGCTGTTCACCACCATCTCTTATCATCCCACATTCACAACCATGATCTTTTCGACACCCCTCGACTCTACAGCCGATACAAAATAAAAAAAACAGAAAGACTTGAACTGATCTTTGGTGTTTGATATGAACTTGAAAGACTTGAACTCCATCTCCTTTTCATCCAACATGTGCAGATTATGCTGAACATCCATATATCATCTTAGAACATAGATTAACTTAAAATATTAAGGTAACTTATTTGTTAAATTATCAATTCCTTTTCCATGGAAAAGAGACAAGTTGTGCAGCCCCAGTCATTATGAATCATTTAGTAGATATTTCAATTTGAGCAAAGTCAGATGTATTAAATATTTATATATTTTTTTAAAATAATTTTTCTTGGCTCGTTTAAAAAGTAAAACAACGTGCTGAAAACTGAACAATGTACGTTTACATTACAACGACGATAATCATGATTAATATTTGAAACTTTTAATTAAAAAGAAAACTGTCCTTTTGTGAGCGTTTTCGATGCATGCTATCTCGATGTCCAGGGGTGTGTTCAGTTATCAAGCGGCTAGCTAGCGCTTGCCAAGCCAGCCGTTCCTTAACAGTTTTGAATGGAGTGTGGGAATGGGTGGGATGGGAGTCCTGAGGGAAGGGGGGATGGGGTGGGAGGAGAAAGGCTCGGGTGGGAATGAAGAGGGAAGGGTGGGGTGGGAGGAGGCAACGGAAGAAGAAGGATGGGGGAGGTGGAGGGAAAGGAGTGGGGTGAGAGTCTGGAGGGAGTAAGGGGTGGGGTTATGGGAGGCAGGGAAAGAGGTGAGGAGGAGGGACCCAGATTTGCCCGGAAATGCCAGGTACCTTTGCGAGTATATTTAATAACAAAACAAAAAAAAATTCACATGAGCTCTTACAAAGTATAGTCCTGGAGGATGCAGGTGCGCCCCTCTCACCACTGCACAGGTTTTTGAAAAGCGCTCATACCACTTCCTTCCTGACCCTAACCACTCTTACATCACGCACCTCCATAAATACTATTAAGTTAAATATTGGTATTCACTAGATATCCGTTATTGTCGGGTTTTCCGTGTGTGTGTGTGTGTGTGTGTGTGTGTGTGTGTGTGTGTGTGTGTGTGTGTGTGTGTGTGTGTGTGTGTGTGTGTGTGTGTCTGCAACGTGAGGCTCCACAGCACAAACCAGCAAACCGATTTCGATGAAACTTGGCGAACTGGTGCCATATGGGCTGGGAGTGTGCGTGTTTGAGTTTCGTTGCTAAGCAACCACCCGTTGCTCTGCAGAGGCCAAAAAACCACGTTTTAAGAACCCAAACAGTAACTGACGTAGCACGGCTTCTATGATAGGTAGAGCGACCGGACCAACTCCTGCCTATTCCTTGCATCCCCATCTAGTTATCTCGACAGCATAACGTTCCTCTATCTTTCATAGTTTCCAAATGGCCGCCCTCCGAATGCGGAAAGGTGGTGAACCAGGGAATATGTTAAGTGACCTTGACCTCGGAAACCGTCGATGGTGGAACGTTCAAATTCGGTGTATGGATAGAGTTTAATAACTACAAAAATGAACCGCAGCATTTTTTCAGATTCGATCACCAAGGGTGTCGGGGCTGAAATACGCAAAATTAGAAAACATACTTTTTCTCGACCGACGTTCACTATTTTCAATACTTATCCTACAGTTTTGAATGTGGAGAAACGAGACTTCGGAATTAAACACGGCGAGATATTTAGAAAAGTTTACTCGAGCCAATTTTTGATTTCGGTTTTATTTTTCAAATGGTAGTCCTTCAAAAATAGGTTGTCTATTTACCATCATTTTTTACTTAATTCGTCCCTCACACTGCAGTGGTAGGATTCGATAGCGATTTTATTGCACCATATGATAGAGCTATTCAAGAACTACAAAAAGTTTTCTCACGTGATTGACCTCTGACTTCCAGTTTTCGAGCCATAGCCAGAAGTTGCAAACATATGCAAAGGGCAAAATCGCCAAGGCGAAACGGATAAGTGTAAATGAATACGTCTTGACATGGTGATAGAACATTTTTTGTCATTTACACTTTCCTCCATCTCCACTCTGAGGAGTGCCAGTTGTCAAAATACGCAATAGGAAAAATCTTGCCTGGCAGAGGAACAATTGTATGTGAACCAATACGTCTTGGCAATGAATCTTCGTCGGTGGATCGGTCAGAATGAAAAGCATAGCATCCAGCGCTTCGATCCTAGCGGATCCCTCGTCGCCTACCGGCTTGTTATTAGCTTATTCATTTTTCAAATAAAAGGCAAACTAATGATAGAACAGTAAAACAACTTTATTGTCATGCAATGAAATCCAGGAAAAACATAAAAACCATTCCAGATATTAAAGCATTAAAGGTGTCTTGTTAAAGAGAAATGATGAGCCAAAAACCCACAAAGTACCAAAGGAAAATGGATCCCACAGCACAATATTTAACTTTTAGCATAACTTTCCACTTGTATTACGGAATTTCCAAATGCTATGGAAAATACGGTCGTTAGTCTTCCCGCATAGACACACAGGAACACAAACACACCTGTCCTGTCCTATGCATTGGTATCCATGGATTTGGTGTTTATCCAATTACTTTAAACAGATTATTTACTTCCCACTGGTGAAAGTACACTGAGGTGCAAAAAAATTCAGTCGACTGCAGTCGTTTCATGATAGCTCCAACACTTTTACACTTGGGTTGTTTTAACATTTCTACCTGCAAGTTGTTCAGTGCTTTCAAGGTAATAAACGTCATTTTCACACACCTGTATTTACTTTACATTGGTATGAGGGTATTAAAGCATCTCATTATTTAATTAATGTATGAGCAAAGTCAAAAACAAAACTTTTTTGTGATATGTTTGCTCAACATTTTCTTCATTCTGTTCATGTTTTTAATGGATTATAGTACAGCTGGTGGTATGTGCATTAACCTGGGTTCGAATCCCGACTTAGCTATAAACTGCCATCCTGATGTTTCCCATGCAGGGTGAGGCATCAATGTGTGCACCGGTTGTTGATGGACTTTGAAGATCTCACGGTGTCCTTCGTGGAGTTGGTTTAGATATCACCAGCACCATGAACAAATTACAAATTCCTGCCCAAATCAGCCTTGGTCTAACGTCGCACCTGGCCAGTAGGTTCATGAAAGACTTGGGCCAAAGACTTTCCCTGGCAGACCCCACAAGTTGGTGGAAATCATTGGGGCCGTTTGAGAAGTAGTCGTAGATAGCGGCCAATTGTACCAGGATTATGAATCGATTAATGAGAAACTTATCCCTAAACTTTAATGTATAGTAAACACAGTGTGTGGAAATGCTGGTTATGACAATATAAACGTGTTGTTGAAAATGATGCGGTAAAACACCATTGCTCCGAGCTGTTAACAAAAAAAAATATTTAAAAACAAAGTGGAAAAAAAATGTAGTGTGATCCCAGTTAAAAAACAACAACATTTTTTTCATCAAAAAATCAAAATATCCCACACCAATTCCGACATAAAAGTGACATCCAGTTGCTAGACCATGAGCCTTTGTGAAATCTTTTAGCACCTGTTGAGAGAGTGTAAATAAAGCTTTTGTTTTCCTTTCTCTTTGTGCTCAGATTTTATGCTTAGCATCAAGCTTTTTCAACCACCAGATCGAGCTCCCCGCGGACCTGAACTAACTGCTTGCACGACAATATGGCAAGCAATGTACGGGATCCGGCTCGTGTTGGGACCACCGCAACCTCCTGTTGGATTTCGTGGCCTGGTGCGATCGTCCTGTCGAGCAGAAGCGCTTGCATCAGAGTCAATCAAACCGATATGGGTAATATCAGGTTATTTAGCATGACATGTAACTGCCATAGGTTCATTGCAATGCATGTAAAGCTTATCGATATGAAATGTTACCAACTTTTGTTCTGATACGAGAACAATCCAAAAAGTATTTTGATATAATTGAACAACAAGTAAATAAACCAATGTCACCCTCAGGGTGACCCGTATCTTGCCAAAAGGTGACCACGTGTGACTTCTTTAAGGTCACACTGAGGTGAACAGAGCTGCTATCCACCAGGAGTGACTCCTTGAGGAATATCTGTCTACGAGAGATTCCGATGAGAATCGTTCTCCAGAGTAACCATGAAAAATATGCGTTTGCCTCATAACGTCACCAAATGACGTCATAATGTCTCAAGCTTGACATATCTAGAAAGCACTCATCGAGGTGTTCAATTTGAGGTACTACACGATATGGTTCCTAAAACTTGAAAATTTGACCTTGGGGTCAAATATGTTTGACCTCAGGTGCTAACTATGAGGATCAAGGCCAATCACCACCAAAAATTAATCAGCTGAGCGCCAGACCATGATCTATATTCCCATGAAGTTTGAAGACGATCCGATCAAAATTACTCAAAAAATAAGTGTTTCGTCGACTCCCCTGATTTGTGACAAAGTGACCTTGACCTTTGACCTTGACCTTCAAAATTTTGTGCACTGAAAGGGACCTCTATAGGCCTCTGATATGCGAAGTTACAAAAATTTCCAATGATAACTGTGCTCTGTAGAGTGATTTATACATAATTACAGACCAAAAAAAAACAAAAAAAACATGAAGGTCAAGGCCAATCGCCACCAAAAATTCATCAGCTGAGCGCCAGACCATGAACTATATTCCCATGAAGTTTTAAGACGATCCGATCAAAATTACTCAAAAAATAAGGGTTTCGTCGACTCCCCTGATTTGTGACAAAGTGACCTTGACCTTTGACCTTGACCTTCAAAATTTTATGCGCTGAAAGGGACCTCTATAGGCCTCTGATATGCGAAGTTACAAAAATTTCCAATGATAACTGTGCTCTGCAATATTTTTTATACGTGATTACAGACAAAAAAATAAAATAATATAAAAAAACATCCGAGCTGACTTACATATCTTGCAAAAACTTCGTTTTGGCAAGATAAAAAGGGCTGGCAGCATAACCTAAACCCGAGAGGGACTAGTCTCAAAGCTGTATAGCCTGGGTACGAATCTCGGCCCAGTTATAGACAGTCATTCCGGTGTTTTGCAGGCACTGTGATTTATCAAGGATGGACGTGTGTGTCGTCCATCGGATGGACGTTAAACTGGATGTCTCGTCTGCTATGGTTAGTTGGTGGATATTAAAGATCTCACGGTGTCCTTCACGAAGAGCAGGCGAGCCATTGCCAGCACCATGAACAAATTACAAATTCCGCTCTAACCTCCAGGGGGAACTGCATCAGTGGCACAGCTGCTACCTCAGTGAATGATGCTACTCACAACCATGTGCTGCACACAAAATAATAAGAATAAATACAAAAGTACTTATTTGATTTGGTACAGAAACCTCAATGAAGAGGTTAAAAGCTGCTATTTGGCAAGTTAAAAGCTCACCCAAGGTTGATCACTTTGCCGGTCTTCAATCCCACTCCTTCTGTCTTCAACATCACATCTTTGAGTGGCTTGTCCAGAGGGTTCTTGAAGGACAATTTTATCTTTGACTCCTTCTGTTGTTTTGCCCTCCCCTCCAACTGTCGGGTGGTGAGAATGGAGATACTGAGACAAAACGTTTTTTTCAGAAAATATAGCTTAAAACCCGAAAGGGAATGTGAGGATATGATGTTAAGCTGCATGAAACATCTTGTTATTGGTATTGAGCCAACCTCACCAACATGGGCAGACTGAACTCCTTTAGATGGAAGGTATGTTGGTCAATGATGGGCTCTCTAGTCTCTAACACACGTCCTGTTACGACGCATTGTAGAGCACAGTGCTCCTCATACAAATCCATGTAGTTGGAGCTCTCCAAAGAAAGCTCTACTTTGTGCTCTGCAGACAAGAATGACATCAGAATCAGCTCCAAATGTGTCATCTGGTGTCCCATATGGAATTTAAAATAATTTATGGAGGAAAAAGACCTTTTGGCCCACCACTTCCGTTTTACATCTGTCCCTGTCCCTCTTTCACAGTCCCTGTTGAGCTTATGGGAGAAGCTAAGAGGCAACATGGACAGATGAAGACACATCTCATCTCACAAAACAGGCAAGAGTTCAGAAGTAGGTGATGATGAGAGATAATCCGTGTGTTGGAAGGTGAGACTTGGGGGTGAGGGTGGAGGATCTTTTTGCTTTAATTATATATTCTGGACCAAATCGCAGGTAAATAGATAGACATGGCCATATCAATTTATACAATAGCTCAAATGATTGTTTCCACCTTCCTATTCATCTGAGATATTTGCACATTTAATTATCTACTTCCAACTTTATAGAGATCGCATCTAAGCTGTCTAGCCCGGGTTTTAATCCTGTCAAAGATATAAACCGTTGTCCCGGCGTTTCACAACCAAGGTGATTCATCAATGCGTGTGCCGTCCCTCGGATGGATGGGCGTCCCATCTGGAGGAATTAGTCGGTGAACATTAAAGATCCCATGGGGTCCTTCGTGAAGAGTAGGCAAGCTATCACCGGCACCGTGGACAAATTAAAAATCCCTGCCCTCCTATTTGAGTATGCCGGTGTTGAGTATCCTGCATCAGAGTGCCGACCTGTCCAGGATTGTAACCATCACCATTGAAACTGCTTTGGCAGTATTACGCACCTGATGGCTCGAAGAGGAGAGGCAAACAAGCAAGTTTAGGCAGAAGTCTCTTTGTGAATCTTCAAGGCCGTTTTTCCACCACGATACATTGTGCTGAATTGTATGAAGTCCTGCACATATAATAATTAAATGCCTGTTTTGTTTCTTGCCCTTCTATATAACCTTCAAGCATAAAAACCAAAAGCACCACCAACTAGTATAGTTGTTCTGTAGGCCATACTAAATGGTGATGCCTTCAGTTCTGAAAAGGGATCTTCCCAAGTACAATCAGTCTTTTTTGTGAACTTCAATGCCGTGCCCCCCTTGAACTCGTTACTTTCAAAAATCACGAGGGACACAATATTGGTGTGGCATAATACTGAAGAGGAAAACATTTCAGATCTTCAATGGATCTCACAAGTCTCACATCCGAACCTTGTCTCTCCAGAAATACAATCGAGCATACTGACAAATCGACTTCCTCAATCATACACTGGAAGAATATCGGTCCCTCTGGGCTTCAACATCAGTCATGACCTCACCTTGGAAAAAAAATATTCTCAAAAAGATACTCTCCAAATCCAACTGCAGGCAGACTCAGAGTCCTCCATGATGTCAAGTCCTTCCTCAGTAGATCTGCACTTCTCCCAGCCTTCAAGGCCTTTGTCCATAGCTCAATGGAGTACGACTCTTCTCTATGGACTGGTGCTGCTGCTTAATTCGCACCTTTCACTTCTATTGCTGTGGAATCCAAAACTTTCAATATCAAGGACATCTCCCACAAAGAAGCATAAGCATAAGGCCTGTCCGTGTTCTCATCGCAGACAGGTTGGTTGTCTCTTTTATCTACTGGTTCTCTTCTGGTCTTGTTTTCTCTACTCTTTCAGCCTTTCTACAAACCAGCTCCCCAGCTCATCCAGGATGCATGTATTCTTCCAGACACGTCCTCCTTGTGAAACTCAACAAATCCATGCTTAACGGTCTTCTAAAACTCCTATGTTCTTCTTTCCCCCCCACTTGTACCACCTTCCTGAATCAATTGAATCTCACTCTTCTTTTCAGTACCCATCTTAGTTTGTCTTCCATCGGTTCACATGACGTTTCCTTCCATCGTTTACCAAAGCTTCATGTCATTACATCACCTTTCATGACGTCATTACATCAGTGATCCTTGCATTATGTGGCTAGAATCTTCGAGATCATAACGTCACCTTTCCCCCACCCATTCAACGAATCTGCCATCATAGGAACTTTTGGTGGGTGGCACTGGCACCCTTGGGAAGGCAGTTCTGACGAGGTTAAGCCTATTTCTATCCAGCTTTGTACAAGACAATGGTTGATACCTCGAGTGTTTGCCCTTCACAACAAGAAAACTGGTCAGTCCACTCTTACAGTAAGAGTGGAATTTAACACGATACAGATGAGACAAGAGTATGCTACAATCTTTCATAGAAAACATCCCAAGCAAAAACCAAAATCGATGTCTACATTATACATACATAATCAAGAAATAAAATCACTCACAACATCTAACATCTGTTTTGTCTCCCATCAGCTGTGTCAGGTCAGACAAGTACTGTACATTGCCCACCTTCCTTAATACCTCTCTCATTATACAAAAGTTGCTGTTCTTACCTGCATTGGCCTCCAATGTCAAGTTGAATGTCTCCTCCTTGCACATTCCCTTCTTCACACCGGTGTAGTAAATGACGTTGACCCGGACCACCATGATCAACTTGAGATGAGAGCAGAGCAAGCTAAGTTAAAAGCCAATTATTATTTTATTATCATTATGCCATCCAACAGTGACAATGGAATCACCTGACGTGTTTGGTGTGCAGAGTTTTTCAAAGTAACGAATATGGGCACTTTGCTGCCGATGAAAACCTCTTCTTTGCTCTTCACCGTAACTGTCACATCGTTGAGGTCTTCCAAACTCAGCTCCTGGGCCAGTGCACCATGTTTACAGGCCAGATCCACTGCAATTCTTTCTTCTTCAGAACCTGTGGAGAGTGGTTAAAATTGTTGGAGGTGGAGGTAGAGGAAGTGTGGGGCTGGGTGGTGAGTTGAATGATGTGAAGTTGATGACACTTGACTTCGAGGAAGAGTGCGAAGGAATAATGGCACCTTACTGTAGGTAATAAAGATTAATGTTACAGAAATTATTTTTAATAACCAGGGTGCGGTGTGGACTTTGAATTGAATAAAACAGTGGGAATATGCACAACAATTACATATGAACATCTCGTGTAAAACCAGATATGGGATTTCAAAACTGAGAGGGGAAGTCAAATAAGGTGGAGAACGATGGAAGGTTAAATGGTGAGAGGATGGGGGCAAAGAGGGGTAGGGGTGAGTGTTACCTTCCATGTTGTTCAGCCTCTTTCGACATGTACTAGTGTACATGTCAACGGTCATGTCAGTCATGCTGCAGTGCCATGACAGACACGCATGTGAGTAATTGTTATCATGTGCACCATTGCATGTCAAATTGCTGGGCTATGTTTATAAAGGGTATGAGATTGATTTAAAAGCATTCAAAATTGTATGACCATAATTTTTCTCTCTTGACCTGAAGGTTAAAAATGTTCATTAGCCCATAACCCATGTAGCGGGAGACAGGGTTTAACAAGTGTGCGTGTGTGTGTGTGTGTGTGTGATTAAGAGGAACTCCCAATCCAACACATGGAAGCAATTCTGGAGATGATTGACAATTGAATGTATAAAGAGAAATCTGAAGACCGTTAATCATAGAAGAGACAATGATATCAAAATTATGTTTTATAATAAAGGTGTGGAAATGATCAATGCAGAGAAAATACTACAGCAGAAGGAAGTGTGGGATAAATTTCCAGAAACAATACAACAGAGAGAGCCACCGAGGGTTGAGTAGATTTTACGAAATGCAATTCAGGGAAAAAAACTTCAACTTTGAGGAAACCGTGAAATTTGTAGACGGAGAGGAACGGTTGAGTAACACACATCATTGTAATTATGGACATTCCACATTTAAAGATCCACATCATAAACACATTATCACAAGTGATCTCAGAATAGTGAAAGATAAAAAAAAAAATTACGTGCATTACTCACGGAAGGACCAAATTATCGAGAAAATTACAGGATTAATTGGAATAAGACAATGGAACTTACGGTGATAGGATTGATGGAATGGATGAGAGAACAAATTGATAAACACAAAGTACCAAACACACACAAATGCCTTTATGGTTGCAGGAGGGAGAGAAACATGTTTAAAGGGGAATTATTGATTTGCGAAGAAAAGTTCAAATCAAGAATCCAAAAGTAATTTTAAACAATCCAGAGACAAGTGATTATTTAAAACAGCTTCAAACACAATGTGGTATTGCTCCAATTGACAAAGCAAATAATAATATTGCATTTGTATGTGAAACATTCCACATCTAAACACTTTTGGAAGAATTCGACTTGCATACTGTACTCTGAAAGACTTACAAAATAAGTAACGATAATAAAATAGACTTTATACAACACCATGTAAATCACTAAAAAGAGAGAAGCCTGTTCGTTCCAGATAGACATCATAAATTACCATTCATCTACTGGATCCCAAAAATGCACAAAAACTCTTGTAAGATGAGGTTCATCATCACAAGTAGAAAATGTAGTTTGAAACAATTGTCGGGTAGTATGACAGGGGGGCGATGAAAATAATTTATAAATGCTTTAAAAACTACCATGAAAAGGTGAGGTTACATGCCAGTATTAAAAAAATTCTGGATCATTGATAAATATAATTTCAAACCTGTAATCGACATTATCTACAACATTAATAACAAGGATAAGGCTAAACTTCTATCAACGTGTGATTTTTCCACATTATACACAACAATTCCACACGACAAGCTCGTAACCGCACTGGACTGAGTGGTAGGTAAAACATTTGCAGGAGGTAATAAAATATACATTAAAGTTTATCAAAAAAAGAGCAAACTGGTCTGTAAAGGTAAAATCAATATTCATGTAGTTTTTCAAAAAATAAACTTAAAGAAAGTATTCGATTTCTCCGAAACAAGTTTCTTTACATTTGGGTACAAGATACTCCAACAGACAGTGGGGACACCCATGGGTTCAGATCCAGCCTCTTTCTTTGTAAATTTATTCCTGCACATCTATGAGTCTGATTGGGTCCAAAATGTGTGCAGGAATGAACTAACAACTGCAGGAAGGTGTGCAAACATCTTGAGATTAATTGATGATTTACTAGCAATGGATTTGTATTTGATCAGCTTCATGATGATATATATCCAAAATAACTCGAATTTTAAAAGGAAAACCAAATTCACACTTCAGTTTCTTTTTAAGAATTACAAATCGATATCAATAAAAAATAAATTTCACACCAAAATTATTTGATAAACGAGATGCTTTTATATTCCACATTGTCCGAATGCCTTTCTTATACAGCAACATTCCTAAGAAGCTATTCTATGGTACGGTTTACTGGCCGCGATCTAAACCTCCATATACCCGAGTGGACGGATGTTTCTCCAGGGAGCCCAGGGTGGGGGAGCCAAAAGTCCAAGGAGCTCAGGGTTCAATGGGTTAAACCAGGCTGAGTAGTTTACATTTTGTATCCCAATGATGAGCTGGCTCTGGATCTGGACCTGAACCAAAATCTAACTGGCTTCTTGTCGCACAACCAACCTGTCCACAACTTTTTGAGATATCGTGCTATATACCGTTTTTGGCCCAATCACTCAATGGTGAAGAATCACTTAAAAACTTTCAGCAGCCGGATCCGGATCTTCACCAAAATCTAATCAGTTAGTCTTGTCACGCACCCAACCTGCCCACCAAATTTTGTCTGAATTTGTATTTTGTCCAACAGACAAATTCTAATTTCGTCCAACAGACAAACAGACAGGGGTGAAAACATCACCTTCTTTCACCTTCGGTGGTGGAGGTGATATAACGTAATCATCCCATAGACTTGTAAACAACTTATCCTGCTGAGAACTCCAAATTGTTTACTTGCAACGTCATCAAGCTTGCATACATCCCATTTATTGTTTCACCATTGGATGACTATCCAGACTAAAATATTTTGTCAATCGTGCCTCGATAACTTATCAATTAAAGAAAAAACTATACTTGTTGCCTCATCAAGGTCATCCACGGTGTGCAACTCCACCAGCCCTGACAACCGACATGCTCAACGCTCATCAGGTGATTCAGTGATAAATGATAAATCAGTCTTCACATACCTTCTAAGTACTTGTACAGATTTGTAACATCCGCTCGTCCTTTCCCCCCCACTGCCTGCGTGCTGATGAAGTGACCGACAGCATTCTTATTCCTCCAAAAGGGCTTCAGACGGCCTTTTTTATTCAGTCTCCAGAATATTCGATCGCTATTCACCTGCAACATGGGTTTGGTTTCAACACCTTTGGTGAAGTCGCCGTGAGAAACGAGTCTCGTGAAATATCTCAAAGCAATCACTTTATTATTGCATAAATTGCTGTTAACTTATATTCATAATTACACACAGTTAGTAAACTACCAAATACAAATGCCTTTAAGTTGACCGATTTCACAACTATGCAAACAGAATCCGAGCAGAATTCTCGTATGTTTAGGGTTCACCCTTCTCAAGGACCTTCGCAATGATTGAGAAACCACAAATGTGTGGTTTTATGGAGATGGGAAGTTAAGGTTACAAACAAACCGCTTGTTTAAGTGAGAATAGCAATTACAATGGTCCACCCTGAGATGGTGCAAGATGGATGTCCAGGTGCTTATTCAAGTGTTGGTCATCTGTGCTAAAAATGGATGAAGAACCTTCATTATTTGAGGAAAGGTACACTATATTGTGTAAAGTAATTGTCTTGTTTCTTTGCCAATTCTCGCTCTACTTCTTCATACTACATAGCTTCCGTAGAATTTGATGATGATTTTGAAGTTTTGTTGTATTTTCGAGCAATTTCCAAATGCTTTGTAAAGTGGGTGAGTCTGCTGCTTTACTTCAGTGAGTTTTCAATACCTCTGGAGTTCGAATTGTCCCACTTTAAAGTCTCCATCCACACACGTACACGACATGGTATGATGCAAATGAATGTTGTGAAAAGAAAGAGAGACGTCTACTGATACAAAAAGCAATATCTTTTGATGCTTACCTCGGCAAACAAAAAGGGTGTATCGTAATTCAGGTACACCATGCCATTCTTGATGGCTTTCAATGATGATGGACCACACTGATATACTCCTAAATGAAGACATGAGGTTGAGATTAGGAGAATAAAACCAAAATTACAAGTATCAGAATAAAGCTAATAGAGTATCAGGATAAAGCTTTGAGAATGAGAGTATCTGGTTGAAGCGATGACGAGGATGAGAGTGCCAGGTTGAAGATATGAGGATAAGAGAATCATGATGAAGCTATGAGGATGAGAGTATCAGGACAAAGCAATGAGGATGAGAGTATCAGGATAAAGCAATGAGGATGAGAGTATCAGGATAAAGCAATGAGGATGAGAGTATCAGGATAAAGCAAAGAGGATGAGAGTATCATGATGAAGCAATGAGGATGAAAGTTTCAAGATAAAGCTATGAGGATGAAGCTTTGAGGATGAGAGTGTCAGGCTAAAACCATGAGGAAGAGAGTATCACGATAAAGCTACGAGTGTGAGATCAACATGATGAAGCTATGAGGATGTGAGTATCATGATGAAACTATGAGAATGAGAGCATCATGATGGAGCAATGAGGATGAGTGTCTCAGGATAACGCTTTGTAGATGATGGTATCAGGATGAAGCTACGTGAATGAAGCTATGAGGATGACAGTATCTGGATGAAGCTATGAGGATGAGAGTATCATGTTGAAGCTATGAGGATGAGAGTATCAGGATAAAATGATGAGTATGAGAGTATCAGGATTAAACTTTGAGGATGACAGTATGGGGATGAAGTATGAGGATGAGAGTATCTGGATGAAGCTCTGAGGATGGGAGTATGAGGATTAAGCTATGACAATGGGAGTATGAGGATGAAGCTTTGAGGAAGAGACTATCAGGATAAGGCTGTGCAATTGAGTGCACTATTACCCTTGCCAGAGGAGAGGGTATTGAATTTTTGTCTGTTTGTTTATTTGTTTGTTTGTTTGTCCACACAGAATGTTCTATCGTAGGCCAAACTCGCCACCTAGTGGTATCCAGTTGTACACATTCTCTTTTTCAAGCAGTACCTCCATAAAGTATATGCAATTGGAATACAAGTACATCTATGAAACCATAAAAAAACAAGTCCTACGAGGGTTCGCAGTCGTCCATTGCTGTTTCTCGTTTTAAAAGTAGTTATTGCTGTCAGATCACAGAAAATCAATGGCATGCTTTTGAAAGGAAGAGGAATAGAAAGTATGCAGCATGTTCATTTCATTTTAGTTACAGTGTTGTTCAGAAATCGAAATATAATGTTATTGATAAAATCGATAGCAAAAAATGAAAATAGCCATTGTACTATAGATGGCAAATGATGACACTGGTGCTTTTTGTGTAACTGAGAAAATAAACAAATGCTTTTCAATCTGAAAATTTACTGTACATTGTGACATTTACTGTCGCTTACAATTCTCCCTTGAACATGTCAAAAACCCCGAAGATCCCAGTTAAATGTTAAACACCCACACAAACCCTCGTGTACAGCCTTGTGGCTGCTGGTTGCATCATGGGTTAGGGACGTGGCAATGCCAATGATGCAGTGCCCCTATTACCAGTACATTGGTGCTCATTTTGCTGACCTCGAAAGTATGATTGGCTGAGTCAATGCCACCTGGTATTGATTAAGCGGCCAACGGGGCTCAATCTCAGGACTCTAGGATCCCAAGCCAGCCACCCGAACCACGAAGTCAACGCCAGGCGAGAATGTTAAACTTAGTGGCGGATAATATTGAAAAAAACGTTTGGTGAGAGAGCTGTAAATAATAGTTCTCACCAGAACTTGTTTCCTGTGGTGTGGCATCGATGGCCTGCCACCCGTCGAACCCATCTATCAGGTCAGGACGTTTCATCCAGCAGTCGTTCCACACATGGAAGTTCCTGGCATCAGGTATGGAAGGTGCAGAGGAAAAGGATGTTAGATAGAGGGAGGACCCAAGCTAATTACTGGAGAATGTGCGGGGAAGCTTTAGCATAATCACCAAATGGAGTCAGATTCCATTTTTTCCACTTCTTTGCCGTCTTCATCAAAAATCACATCGATGGTAATGCTCTTGTCAGAATCGTGGGCCGAATCAAAGTTTGTGACGCTCCGGCAGGGAATTCCCAGGCTGCGCATAACTGGGGAAAATCAAGGGTCAGGGGTTCATGTTTAGGGTTTCAGAGTAGACTATCTTGTTGAGTAGAGTAGGTCTATTGATAGGAAAGAGGCAAGATCCTCACCGGTAGTCAGGACTGCTGAGAAAACCCAACATTGGCCATAGCGCACAGGCTTCTGTTTCTCGTGGTACTCCTTCAGGATTTCCACACTTCCCAACCAATGCGTGGGTTCTGTGCCACCTTTGTATTCACCAGACCAGTTGCCTTCCAACACTCCTTCATCATCTTGGCTGTTGATCTGCAGGAAATTGTATAAGAAGTCACTCTGAGAATATTTTGTGTTCATACGGCAGAAATGTGTCCAAACCACATGGAATAAAGCAGACTGATGTATTTTTGACTTGTGATGTGGCTCTGGAAACACTTTTTAGAATGAATAACGAATCACTGTTGAATGCTAGAATCTGTTTGCATTGGCAGACAGGTAGAACGATGGATGGGATCAACATAACGTCGAGTAAGAGATACTAACCACTATGGGAAGTGGACTGTTTGTGTGTATATCTAAATATAAAGCTCATTCCAATCACTCACTAACTGACGCACTCACCGACTGATGCTAATGTTCGGTACCTTCCGGGTGATGCAGAAAACTGAAATTTTGCGTGCCGACAGACATCGAAGCCGATACACCGGGAAAAATCACAGAACCACCAGAAAGCATCCGAAAATTAAAACATAAATCAATAAACTGATGGAGTAAAATCCAAAAACAAATGCAGGTGAGTGACCTGAAACAAGGGGAAGCACGGTTCGTTATTGCTTACAGTGTGAAAGCATACTCCGCTGACGTATATGTACCGTATATATATATATATATATATATATATATATATATATATATATATATATATATATATATATATATATATATCTTGTGAGACTTCAATCAACATCTGAGTTGGCCATGCATTGTGTTATATTTACTGTTTTCTGTCCATTGTCATTGTGAGTTATTTATTGGAAACCTTAAGTTGACATAAGAAAATTAGAATTACAGTAAAGTAGCAGAAGTGAATGGACACCCATTGCTGTACGCCATGGAGTCAAACCTAAACCAATAGTGGAAACAAAAAACACCAATGATTAAAACCTGGACCTATTTAGAGAAGGTAAGGTGATCCAAATAGCTCCCATTTCGCTGATAGGATGGCCTCGAGGTACACACACTCACCTTGAAGTTGTCTAGCCTGGATTTGAATCCTGACCCAGCTCTACATTGTCATCCCGGTGTTTCACAGGCAGGGTGATTCATCAATGTGTGCGTCGTCCCTAGGATGGACGTTAAATTGGACGTCCTGTCTAATAGCATTCGTTAGTGGATGTTAAAGATCCCATGGTGTCCTTTGTAAAGAGTATGTGAGCTATCACCAGCACCACAAACAAATTACAAATTCCTGCCATGACCAGTAGAGGGCATTGCATCAGCAGCAAAGCATGCATTTGGCCAACGATGCTACCCTGTAGCATTCTGCTGTGTACGAATGAAGAAGAAGCTCCTCATTAAAATCATTGAGTACGTCAGGAAGGTGCAGTAGTCTTGTACAGGGTGGCCATACTGTCTTGTCGCACCATATAAAACTTGTGACATTGTCTTTGTGTGGAGTGTTAATTCGTTCCCTTTTTTTCAAATTGAGTGAACATGACCATGGGCGATACAAGCAATTACTCCATTAAACAATGGATAGTTGTCAGTGTCTGGATTCACGAACATTCACAAGCAGGGAACACAAGGTTTTCAGGGAACGTTGGATTGGTCGTGGGTCACTGGTGCTGCCCGCTCCACTTGACTGGCCACCGCGAAGCCCAAACCTGTGAGCATGTGATAATTCCCTTGATTGGGGCTTCATTAAAGATTGTTGCACAGTAGCACTACAAAACCACAACCACTAATTATTCTCAGCAAGGACAATGACCGAGCACAAACGAGAACAAAGGTTATGGAATTCATCATCGCTTCAAACATTAAATGCTTCGTCTTCTCCAATGACTTGATTTTTGATCATCAATTTGGTTTCAGACCAGGTCACTTTACCCTGGATATGCTGCTTCTGCTCTCCCAACAATGGATGGAGGTCCTCAATGCCGGACATGAAATCAGAGCCGTATCCTAAGACATATCACGTACTTTTGACTCGGTCTGGCACCCTGCCGTGCTCACCAAACTCTCGTCCTATGGTATCCAAGGCCATCTCCACTCATGGATCACAGACTTCTTCCTGTTGCAGTCAACGTGTGGCCCTAAATGGAGTTCTTTCATCCCCGCTTCCTGTCCAGGCTGGAGTTCCTCAAGGTAGCGTTCTGGGCCCTGTTCTTTTTCTGGTTTTCATCAATGATCTCTCCGACTCTCTGGAAAATCCTCTTTAACTCTTTGCTGGTGACTCCACCCTCTGCCGTACCATCTGTCATCTCTCAGACCAACAAGCAGCCGCTTCTTCGCTCTCTGCAGATCTGGATAAAATCACAAACTGATCCAACACGTGGAACATGTCTCTCAATCCGGACAAATCTCACACTCTCACTATGTCTCTCTGAAAGGACCATTTAAAAAAAACCCCCATCCACTTTCTCAACAATCCTCTGGAAGAAGTCCTTTCTTTCAAGCTTCTGGGTCTCACGATCTACCATGATCTTTCCTGGGAAAGCCACATTTCAAACCTGGCCTCCAAAGCCAGTTGACAACTGGGAATCCTCCGTTGTGCAAAGTCCTTCCTCGGCACACCTGAGCTCCTGACCACTTACAAAGCTTTCATCCACAGCCTGATGGAGTACTGCTCTCCTCTCTGGGCTGGTTCTCCTGCCTCCCACCTTTCTCCGCTTCACGCTGTGGAAATTAAGGCATTTTGGATCATTGGCCTCTCCCACGATGAGGCTGAGTCCTTGGGCCTTTCACTCTCTCACCGCAGGCAGGTCGATGGTCTTTCTGTCTTCTGCCATCTCCTCTCCGGTCTCACCCCCCCCCCTGCTCTGTCTACGTTATTCCCCCCCCCCCATATTTCCACAGGGTGCTCAAGGTCTGCCAGTAACCCCCTTCTGGTAAAACTACCAAAATCACAAATCACTGCTCACCTTCACTCTTTCATTCCTCTTTTTTCCCGCCTTTGGAATAAACTCCCTCACTCTCTTCAATCCCATTCTTCCCTCCAGGCCTTCAAAACAGCTGTTCACCATCACCTCTTATCTTTCCCCATCCAAAACCACAATCTTTTCTACCCCCGTTAATCCACCCCAAACTCACCTCCTTCAAATTCCCTGCTTTCCTTCCTGAAAGTCCCTGTAATGTCCATCTTGTACACCCCGTGTTCCCCACGCCATCCCTCTCCCTTCCACGGATCTCCGAATGTCTGTTCCCCACTGTTTTGTCCTTCCCTCTCCCCTCCCTCTTGTCTCATGCCCCCCCCCTTTGCTGTGCGTGTGTGTGTTCACTCTCATACAAGCTTCAACAAGGTATACAGAAAAAAAAAGAAGCAGATCCACTGAACACTTAAGGCTCGTGTCATGTGATGTAAAATGTGTACTAAAGTAAGAGTACTGCAAATGTCTGAGGTATAACTTGTAGAACCTTTAAGTGTTGTCAGCTAATATGATAAAAGGCAATGTCACACTTTTTACAACGGGTGACAAGACATTGTAGCCACCCTGTACTCGTCTTCGAGCTGTTTATAGCCTGAGTGCGATTCCTGACCTGAGTAGAAACTGTCGGATTGGTGCTTCACAGGCAGGGCATTGCATCACAAACTCGGCCATCCACTCGGTGAATGTTGAGTTGGGTGTGTTGGTGTACGAGTATATTGAAGATCCTACCATGCATTTTGCCAATGATGCCATAAAACGTTGAGGACAGGTGTCTTTCTTAAAAATAAATAAATAAATAAAAAAAATAGGTGAGTTATCAACACACCTTGAAAAAAAAATTACAAATTACTGTCCTGACGACTTCTCGGAAGGCAAAAAAAAAAACCACACACACACACACACACACACCTTGACTGCACCAAACCTACCTGAGAAAGAGAGAGAAAGAGAGGAGAGAATTGGCCGATGTTTGAAATTGTGATATTTGAATCTCTTTGTTGATTTAAACAACATATATGTACTTGATCGGGTAAAGGGACTCGCCCAGTGGAGTTACACCTTATACATTGCTTATTGTATCATCACCTGGGCAGAATATCAAAAAGACAAAAGCCAAAAAGGCTTGAGGAAAGTCCTACATGTACTGTATATGTTTCTCACAACCTCATTGCTATTTTGTGACAAACAAATTTTCTGATGGATTAGGAGTCATCCATTCAATATAGAGTACTGCCCTCACATCTAGGGAGGTTCTCACCCCACATACCGTACTTACTGCACATAATTGAATCCAAATTCGTTCCGATTGTCAACTCTCCCAATCCGACCTCAAAACCCAACCTGCTCAAATTACGCTGCAAAGTTCACTCTCTTTCTCCTTTCCATGGATATTACTTTGGTTTCTGCTCCCGAGAACTCACTGCTTGTGTACCTCCGCAATTAGCAAGACCAAAAAATACTCGCCAAGCCACTACATCGTGGCTATTGTGTGGCTATTGGGAACTCAAGGGTGGGCCATGATGATGTTGGTTTCTTCTCCTTCACTGCTAAACTCTGGAACTCTTTACCCCCTCATGTCTTTCCAAGTAGTTATGACCTTCCCCCTTTCAAAAAGCAGATTTTTTGTTACTTCCTCAAAAACTCTTCGACTATCCACTCTTTTTTTTCACTTTTCTATCTTTGCAGTTCTTTTGTTTAAGGCCTCGCCTCGATGAGGACTATACTGTCCACGAATGGAGCCTTCAAATAAAATAAAATAAATTTAATAAATTAATTAATTAACATGTCGGGATTCCAATAAATTAAACTGAAGAAATTATATGTGAGAGGAGGAGAAGGGAGGATTGTAGGAAAGGTAAAGAGGGTGGAGGATTGTGGCACGAGTGGAAGAAGAGGAGGAAGACATTTAGTTGGGTCAAGGGAAGGAATGGGAGGGTGGGGATCAGGCATGGATAAAGCACATGAGTAGAGGAACGTTTGATCAGGTGATGGAGATTTTTTTCTGGAAAGAGCGATGGACGAAAAGCAAGCAAAAATGGTGCAAAGAGAATGAAAGTGAATGAGAACTGGACAGACTCATGGTGAGATGTTCACACACAATGGCAGTGAGGACTCTGCACAAGTCGACGGGGTTGCCTCGAGCGGTCACCGGCATTTCAGAGTTATCCAACAGCTCAAAACAGATCTGGAGCACTCCTTCCTCAAACTGCGAATAACCGGACAAACAATGTTCTCCAAATGCACCAAACTCCACCAATCAAACAACTCATGGATCTCACACTTTGTTGAAACTATTCTACAAACCTGTCCAAAGTTCCAGCTGCGACTGCTTATATCGTTTGAGCTTCCAATGTAAAGTTTTCCCGTCTCGTTGAGGATGTACTCCTTCTTTTCATCTTCACCCTCCATGTACACGGTGTCATCTGTTGCACACGTGAACACCCAAATGCATTGCAACTTCACGTGTTTTCAGTTTCAACCAAAGGAATTTTTTAAATTCAAAATGCCAGCTAACCTTCTAAAGAACAACACAGAGCAACATACACTCTGGATTGATTTGTACAAATCATTCCGGCCACTAAAGGAAAGAAAATTGATGTTGGTGTTTTCGTGGCAAGAGGATTGACTCGTTAAAGTCAAGAAAAGGTGACACTGGCAGGTCAGAAAACTTAAAAGATGATCCTAATAGTGCGTAAAGCCACCTTCAGTCTGTATACCAGCTCGGGCTGGTCATGACCCGGATTCCAGGTGCAACAAGGTGTACGTGGCATTTTTTAACAGTTTGTCCATAGTTATAATGCATCGTTGGTTGACAAAAGCATGCGTGTATACAAACTCTGTGATGACCCATAAGACTCCACAAATGTTCGAGAGGATTGAGATGGTATATTATAGAACATGCAACGCATATCTTCATCCGCCACGACCTTGTTGTGACTGGAGTTGGTGTTTTATGGAGATGGTTTTCGACAAACGTTATAGCATTGCATGTGCATTGCTCAGTGAGGACTTGTATTGAGGAGTGACCTGAATACATGTAAACCCATTGACACACCGAGGCCAGGGGCGGTCTTATCTACGGGGCAGCCTGGGAAATTGACCAGGACCCCACACTAGGGGACTCCAATGGCCGGTGGTGGTGATATACTACATGACCTACTGAAGAGTCCATCAATTACATCACCCACTGTGTAGAATTTAAAATATGACTTTTTTTTTTTCATCTGCTGTATTTCAATTTTCTCTGACAGCAAAAACTTCCAACATCAACACGTTCCAGATGTCTAAATTCCCTTCGCAAATGAGCTATTCCACTCGCGTTCATAGGTTATATCTATTTTAATGACGCCCATACGTCGACACATGACGATCTAGCGAGCGCTATTTGTCGTTTTTTTTTTTCAGAAATGACATACACACATCATCAATCGAGCTGATGCTATTTTATGGCCACCCGAGGCAAAGTTAGCCAGAAGAAATCCATCTATCCATGAGGAGCATACTCTGTGCAGGGAGTTGGTGCTCCCTTAGCAGTCTCCTTGGCTATTGGGCACAATCCTGGATGGCCACTCCGACACAAGATACCAGCAAGCTGGCACTCATTTTGCCGACCTCAGAAGGATGACAGGCAGAGTCAACCCCACCTGGTATTAATTCAACAGTCAAAAGGGATTTGAACTCAGGATCCTAGGATCCCAAGCCCACCACCCTAACCATTAAGTCAACATGAGGCATATTGAAGGGACACGCATTGTGAAAATTGGGCACTTTATTCTCGTTCAGAGTGGGTTGGGTGGGAATCGGGGGGGGGGGGGGGTTATGGGGAGCCCCATCCTCGACTTTTTCCCAGTTCCCCATAATCACAAAGACCGCCCCTGCCCATAAGGCACAGTGAAGTTACTGAAGCTATTCTGATTTCCTGCCTGAGTTGTTGCTGCAGACTTGCATCCAACTTGAGCAAACCCATAATAAGGGGTGCGAGTCACATTGGTTGTCACATAGCCATGGGTCACATAGGAAGTAACCTTGCAAAATTTGGAGACCAGATATTTTCTCCCTTTGCCCGTCTGCCAGGCAGCTGTATATGGGGTTTTGTAATCGTGTTTGTGTGTCATTGGTCGTTATCTTCATGTGGAACGTGGAACATGGACGTTTCAGGTGGAACTGAGCCCTTCCAAGTCTCAAAGTATCCACCTCCATCCCAGTAAGGGATCGTGATTCATGGACCGAGTTGTAAAGTTTTCTTGTTCTCAAAGTTTTGTTTGAGAACTTTTCAGCTTCCAACTGTGTGTGTGTGTGTGTGTGTGTGTGTGTGTGTGTGTGTGTGTGTGTGTGTGTGTGTGTGTGTGTGTGTTTGTTATGAAAATATGGAGAATATTAATTAATAATTGGGTCAAAATGTAAAATGGAAAAGTCACAGTTCATACAAATAGGTCTTATCAGCCCGTCTGTCGTGCTGCACGAGACGACCGGGTTTTGTCATCGCTTCGGCTTTTCTTTATTTTCCATTTGAGCTTTTGTCATCAAATTTTCACCAAACCTTCATTATGAGAATATGGAAAACTTTAATTGAAAATAATTACATTTTTTAGCTGTGGTTTTCATGAAGTTTAGTTTGAGTACAAAGTGGACGTGGACGTGGGCTTTGCATTTTGAGATGCTTTCTGTTTGCTTGGATTGTCATTAATTTCACCAATTTCCTTCATACAAATCATCAGTAAAAAGAAATCTAAGCACCACATAGACATCCTTACCAATGCACCATGGGTTGAACAAGATGTAAAACTGTGTTTTCACCGATGGTGTCTCCCCTTCCGCCAGGTAACTCTTGACCCAATCCAACGTGTAAAGGCCAACCACACAGTCTGGTGGTGATGTGACGCTCAGGGTAAGATAGCAAGCATTCACGTTCTTCACGCTAGCTCTCCACTTGCGAGAGGAAAGTGATGATGAGACGCGGAGGTGTATCTCTGTGCCTTTGTTCATCTGTGGCTTTTCCCCTAAAATGAGGAGAAGGTAAAGAAAGAACAACAGGCATTATAAATGATCAGACAATAGGATTCATATGAATTGCAGATGGGGCTGAGAATGTCTCAGCATTAATAACGCAATATATTTGTGACTGCTGGGCTCTGGGTTGTGACCGATACAAATGTTTTTTTTTTTTTTGCCGAGAAAATGAGAATTGCGAGGAGGTATGTGTGACCCATGATCGCAAACCATTGACTATGTGACTTAAACAAGGAAATAAAAAGGAAATTAAACACAGGAGGCCATTTAGCCCAGCATGCCTGTGCATTATCCTCACCGCAGCACTCTCCACATATTGCAGGTAGTGCTCATGGTACAACTAACCCCAAGGTGGGAATATGGCTCGAGTACCGGCATGCAATGGCTGACTATTTTCATCATCAATGAATGGGGAAAGTGTTCCTTGATGAGCAACAGTTTCATTTTCTCACCTACAGTCAGTCGGAGAGACAGCGAGTCCTTGTCCTTTCGGAAGGGCCGGTTGAGCAGTAACTGCAGATCGAACGCCTGGCCACGCCTCGCGACGCCATCCGGACACTCGTATTCATCGGTGTGATGGGCTATGCTGTTGGCCTCCCGTTGGAAGTCGATCTGGATCACTTCAACTGGAGACAGCGGAGCACACACACATCTCCAACAATAACATTCCAATGCTCGGACTTTCAGATAAATCAACATAATCGGGCTATTGTACGAACAATGCACGGATTCCTTTTTTTAACCATGTAGACCTCGGCTCGAGTCATTTGAGACATCGTCTTATATTTAATGTTTTGTCTGTGTGTGACCCAGGGAATTGCAAGTGGATTTCACCTCTTCTGTTTAAAGTCACAAGATATGAAAAACCAAACTTTATTGTGGTCGAATAAATTATTTGAAGGACTGTTGACCAAGTCATGATTCTCGACAAACTGGTTAACATCGCAATGCACATTCAGTATGCTGTACCTCTCTGTAGAATCTCTCCTCAAGTCAAGTTGGCTATCATTTTATTTTTACAAGGAAATACAAGGCCCAGGAGGAGGCCGTTCAGACGACCATGTCTGTGTCATCCACACATCGCAGCAACTCAACCAACATACTGTAGGTATTTCTATTGATCCCTTCTGTATCCATCATGGCCACCCACCGCTTTCTCCCCTACTACTCTTCATTATCTGCAACTATTGTTATCCCTCTCTGTCCATGTTGTCCATCAGCCCTGCTGTTGGCATTTCTCCCGTTCTCTTTCGTCTGTTCCTTTTGTCCCGTTGCTTCCTGATACATTCTTTGTTCTAGCTCTTCCACGAGCCTTGACTCTGCATATAAACAAAAATAAAATTATACAACTAATCTCAAAGACCTCCGTTTTCAAAATATATGTGGGATGTATAACAACCGCAAACCAAATGCAGATGGGATAGCCGGCTATAGGTCCACATTGAAAGGAATGCTCACTCCATGATACAATGCCTACTTCTGGCAATGCATTGGAAGAGCAGTCGCTCGTCAAATCAAATCCTCTTAGTGTCTTAAAGATAGAACTACGACTAAAGGCCCGGTCACACCTTGACGTTTTAGCCAGCGATGGCAACGTATTAAAATGTATGTAAAACGCTGGCTGACGTTGAACTTTTGATGTTTTTTTTTAAAGATTCGGACGTATTCATAGCGACTTGGTCTTATGTATAACGCATTGGTAATGGACACAGAACGTTTCGTTGTGTTATAGATAACTTATACCAACGAATGCTGAACCTGTTGTCGGCCTACACAACCGATGCCCAACGATAGTCTAACTTAGGCATAGCGCGTTGCACGCATTGCTGACGATGTCGTGACGTAGCCTATTAAAAGGCTGACGCACAACGATTCGAATCATAACTGCCGTAGAAATGGAAGTGACAACATCGCGGTCACACCTTGGCGATCTTGCCAGCGTATGCCGACCTAAGAAAAATGTGTCTAAAACGTTGGGGCACGTCAAATACGGTATGAGTAAGTTTAGTATACGTGAGTAGAACGCTAAAGTACGCTATCATACGTCGTAGTAAGTAGAGTACGTCAAGAAATTTTAAACATGTTCAAAATTTTACGACGTACTCGGTGTATGACACATGTTCCGCATGTGATGGGGATAAGTTTTACACACGATATGTGGACGCTTACACACGTCCACAAAGGCTACTTATAAGCTACTCATAAGTCGAAACACGTCGCGGTAATGTCTTTTTTACGCGAAACTTATTTCTAACTTATGTTTGACGTGCTTTGAACCAATTCTTTACGTAGTCCCAACACACATCGACGTATGTAGACGTATTCCAATGACGTCTTCCGGTCGACAAAAAAATAAATGAACGTGTTTCTAGCTTACAACTGCCATATAAAGACGTGTTCCCAGCGGTTTTGGGAATTGGTATATAAAAATGCTGCTCATAAAAGGGGAACCCAACAGTGTTTTCGAGTCCTTTTTGAGTCGATGTCCATGTCAGCAGTAACAGTATCAGTATCAGTATCAGTATTAGTATTAGTAGTAGTTTGTTCATGTTGGCAGTAGTAGGTGAGTGTGAGGGGGAGGGTGTGGGTTATGATGGATCGTCCTTGCATTTAACGATTTAACGATTAAAATGATAAACTCAACGATTTAAATGGCTGCATCTCCACTATTGAAAGTAGACGCTTGCGCTCAACAATTGGATTTTTTTTTACACTCAACGACTTTTAAACGGTACCACTCAGATATTTTCATTGTTTACAATGAACGATTTAAATTGCTGTCACTCGCCTTTGTTTTTTGACGCTGGGGTTTGGAAATTTGAAGCGTTTCTTCTGAACGTGTTAAAACGCTCAAACTCGACTATTTTAAATAGACGCTGCCGATGGACAATTGGAATCATAGCCAAGCGAGACATCGAAGTGTGAACATCCTCGTCATGCCGAAGAAAAGTTTGAAGAATGCTGCAAATAAGTGTCCTGGCCGTGGCCGTGGACGCTGACGCAAGGACGATCCATTATACCGACATCTTTCAGCCTATGAGTAACTTAAAAGTAACGTCTGTCGACGTGTGGCAACGATCGCGTAACGTGCCAACAACACGTTAATCATAGGTTAGAAATAAGTTTCGGGTTTCGCTAAACATTACCTCGGCGTGTCTCAACTTATGATTAACTTACAAGTAGCATGTGTTGACGTCTGTCAACGACCGCAGACCGTGCATACAACTTGTGGCCAGCGTAGCGGAACGTGTGAGTCATACGCCGGCACACGTCGTGAAATTTCAAGCATGAAAAAATTTGACGACAACCGAAAAGTACAACGTTTAAAGCCAACGTACAACGACGTATGGCAGTGTTTTTCAGCGTGCTCTCAATGTTATCAAAACTTACCCATAACGTATTCAACGTGTGCCAGCGTTTTAGAAAAAAAATTCAAAAATCGGCATACGTTGGCTAAAACGTCAAGGTGTGACCGGGCCTTAAACAGCTCAACAGCAAGCGCACTAATCAACTGAGCCACCATGATGTGCAAATCTCGCTCACATTCCTCCAGTTGAAGAAATGGTGGGACTGACTGTCTGGCCATCAGAAAACACGTCAAAGTGATAAACAGTACAATGAAAACAAAACGTTTTTTTCAATTGTACTTACACAAGTGTGATTCATTTTTCCGACTGATCTTCATTCATATGCAGCACAAGGCTCTGGAGTGGCATCATTGGCTGAGGGTGTGGCTGCACTGCTGATGCAGTGCCCTCTGATGGTTTGGGCAGGAATTTGGAATTTGTTCACGGTTCCAGCGATAGCTCGCCTACTCTTCACAAAGGACACCGTGGGATCTTTAACGTCCACCAACGAATGCCGGCAGACGGAACGCCCAGTTTAACGTCCATCCGAGGGACGACGCACACATTGATGTATCACCCTGCTTGTGAAACACTGGGATGACAGTTTATAGCTGGGTCGGGATTCAAACCCAGGCGAGACAGCTTAGAGGCAAGTGTGCATACCTCTAGGACATCTTGTCAGCCCTTTCTTACAAATGAAAACACCATTAAAATAAAAGAAAATTCAAAACATTCCTATTCCTTATCTCAGGAAACACCTTTGCACACTTCGAATGGAAGGTTAGAGACTTCACAATAAAACCCTCATCGGTGACTTTCATCTGCTCTGAGAGTCTGACAACTAATAAAGTATTGTGTTATCCAGAACGTTGAGCACCAAACACCTTTTGGTTCCTTTGGAGCTCTCGGAGTTTCCTCATCGCTGCTGCTGCTGCTGCTGCTGCTGCTGTCAGAACTAGAAGTACGTCGACTTCTCAGATTGTAAAAGATCCTTCCTTCCTTTTTTCCTTTATGGTGTCTCCAATCAGAAGGCTTCAGTCGATCTGTTGTGAAGAAGATTCACAAGTAAAGTCAAATGTTTTACAATCTAGCATACGAGGAGGTTTAAGTGCACAGGTAGGTCAACAAAGTTCCAACCGAATCGAATATCCATTTGTACGTGGTGAATGGAAATGGAGCAGGGGGAGACAGAGACAATAAAATAAATCTATCTTTTTGCATCCATAATAAATAGACGGCTTCCTACTTCGAAACAAAAAATCTTTCCTTGACAATGCTCTTTCACCCAAGGCCCTGTACTTGTGCGTTTTCTTTATTTTGCACAAATCATACAATTACAGTTCTCAATGATTACTTTCGGTATCCTTCTACTCCGTGATGTTTGACTTTCTCTCGTGCATTTTGCAAATAAATAAAAGAATAAAAATTGAGATAAAGCTTTGGTACTTTACCACCATGTTGGGTTCTAACCGAATGAATTTCAGGTACAAAATAATTTTATCTCGATGGTTTGCCTTTTTGTATACAATGTAGAGGTTCCTGGAGGAGCTAGAACATAGCACAGATCAGGATGTAACAGAAAGAGCGAGAGGGGGGAGGGGTGGGGGAGAAACACACCAACAGCAGGACAAGGAGCAAAATAGAGGGAGACGAGGACAAATAACATCTCTCATGTTCAATTTATCAAAGGGGGGAGGGAGGTGGAGTTTTTGAACGAGGTAGAAAAATACAGGGCTCACATTCCAGATTCTTACCTGCACTTCTCCTTTTGTTAAACCTTCCAGGCTGCTTTTCCGCTAAGCTCTGCAGCTTGAATGTGGAACAGCGTCCTACACCTCTATGTCCACGGGGCCTCAACCTCCTTCCCATGTTGCGAGATGGTTCAGATTCTTGAGGATGAGAAACCTGGTGGCAAAGGGAGGGGGGGAGAAGGGGAGGAGAGGGGAGAAGTGAAGTTTCAAAAACCAACAAACTTCAAATTCCACTACTTTACATCAATTTGTAAGAATAATGTGAACATAGCAAGAATGAAACTTCCTCTTCAAACACATTGTCAATAGTGACTGGATATCCGTGATCACAAAGTGATCAACAAGGTTAGGCCTCCCTCAAGCCTACGATCCAATGATGGCCATATTTTATTTGGATCGCCGTATGACTTTGACCTTCTCCATTTAAGGATAGAGTTTAAATTAAGAAAATGTGTCCACATCGATAATGTATCCAAAAAAACTCAACATCATGAAAATCGGAGGAAAATTATTCAAGTTATGATCAAAAAGTTTTTTTTTTGTTAATTAGGTCACAATCCAAAAAAGTAGGTCAAGGACACTAATCGAATATCAGATGCAGAACTTCAGTGCAGGTACACTATTATGATGCAAGAACATCTTGGAAGGCCAAGCGGTCTTTGAGATTCTGCATTGGCAAAATTGAGCGAAAAAAAACAACAAAAAAAAAGGTGTTCTTTTTTCAAACCACCATTTAACCTTGACCTTTAACCTGGAGG
>NC_140975.1:63926311-64148811 GCF_056783735.1 Eptatretus burgeri | reverse complement strand
GGGGGCGCCACGGGCAAGGTGTTCGAGATAGAGCAAAATGGTTTCAAGACTTTTGGTGGGGAATGACCTCAAGATTATGCATAAAAAATATTGTCATCCTAACTCGCAAAGTTTGGGCGGTCGTATGATTTTATGTCAAAATTCGCAATTTTCTAAGTTCGTAACCTTGTGACCTTGACCTTGGAACGAACATGAAAAATCGAGCTCCGTGCGGCTATGCAGGTGCCATTGGGCTAACCAAATACCGAAACCCCTGCCAGATTCGACAAACCCCCTCGGAGAAGATGGATTTTTATGTCAAAATTCGCAATTTTCAAAGTTCGTGACCTTGTGACCTTGACCTTGGGACAAAAATGAAAAAAAAAAAATAGAGCTCTGTGGGGTTATGCAGGTGCCATTGGGCTAACCAAATACCGAAACCCCTGCCAGATTCGACAAACCCCCGAGGAGAAGATGCAAATTGAAATTGGATACCCCCTAAAAACTCATTTCGCAATTTTCTAAGTTCGTGACCTTGTGACCTTGACACAAAAATGAAAAAAAAAATCGAGCTGTGCGGGGCTATGCAGGTGCCATTGGGCTAACCAAATACCGAAATCGTTCATTCAACCAATCTCACATGTCAAACTCACTCATCCAACCAATCTGAACAACCCAACTCACTCATCCAACCAACCTCAACCATCACACTCGCACATCTGCCTTAAAATTAACTTATTATTTCATATTGCTTAAAAAAAAACTTTTGAAGAAAATATGTGGCTATTTCCTTTCTCCTGTGGATTATCAATCTAAATCTGGGTTAGCCACAGTGGCTAATTCCTTTTGAAAGCCAGAGACACCTCCTACAATATTATGTCAAGATCGACAAACCAATATATGTTATATTATAATATATATATATATATATATATATATATATATATATATATATATATATATATATATATATATATATATATATATATAGTTGTGGTTGACGAAATTCGCAAACCACCATTCAGGTCCCTTAGGTGAGATATCTCTGTAAGTATATGTGTAGTTAGCCCAAACCCGTTGTTTAGAGGGAATAAATGTCATTCATTCGGGCTGCGACCCTTTTAGATAGCCGTTTTTCTTTTACTATCTTTATTTTGGACCAACCGCCATTACTACCACCACAACCACCACCAACCGCATGTCGACAACCACAGCCACCTTCTCCAGAACCGCCTTCACAACATCCACCTTCTCCACAACCGCTCACACACCAACCACCAACCGCAACGCCGCTTCACAACAACAACAACGCCAACAGCCACGACCTTTACCGTCACAACTCGCCCTCGCAACCATCGCATCACCGCCATTCCCGCACCGCTTGTGGGCACCGATCCTGGACTCGTACAGGGCGCGCACCGAGCAGCGGGTGCAAAAAGTGGCCTTTCCGAGAAATCGGATCAAGAATGATTCACGCCCACTTTTCCTCTGTCCAATGGGCGAGCGTGGCTCCGCCCCCGAGCCGATCCTGATCCAAAAATCTGCATATGGTTTCTCCTGTCGCACTATAAAGCGCCGAGCGCGGGGCGAATCGGGGGGAGAGTTGGAGAGTTGTGGCGGCGGCGAATTCAGTCGAGTTAAGAGTTTCTGTTTCGGGCTCGAAGAGTTGGAGAGTTCTGGCGGCGGCGAAATCAGTCGAGAGAGTGTCTGTCGGGGTCCGGAGAGTTTTGGAGAAGCCAAGGAGCTTTGTGGAGGTCTGCGCTCGTGTCAGAGTCGGGGAGCTGCGGAGAGGGGAGGCCGGGAACGTGGTCGAGGTCGCAGTGGCGTCGCTCGTCGCGGGACCCAAGCCAGCCAGATATCCTCTTTCCCCCCGAGCATCAACAACCCCCCCCCTGTTTCCCCCCCCGCGCTGAGATAGTGTGAGAAGGGGGCCCCGTTCCCACCCCATTCCAGGCAGTGCCAGCGAGGCCCGCGGAGTCGGGGCGCCGCCGCCATTTTGCGGCTCATCACCAGACGGGTAGGCTCGACGCGGTCTCGGCCCCAGGCCCGTCTGCCCCCTTGTCATTGAGGGTGGCCCCTTTTTCTTTTGCTTTGGAGTATATGTGTTGTCGGCGCCGTCTGTGAAGTAAAACTGTGTAAGTGTTGCCGTGTGCTCGCGTAGTCGGTAGTAGATCTGCATTGTGTCTCTTTTGTTGCATTTGCTTTTTGTGCATAATTGTTGTGTTACTTTTACATTTGCTTTTTGTGCAGAATTGTCGTGTTACTTTTACATTTGCTTTTGGTGCATAATTGTATATGTGTGCTTTCCGTTTGCCGCGGAATAAATGTGCTTTATGTTGAACTGTTTCTCCCGTTTCGCTTCGTCTTTTCTCTAATTGAATCTCCATCTTACTTCACATAAAGGGTTGGTCGTGGGCTAAATACGCCCGATAATTAATCGGAACCGTTGAGGTTGACGATAACACCGCTCGGTTATCCCGATAGTACGGAACGGGTCGCTTAAAGTGGCCAGTGTCCGAAGTCGACCTGCGGCGAGGTGCGATCGCCCTGCATACCCTCCGTGTGGGTACTTAAGTAGGTCGAATTTGGCGAACAACCCTATCCCACGCGGGGGGCCGATTAGCATGATCGTGGTGAGGCCGAAAGGCCCACCCGTGACTAGTTCCCGGCGTTAGTCCGAGAGGGTCACGACGGGATTGTCCGTCCGGTGGGCGACGTGCCGCGATTCGAGTTACGTGGCCGCTCACACGCCGGCGGGCGCGAATACCGCAACAATATATATATATATATATATATATATATATATATATATATATATATATATATATATATATATATATATATATATATATATCATTATTGATAGATTGACTTCTATATTATTTCCCTGAAAAGAGTAGTTAGTAGTTATTATTGCTTACTAAATTGCTATACTACCGAGTACCCATCCCATACCGAAGTGAAAACGCACCCAATCGATAATTCTTGGGAAAAATGCCAGAGGCATAGAAAAGGCCCCTTTATTTGGTATGTGCCATGTGGCAAACTATAAAAAAGAAGGGACATTCCATGGATTGTGGAAAATTTCCAGAAGATAGAAAATAAGGCACATTCAAAAAAGTCTTGTGTGCATGCTGTACTACCTTTGTGTTCTTCGAAAGAACCAAGTAATGCTCGAGAAAAGTTCATATAAAGGGGCGCCCTTAGTCTGGAGGAAATCAGGCAAAATCAGCCCAACCTTGCAGCGGAAGACCTATATGAGATTTTGATTGATTTTGACTCCTTACATTGTATACTTTTAGAAACTGATGAGTACCGGTGGAGTATTGCTTGGTAAAACCCGCTAATCAAGATGGCATCCAAGATGGCCGCCATAATACTGCTGATTTGGTAACTTTGTTATCAAGTGTCACAATTCATGATGTAATACCTCTTTTTGGGAGGTTTTGGGGGTTGGGAATTCAAATATGATGTTATTTTGGCATTTTTAGGTGAAACTCACATGACAGAGTCAAGGTAAAGGCCATTCATTAGTGAAAAATGATCATTTCAATGCATTTCTCAAAGATGACTGTAATAATAGTGCCCATTTTTAAAACTTTTTAAACTAAGTGTTACAAATCACCATATACTACTTATTTTGGGGGATTGGGCATTGGGTGGGTTATAAATCTATTGATGACATTATTTTTGTGATTGGACATGAAGGTCACATGTTAAGGTTGTGGTCACTATCTCAAATTTGGAGAGAAAAAAAAAAATAACCATTCCATTCACATTTAAGCATAAGACATCATTCACAAATGTTGAATGTGAAATATTTATTATGAATAAATATTAATTACCCAACTTAATCTAAATGTCTTACTGTAAAAATCAAGGTCACACACATTATCATGTCTGGGTACTCTATAACACCATATTTTAATAAATCAAAAGAATGATACCTGTCATAGATCTTTACCAAACGATAGTCAAAATCGTAAATTTAGTCAAAATTATGTATTTGGAGTATTAGCATTGTAATAATCGAAACAACAAATTCCATATTGCAAAGCATGGTGTAACTATTAAACTATCTACATAACTAAAGACTAATTTGACTAATAAATCATTTTGACTAACAATTCTAAAGAGCTTGTGCTAATCCAGAGCAAGTACATGTATTCAGTTCATATCAGAAAATGCACTCTTATTGTTCGACTAAGCACACAGAGAGCTAATACAATTACAGCATCAAGTAATAATATTGAGGCATAAGTGGTAGACTTTTAGCAAGGTGAGAAGTGACCTTCAATTCATACCTCAGGCCCCCTCTCATCGTGATCCTATCCCCAATATTTTCATCCATGGATTGAGCATCATCTTGATCCTCTGTTGAGCTACAAGTGAATGGATTATGGCATCCTGTATTACACTCTGCACATTTGCAGAAAATGGCACAACCTGTGTTGTTCTTGTGGCAGGAACAACGCTTTGTCTTGCAGGATTTTTCTGAATCACAGCTGCAACAAAGGGTTCTTAGAAGGCCATCGGGTGCTATGGGGGTGTTGGGAGGAAGTTGAATTGGTACTAAGCTCCTGGTGATGAGATCCTTCTCCCATCCATATTGAGAGGGGTCCATGTCTGGATGATCAGGATATGCAGCAGAACGCCAAACTGCCACCTGGTAATGGGCTCGAAGAATATGTAGTGTGAAGGCTTCTGTTGTTGGTGGGAGGGTCTCAAGTTTGAAGTTTTTGCACTTGCCTTTCATCATGTTCTTCCACTTCTCTTGTGGGAAGCTTTTTTTTCTTTACGACAAACTCATTCACACACATTTCTTTCACGAGCTCTGAAGCCCACCCTCATTTTTCCTCAGAAACATTCTTTCGCGAGCTCCGACACCCGTCTTTTTTGAGAACGCACGGGTCGTTATGGTAACTGCTCCCCAGTGGGGCGGGTGAGCTTGGGGCGGACGGTACCCCGCGGAGACGGCCCGGGGATATAAAAACGAGCGAAAGAAAGCGTGAGGTATGTTCTGCGAGGAGAGACGTTCTGAGATATAAAAAGTGATGAAACAGTGAAAGAGGGACGTTCTGTGAGGAGAGACTTTCTGAGATATAAAAAAGTGAGCAAAAAGTTAAAGAGGGACGTTCTGAGAGGAGAGAGACATTCTGAAGAGAAAGAGATACTTTCTGAGGAGAAAAAGTCTGGACTTTTTCTCTTCACACTTTTTCTCTTCAGAGAGGAAAAAGCAAAGGGCGAGAGAAGCTACCAAGAAGCGGGTGTCTGACCAGCAACGAAGAGACAATTCGCCCTTCCAGTGCTTCGGCAAGCGAGCGTGTGGTGCGCGTGTGGGTGTGAACAAAGCCGCAGACAAGTGAGGCACGGGTCGATCACCAACGACACCAGGGTCTAAACCCGCGACGGACGATCTCAGTGCTCTCCAGACTTCGACTGGTGTTCAAGGCTGCCCCACGAGAGGGAGCACGGCAAAGCTGGGTGCTGGCGACGGATGTGACACGTACGCACACATTTTCAGGACGTTTTCGCTTCACGGACGACTTTCTGGTGAGTGAGACGATTCTCCCCCTTCTGAATGTGCTGGGTACCCTAGTCTGTGTTTAGCTGTGAGTAAATCAACCCCCGATAATCATCTGCTCTTTGTCTCTTTCCTGGCATTTTGATTGATTTTGCTTTGAAATTCTTTATTTACCTCAGCAAATAAAAAGTTCTTTTTATTTATTTATTTTATTATTAATAAATTATTTGTCGATTTCCAACCTGTCCGTGTTTGTCCTTTCCCTTCCATTGGTCTAGCATTGTTCGAACCGAGATAGACTGGGAGGTAATTACCACAGATTTGACCAAAAAAATCGTCGGCACGCACCAGCAGTTAAAATGCTCGGCCACCCTAATTAAAATCTAATCAGATAATAATGGTGCTTTGCCGAGGGCACGCTCCCCGCTCAGGTAACCACGTGACCTGTAGTTAAATGGAATAATTAGACGGCGGACACTGGAACTCGTGGTTGACTGGGTGGCGTTTGTGGTTTTAAAACAACCCACCGTACCACAACGTTAATTGTGAGCGGTGGCCCCAGGTCCGGCTCTACCGAGGCCAACCGGGGATTAATCCTCCCTGAGTGACAAACTGGTGTCTCCGTATTCGTGGCCGCAACAATATATATATATTTTTTTTTTGACACTTACAGTCATGTATATACCAAAAATGTGGTGAGTGCTTTTGGAGAATTTAATTATGCTCTCAGAGGTATACATATGGGGTGTTTTGAATGATAAGGAAGTGAAGATGACTCAAAGAAGCTCGGACAGATCAAGCGAAATTCAAAAGCCAGTCACCCTCTGGGTATTCTCCACAGTGCTAAGCCATTCCTGAACCGCACCAAGCTCATCCAGATCCATGTACAAGGAGTTCCATGAAGTATGGCTTCTCACACTGCGCTGGTTCTCCTCGGGAGGGCTCATTAATAAAGCTCAAAACATTGACATATTTGTTTTACCAAACTTTGTAAATTTCCCTGAGGGCTTTGTTTGCAACAATTTTTCATTTCATTTGATAGTTGATGGAAAAAAAAAAAAACTTGTACATAAATGACTGATGAAATGAAGAAAACAGATTGGTTGAGGTGTGTCTGATGAAAAATTTAGTTGATCTGCCAGAAAGGTTTGCTATGATAGCTTTTCCGATTTGATCTTAGTTTCATATGGAAGAGCTTGTATATACATCACATGCAGGCCAAAGACATTTATGTATATCCTTAAACCATTTTCATGGACATTCGTAAACAATGGCTAGGGTAACAGGGTTTATGAGATTTGAATTGTCTCCTCATGGCTTCATAAGGGTTGGATTCAGATGGTGTTACCAACAGGCCAGAACTAGCCTGTTGGGGCATTTTTACCTGAACACACAACTCGTTTTGTGAAAGAGAAAGTAATGAGAGAGTTTGGGTTCCTGTATCAAGTGTGGAGTATCTCCTCATTTGTAAAAATTAGCACATTATCCGTAAGGTGATCACGTCACCCCCCAAACCACCCACCCAATGCACGAAGGATAAAAAAAAAACCAACCTGTGAGCAAAACAGCAAGAAAACAAACCTTGCACTGAGACATGCACAGACTATTTCTGCAGAGGGGTGGTTGATGCTGTTGATTCCTTTTGCGCCTCCTAGGCATTCAAGTAGATGCAGTTGCAACTCTTATTTTTATGCTCGTCGTATATCCAAGACTTCACATATGGGAGTAGATTTCATTGCTGCAGAGATGACCCAATATTGAGTATAAAATCAGTGTACCCGGTGTTCTACTCATAATCTGATAGGAGAGCAAATAATATTCATCCTGCTGAGTCCTCCTTCACATTGCAGGATGATAAGAATACTTATTCGAGATTGCAGCTCACCATGTATGAATATACTGATTCTTTGAACTCTCGATGGGGGGTATTCATAGCTCGGAAGTAAAAAATGTTCACAAATACTGCCAAGTTCTGACTCACCACAATTGGGTGTCAATTTGGCCTGCAAAATAATCGGCATCTAAACACCCGATTGGTCACACAAGAACACACCCAAGAAACTTTGATGCAGGAGGAGGCCATTCGGCCCATCATGCCTGCACTACACCAACTCCAGTATCGTCGCCTATCCACATCCAAGCTACTCTACCTACAAGTCCTGCCAATATCCCCATACCCGTCTACCTCCAATGCATCCAGGTACCTATATGATTCAAATTTAAACATATCCACCAACTCCAATGCCACGACCTTTCCAGGGTGAATATGCTCTTTGCTGAATCTCATGGAAGATGCCTCATGAATTGTAATGAGTTAAACTGATCCTTTTCGAGTTTAAAATATCCTTGTAAAACTGATCCTTTTTCTTAATCGGCATGATCTGAAGCAGTCTCTTCAAATCATTGTTACTTTTGCAGCCGTAAGTTTTCCTGTTTATGCTGCTGGGCTTGACAAACCAGTATTTGTGTAACTGGGTGCATGCATCAACTTGTGTGCTCAAGGCAGGGAACTGTCAAATGTCTGACTTCTTAAGAATAAAATGAAATTGCTCGTTGAGCAAGGAATTGCCGGAATAACTTTGTCATATCTCCATGATCTCTGAAAAAACAAAAACCAAGAAATCAATTTGGTTCTTATAAGTCGATAATGCGACTGTTTAATGAGTTATAGCACTTAATTTGGTCATGATCATAACTTGGAAGTCAATCGGACTTGAAATAGCATTTTTATTGCAATTTGAAAGTTTTGACCCGACCCCCCCTGACATTCGACCCCTGACCGCTAAGAACTGTGTTGATGTGACACCCCAATGAGACATATGGTTGGATGCAGAATTGGAAGATGCACATTTTGGATTTGGTTTGAAGTCGAAACGACCATTTTAGCGGACATTATTGCGAAAATAAGAATTTGTTTTTCGGTGACCTTGACCTTTGACCTAGATTCATCAAAAACGACAAGTGTCCAAGTTGGACCATGGCCGACGTCTGTACCCAGTTTGGTCATGATCGCTGAAACGGTGTGGCTACTACAGGGTAAACAAACACACAGACAGAGAGACACACAGAATGACACACACAACCGACCAATATAAATTGCCGAAATCTGAAGGATTCCAGCAATTAATGAAGACAGTAAAAGGCTAAATATACCATCAGAGATGGGGAATCCCCCGCCATTGAATGAAAAAGGTCATACATATTCCAGATAATGAGGGAGGTGAATTGGAAACAAGACACCATTTGGTCATCTCGAAAAAGTTCCCCAGGGGTGAGGAACGTAGTAACCAAAAATAATTGAAATCAGATTCGCGTTTTTCCATTTATTACAAAAACCATTTTTTTCAAGATGGCCGCCCCAGTCGGCCATCTTGGATCCGGCCACGCCCAAAATCAATAGGGTTCTTCCTTTTCAGGTGGTACATGTGTGACCCAAATTTCAAATCGATATGGCGAACAGTTTATGAGTTATCGCACTCACAGCTATAAATATTGATGCCCGGACGGACGGACAGACGGACGGACAGCCAGATGACCTGGGTAACAACAATATCCCCCTTCCGCCAAGCGGCGGGGGATAAAAATGGCAGCTTTTCAGCCATGCCCCAATTATTTTATCTCATGAAGTGTGGAGAGAGAGAGTCTTATAACTGTGCCACATTGGCTTCACAGTTTCGGAAACTTGCAGCCAGCTCTCCTTGTTCCATTCACATAGCGAGGAAAGAAAGGTTCGTTGGGGGGTGGGGATTCCTTGGAAGGCTATTTGGGCCCTAAATCACTTTCACCACTGGACCTCATCAATAGATGCATAATTAATCTGAAAAAAATAAGTTTTGAAAAATAAACCAGAGGACCAAAAATGACAATTGGTATGTCTGTTACATTCCATTGCGAGATGGTATATATCAATCTGTTCCTGATTTGTTTTATTCTCACTCTATAATTGCAGCAGTGTGTTTGTAAAGTATACACCAGTTAAAAAATTTTTTGGAGAAAACTAGAATGGTACTCAGTGGAGCACATACCTCCACCAGGCTGAACAGTTTACGTTTTGTATTCCACTGATAGGCCTGATCTGCATCTGGACCTGAACCAAAATCGAATCAGCTTGCTCCTGTCGTCTACCCAACTCATCCACCAGGTTTTGTCATAATCCGTCCACAACTTTTTTAGGATGCCATACCATGTTGAGTTTATGGCCCCATCTCTTGATGGTGAAGAAACACTGAAAAAAAATCAAAAAAAAGTTCTGGTGTCCAGATCCGGATCTTCACCAAAATCGAATCAATTTGTCCTTGTCACACTCCCAACCTGTCCAAAGTTTGTCCAAATCCGTCCACAACTTTTTGAGATATTTTGCTCAGTCAAATAGACAGACAAGCAGATAGGGGTGAAAACATAACCTCCGTACACCTTTGGTGGTGGAGGTATCAGAAGTTCCAAAAAGGTCACAAAAGTTAAACTGGAAAGCATCTGAAAAATGCAAGGTCCGTCCATTTTGTAATCAGACTTCTTCTTCCACATGCTAAACTCCGTACCTTTGACGTTTTGACCAAATTCGTAATTTGTCTTCTCCATATTAATCATAAAGCTTTGTTGAAAATTTTATGACAAAAGCTCAAATTATAAAAATAAAACGTTATGGTCCAGACAGACAGACAGACAGACAGAATTGGGTCGGCTGGGGAAAGATTTTCTACTGAGTCTTTCACGAAAGAGGCTGGCCAGGCCTGATGTTCGATTGAAGGTGACTTGGTCAGGTATTATAATTAGTCTCGCTCCAAAGTGGTTGTGAGACTATTGCAAAGCCTCTGTGTGTGTGTGTTTGTATGTATACATTACATACTAGGAAAGCCTAACCGTTGCTTCGCTGATGGACCAATTAGTCGTCCTGTTTGCCAAAAATTGCCACATTGGTCACTTTGGCATCACTTTGTGGACTCAAAACAGCCTCTAAGGCCATGGTGACACAACCCACATTGCTTACTTCACAAATTTGTATCTATGCCTGAGTTTGGAGTCTGAAAATTCCACCTCCTCTGCTCCCCCCAAACCCTCGCATGCCCCTTGCTGCGAGAAATGTTTCCCTCACACGATGTCCCTGGCTCCATCTGGTTATTATTTTCCCACTTTAATAGGCCTCTCCATTTTGGGTGAGAAGGAGAAGGAAAGGAAGACAAATTTACTCTTGCATAGAGTGCTTTAACCCCCCTCCCCCACTCCCTCCCAGTTCCTGTCCTCACATCCTGCTCCCTCATGTCTTGTACCAACCCCCCTCCCCCCCCGCTTCTCCACAAGTCCCACTGCCAAATGCAATTCAAGAATCCCTCCTCCCCTTACACTTACCTCCTCCAAAATCTTCTCCCCCTCCCCACTTTCTCCTCCTCGCCCCCACCCTCCCTCCCAGAGTGGATAGTGATGTTTGGTGAGGTGTCGCTCTCCCCACCCCCACCCCTTCCTCGCTCTTCCCCCTTTTCATAGCTCCCCCACCCCTCCTCCCACATTGCTCCCCCTACCTTGTCTCTTCCTCTTCCCTCTCCACTCTCCCCCCCCTTCTCCCTTTCCTATCCTTCCCCTTCCTCACTCACTCTCATCTCCACCTCCCCCCCCCACCCCTGTTCAAGGGACTATTTAGGACTGATTGTTTAGTTTTTAATTGAAAACTGCTTCCCCAGAGTGAAGCATGTATGAATCAAATATGGAGTGAGCCGACTGGAGGGGTGCAAAGGTCACTACATGTACGAGCATGCATGCATGCAAGCGGGCCTTTGCGAGGTAGATAGCGTGGGTTTTAAATACTCCCACCTGGTTTTATATCGAACACAGTGGTTAAAAAGAAAATGTTGCTTTTTGGGTGTGTTTTATTATCCTTCCCTTCTCCTCACACTGCCTTCCTTTCCCCCACCTCTCCTCACTCTCCCTCCATCCTTGCTCTCCCACCCCTCCTCTCCCTTTTTCCTCCACCTCCCCACTCTCACTCCTCTCTCCCCCATCCCTCTCCCCCCCTCTTTTTCTCCTCCCTCCTTGTATTCCCATCAGCGAAGCGACGGGTTGTATTTGCTAGTATGAAATACATGAGGGATCGTTGGGGTAAAACTGTGATAAAGTAGAAAGGAGTGGCAAGAGAGGAGTGATAAAAAAAGAAAGGTGTAGAATTTCCAGATTGGGTAATTTTTGAACAGCACCTCCTCACCTTCAGGCGATGCTCGATATCAATCAAAATTAATCTCGCACACAAAAAATGTTCCAATGGTCCTCAAGGTGTGTCTCTGCTTTGTATTTCAAAATTCCTTGTTTAGATGACTGTGAGTGATAATCTTAGCATCTAATCTTAGTTGCCAAGAATGATGTGGCTTGACACATGCAGTGCCCACAGAAAGTCCACACCCTCTTTCAAAGTTTTCACCTTTTGTTGCCTTATAGCCTGGAATTATTAAATTACCTTAAATCAGACTTTTCCACCTTTATTTACACATCGTAACCCACAACTTCCAAGTGAAAAACAAATTCTATAAATTTCAGAAAATTAAATAAAAATACAAAACTAGAATAAAGAAAATGCAAAAATAAAAACGAGAAAAAAAGATCCAAAGAAAATGCAAAAAAAAAAAAAGTTTTTAATCAATTAAAGAAAAATATTTTTTGTATGTTTCTTTTGTAGTTTTTTTTATATGACCCCCACCAACAGCACTTAATTAACCAACAGCACAATCTCAATAGTTAACCACCCTTAACAAGACCCCCACCAACAGCACTCCGTACACAATCACCAAAGCTCTAACACGTAAGTGAAGTTTCCCCTCGATCTGTCAAGCTGTTCAGGAGAAGATTTTTAAATGTTTATTATTCAAAATATCACAGCTGCCAAACTATGTGACCAGTGACATCATACATGGTGAAATTTTTTGTTCCTCATGGATAGGTGATCATACCTGTAAAGTTTTGTCTCGATCTGTTCAGCCATTACATTACAGAAGAGAAGAAGATATTTGAAGGTGTTATGCTAAAAACAATATGGCTGCCAAAACACGTGACCGATTAAACGTCATCTATTTTTTTGTAATTATAATTTAGCCCGAGATGACCCTCAAACATTTTCATACTGATAGTGTTTGACAGATGCAATTATGACATCATAACGAAGTCACGAATGACATCATCCAAAAAAAGAAATCACACTTGTTTCCCATGGGGAGTACTTTAAGTGTGCCAAGTTTCAATTTTTTGCATGGATCGGTTTCGGAGATGGAGGTCCGAAGTTTTTCGGTTTTTCCAACATGGATGCCACCCTCACATGACCTATGACGTCATAATTATCATGAAAAAAATTCTGCATGATGAGTCGCATTCATGGTCAAAATTTTGTGTCAATCAGATAAGCGGTTGCAGAGAAAACAGAAAATTTTACATACGTATGTACCGACGGACGGACGGACAACCCGAAAACATGCCACCAGCGATATCGTCACCGGAAGCATACAAAATATATTTCACTCCATAACGATTCTCATTATTCCTTTTGAATTTCCTTCTGCCCTTGGTTCTACACCCTACACCCCCCTCTCTTTTCTCCAACCTGAATCTACATTAAATATAAATGCTTTTTTAAAATAAAATAAATCATTTTAAGAATGCATTTCAACCCTTGCATCTCTTTCACAATTGTGATATTTTTTTCTTCTCCACCATGATATTTGTCTTTTCTTCTTCAAACGGATTATTTTTCTGAGGTTTTTGTCTGTTATGCACCTTGTCCACAAACTTCACCCCTTGGTCACCCCCTCACATACACTTCAGCATTTTTCTGTGTGTTTAACAAGCTTTCTTATCTCCCATACAATGATCTTTATCTCTGTCTTTCAAAGTTGGGAATATGGAGTCAGGAAAGCATACACCCCCATCCCATCCCCTCAAAGCTTCATGTCCCCCCCCACCCCTTTTCTAATCCTACCTCACCACACCATCTCATTACTTCCCCTCACCCCACCCCCTGAATGCTTCCTCCTCACCTCACCCGATAAAACCTTCTCCCACACCCCACACACTCAAAACCTCACCTCCACCCCACACACTTAAACCTTCCCCCACACTCAATCCTCCCAAAGCCTCACCTTGCTCCCACAAAGCCCCCCTATATTGCACTATCCCAACACCACCTCCCCCTATCTCTAACTGTGTCTTTTCAAGTCTGTCTCTGGTGTATGCTCCCCTTCCATTCCATCCCTTATTTCAAATGGCACCACAGCCGACTCTGCTTGTGAGGTGTAATGTCTGAATTATGTGTTTGCTTTGAAATCTTGTCTCAACAACCCCTCACTCTCAGTACCCATCCTTCCCAGTCACAACAAACTGCTCCTGGACCCTGTGTCAATAACTCCATCCTTTGCTGTGCATCCCTCATCGTTCAGATAGGTGGGCTACAACCTCCTCCCTCTCTTCAGACCTTTAAAAAAAAATCACAAGATCGTCAAATACTTGGAATGTCTCTTTCAATCCTGACAAACCTCACACTCTCACTATCTCTCTCTGAAAGGACCATCTGGCAAACCCACCGATCTACTTTCTCAACAATCCTCTTGAAGAAGTTCAGTCATTCATACTCCTGTCTCTCACTATCAGCCATGATCTTTCTTGAGCAAATTAAAGTTGTATTCCAGAGCCAGCACTGACTGAGCATCCTCAGTCATAGAAAGTCCTTCCTTGGCACACCTGAACCCTATCCACTGACAAGGCCTTCATCTGCAGCTTGATGGAGTACTGCCTTCCCCTCTTCCTCACATATTGATCAGCTTGACGCCATGGAAACCAAGGCCTTCAAGATCATTGGCATCTTCTGTGATGAAGCTGAGTTGATGGGCTTATCACTTCACCATCGCAGACAGGTCGGTGGTCTCTCTGTCTTGACCACCTCCTTTGTGGTATTGCAACCTCTGTTCTTTCCATGCTTCATCCCACCAGTTTTCTACAAAACTCGCATGGTCCACCATCAACCCTCTTCTGGTGGAACTACCTAAATCCAGGAACATTGTTCACCTCCACATATTTGTTCCTCTTTTTTTTCAAACCTGTGGAATTAACTTCCACATCCTCTTCCATCTCATTTGTCCCTCCAGGTTTTCAAGACCGCTGCTCACCATCATCTCAGGTTGTCCCCAATCCAAAATCATGATCTTTTCTAACCTTATTCGCCAAACAAAAATCCCATCTCCAGTATTCCAGTTTTCCCACCTTAGAGTTTCCTCCTGTATCCATTTCGTCCATCCCATGCATCCTTTGTATCCATTTTGTCCACTCCATACATGCGTGTTTTACGTCCTTTGCTGTTTTTGTCCATTACATCCTGATCCGTTTACTGTACTCGCTCTTCCACGAGCCTTGACTATGTAAACAATTTTCTCTTTTAATAGTCAGTCCCTCTGTGCTGCACATCCCATGTAATCTGAAGGGACACTACGCCGCACGAATTGAGTGGCTGCTGTGGGTAATTCTAAGACACTTGACTTGTTGCCATAGATACCCATACAAATGGTATGATAGATGAGCGTCGAGTCGTAGTTGCGATTGCAAAATGAGGATATTGTATGCCTGCTCATGCAGTTAATGAAAATATTAATTGTGTATTTGGCACAATCTCAATTAGATTATCTTATGCTGGATATGGAGCTGAGTTTCATGTTGCATTCTTTTGTGTGGCATGTGGGATCGAGTTCTGGAAGACTGGAATGTATCAATTTCATCAAACTCGTTGTTAATCAATTTATTTCAATGTTGGGGGATATAAAGTAAGACAGTGATGGTATGATTATTATTGCTGCAGATAGTAGGCATCGCATGCCACGGCCTTACTGTTTCGCAACGCAAAATATATCAAACTCAAACCTCCAGTTGCAGTCAATTGCTTGCTGTGTCAGATCGCAACGGTTGCGCATCACATGTGAGCTGCAAGCCATTAGGTTTGCATGAGTGGTGCTCGGTGTATTGTATTCACTTGGCTCACATTCCACAGGTGCTATTTATGAAATCACCGACAGGGTTATGGGAACTAGCATGGAAAGAAGAAGCAGAATGCCATTAGAGCTGGAGTAAAAGGTAGAAGTTGATTAACTGAATTTGGAAGGAACACAGCACTGAATCAGTGTGCCACATATGAACGAAGAAAGGAAGAAAACGAGGATTGCACTGAAGATTGCTGATGTGCCGATACCAATACGTATTGAGTTCGACCAATCAAGAGTTTGGCCGCATAAATAAGGTAGACCACTCTACTCCCCACTGGAAGCACTCCCCACAATTTGGCTGACGAGTACACACTAGGTGAGGAGTTCGAGACTTTTCTTAATTCAGGGCTATGGCACATCCCTCCAACAACCCCAGGGGTCACCTTTGGTGTTGCTGAAAAAGAAAAGATGGCTCCAGGTAGTTTTGCACAGATTACCATCAGCTCAGTGTTGCTAACAGGAAGGATCCCTGCATCACATCATTGGTCATGCAAGTGAGTAGAGGCAGTTGGGATTGCAGTAGACCAATGACATCGGATTGTAGTAAACCCTACGGTACATTGTATCAAAGGTCATGCACGTAAGTGAGCAGGGGCAGTTGGGATTGGTGTCCAGTAGACCAATGACAAGTTCTGCAGCCAAAAATTATGCCATTTGTTTTTTACGTCCCAGACTGAATCTCCTCCATAAGGAAAGCTACTGCATTCACTTTTTACGATAAACATTCTCCCGTTGCCCTCACCAACAACCATCCATAGGAAGTTTGACTCAGATGGAGTATCCCTTCCCAAGTATCGACCGTTGCTTTCCACCGATGATCCAACAGCAACACGGTAATTCTCCTGAGACCTACATTTCCAAAAGTTTAAAATACAAATCCTTGATAACGCTGCAGCCAGTTATACCCAAACCCGAAACCTCTGGCAGACCAGCCAGGTGTCCTCATCTTAACACCAATGAACCACAACCACAAACAAGACTTCAAATCCACAATCATAACTCACCTGCAAATCCTTGTTCTCCCTTTCCTCCTGTCGACAGAACTGTCTTCCAGCTTCTGCCCAGTCCTGCTTCTCTTGTCAGGCACTTAAGTATTCAGCCAACGCCTGTAAAATATTATATCCAGCTTCCTTTCAGCTGATGTTACCTTTCTAGACCAGCCCATCAATTTAAATGCTGAGAAACTCCCACTGTCAAAATGCCATTCATCTCCTTTGTCTTTCCCATGCTGAGGTATCCATCTATTGTATTTATGATTCACTTCCAAGGAATTGGCGAAGGGAGAGGACATTAGACCCGTCAAACCAGCGCAATAGTTGCCAACCTATGGTTGTCTATCCGTGCTCTATTCTCTTTCAATGCTGCATGTCAAGCAAGGGAGTAGCACGTACCATTTTTAATGTCTTTGGTATGACTCGACCGGGGTTCGAACCACCGACCTCCCAGGCTCAGAACAGACACTCTAACCATCACACTACCAAGTTGGATTGAATATTTTTAAAAATTGATAAAACAAAAACAAATGCTAGTTATCTGTTAAGATCTTACTTGGTGCTGGTTAACACTGGACAACAAAGATTTTGCTACTGGGGGGGGGGACATATGTTCTAGACTAAATCGAGGATGCTGATTCTGAATCTGAAGTCAGAATTTTCTCAGCACATCAGGATTTTGAGTTGTACACATGGTCCAATCAGGGCCGGCGCCAGACTATTTTGCGCCCTAGGCAAGGCTGGCGACTTGCATCCCCCCCAAAAAAATTTCCAACTTCCATTTTTCAAAACAGATGTTTTGTAGAAAAAAATAAAAAGCGCAAAACTTGAAACTGCTAAATTTATTTTACCACAATATTTTACTTACTGTCAGACAGAGAAACAAACAAAAAACAGACAGAGTTAAAAACGTCTCATAAAAGTTTCAATTTAAGACATCAAAATTTCACTTTGCGTGCCTTTTCCTTTGCAAATGTTGTCACCAATTCAACCAAAATCAAGTGCTGATGCTTGGGCATGTTCAATTGATATTGTTGCCAAGCCAACTAGTCTCTTTTCCAACATTGTAGAGCGTGTGTAAGTTTTTACAAGTTTGAGCTTTGAGAAACTACGTTCACCACTTGCCACTGATACTAGAAGTGTGAAAAGGATCCGTAGAGCAACGGAAACATTAGGCACATTATCCAGGAGTTTTTGTTGTAGTATGAAGAGAAGTACTTCTTGTGGCGGCATAGACTTTGGAAGTCTTCGAGCTATTACTACAAGTTCGCAATACAGATCTTTAGCATCAAAACTGTGACCCTTAAAAGTCAGTAATGCACCCCTCTGAGGTCTGCGCCCCAGGTGGCTGCCTAGTTGGCCTTATGATAGCGCTGGCCCTGGTGGGTGAATTTGAGTGATCATAGATTTTTTTTTGTATTTTTTGTTTCAATTATAGCAATACAACTGTTGTAGAATATTATTTCTCATAAAAAGATATTTAGAATGCACTTTAAATTATTAAAAATGGATGAAAACTGACCAAGCTATGAATTTTTCAGTAAAATTTTCCATGCAGCATTACAATTTTTTACTAACCCGAACCCTAACCCCATCAGCGAACCCTAACCCTAACCCTGACCCGAACCCTTATGAAAGGCTTTGTAAAGGCATTGGATCACGACGGTAATGGCTTCCAAAATCTCAGGGAGAAGTTTGGTGCAGAGAAAACTGATATGATGCTAAGCTCAAAGCAGGAATTTTCGTTGGGCCCTAGATCCGAGAACTGGTGTGTGAACCAGAGTTCAAAAATAATCTGAACCCACGGGAGTTTGCAGCATGGGAAGCATTGTGTTGGTTGTGCAGAACTTTGTTGGCAACCACAGAGCTGCACAGTATGCGGAATTAGTGGACAACATGCTAAGGCCTGAATGCGCTGTAGGATCTGAATGGCTGTGGGCTGTAAGATCTCTCTTAAAATGCACTTCTTGCATTCTCATCTTTATTTCTTCCCACCTAATCTGGGTGAGGTAAGCGATGAGGAGGGTGAAAAGTTCCACCAAGACATTTCGGTCATGGAAACTAGGGGTTAAGACCGGTTCAACCCAAACATGATGGGTGATTACTGCTGGTTCCTACAACGGGAGACTAATTCCACATACAAGAGCAAGTGTCTCGCCCACTTCTGAACAGTGCCGACACTGACTATATTGAAAGGAAGAGTGTAAACTTAAAGTGTTGTTTCTGAATCGCTCACAATGGGGCAGATTTCACGATCAAGTTTACACCCTCCCAAGGATGATCATGTTTTATTGCCTACACCACTGAAGGTGGAAGGAGGTTATGTTTTCACCCCTCTCTCTCTCTGTTTGTTACTTGCAAATCGAAGATTTTTCAAATTTATTGGTTGGTCGATTTTGTTATTCTGTTTGTTTGTCTGTCTGTCTGTCTGTCTGTCAATCGCCTATAGGTGACAATTTTAAACCGATCTTCATGAAACTTCACCACATGGTAGAGGAGAGTAATTTGTCAAAAGCAAGAAGAAAGTTTTTGAGGCCAAAGGTCAGCAACTTCGTTGAGATTTCTAAAATCCTCAATTTTCATCCAATTGAATTGAAATTTGAAGAGGATTTATATTTCAGGTTACTGAATTCAACCAGCCAATTATTTTTGAGGTCAACATAGGCCCAAAGCCAACAACTAAGGTGTTATTTCTAAAATCCTCAATTTTCATCCCATTGACTTGAAATTTGAAGAGTTGCATATTTGGTCATTGAATATAACCATCAATTATTTTTGAGGTAAAATTTGTTATATGGATTTTGCGAGTATCATGCAGAGCACGACCTCTTCTTCTTGTTTGTTTGTTTTTTGTGCAGGATATCTCAAAAAGTTGTGGACGGATCCGGATGAAATTTTGTGGACAGGTTGGGTATGTGACAAGGACGAAGTGATTAGATATTGGTGAAGATCCGGATCCAGATCTGACTCATAGAATTTTTTAAGTGATTCTTCAACATTGAGAGACAGGGCCAAAAATGATATTTCGCACGATCTCTCAAAAATTTGTGGACGGATTCGGATGAAACTTGGTAGAATCTTGGGTGTGTGACAATGAAGAATTGATGCAATTTTGGTAAAGATCTGAATCCGAATCCGATAATTTTTTCAGTGATTCCTCACCATTGAGAGATGGGGCTAAACTAACATATAGCACGATATCTCAAAAAGTTGTTGACAGATTCAAATGAAACTTGGTGGACAGGTTGGGTGTGTGGCAAGGGCGAACTGATTCTATCTTGTTGAAGATCCAAATCCGGATACGAGAATTATTTATTTTGTAAAGTGATTCTTCACCATTGAGAGATAGAGCCAAAAATGATATAGTACTGTATTGCATGATATTTCAAAAATGTAATGGGTCCGATATGTTCTCGTGGATCAGGCATTGCGTGGCGGGGGTATGCGCTCTACCGAGTGCCCTTCCAGTTAACTTCTTTATCTGCAACTTGTTTATGTTCTTGGTTTGTATGCTATGCATTGTTCACAGAGATCACTTGTTGTTATCTCAATATGACGTGAAAGTAATTACGAAGCACTGATATTAGATGTACAATGCGGCGATCTGCAATAATAAAGTATCTAATATAGCATGCTGGGTATTATTAATACATATACTTTGAAAACCTGACATTCTGGCTAAATTCTGACTGCAGATTTGAAATCAGTGGCCCAGATTTAGCCAAGAACACCTGCATTTCCCTTTGTAGCAGACGAAAAGTTTTTTTTGTTGTTGTTGCACAGTGGTTATTCACCTGATCATTCTTTTCACCAAATCCAACCAAACAAGGCAATTGGTGTGTCCATAAGGTCGAGCATGTGCAACCTGTAAATAATAACAGATATCTCTCAGTTGCTAAGCATGAATGGATTAAGTAAGTAATTAATCAAATAATTAATTAATTTAACGTTTCATTGTACGAATCAGAAGTTTTTTTGTTTTTGGCTCTAACTTATTTCAAGCTGATATGATATTGTGAGGGATTTTTTTTTTCTGCCACCCCTGCTATATGCAGCGAACTGGATAGGTGTGTACAGGTGTCCAGGTGTACTGTGTATAAATCAAAATGAGAATGACCTTTCCAATGACAATGTTGAAAGATGCATTCCAACCACAGTATCAGAACCAGTTCTCTCTTGCTTAAAAGAAGGAGCTCACGCCAAAAATGTTTGTTCACCTTCTCTTCCCTGCGGCGATTTGCAAACCTCTTAACTTTTGGTTGAGAAAATGGATTATCTGCATTTCTGCTAATGCAGACCTATTGTAGTGTTCATCATGACACATGGTTGCCCAACATATCTAGCCTCATGGATTAAATCAGCAGCATGTTGATCAAAATATGCTGACTGCCATGAGAAGCAAGAAGCTGACGTTTTAGGCGTTTAAAAAAAAAATAAATAAATGGAATCACTCCAAACAAGGCAGAAAGCCACTCTCGGTATGGGGCTAAGGGAAGGTTAGTAAGGACGAGTCTAAAGCAAAACAAAATAGAAGAGAGAGAAAAATAACAAGAAAACATCCAAGACACAGGGAGTAGCAGAAGTCAGGTAAAATGCGATGTAACCTCAGCGATGTACTACAAGAGATAAGAATTGACATTCCTCTTAAAGCGAGGTAGATCATAGGATAAAAATCCAATTAATTGAAAAGCAAACATTGTATATAATGAATCAAATGGCGTAATGATCAAAACAAATCAATTGTTCCAACTTAAACTGCAGCGATAATAACCATAAGTCCAATCACGTTGATATGTGACGTCACTGCAATTGTCTGATGAAACCTATTTAAATCAGACAGAGGATTCATGAATAACATCTTTCAGGGATATTTTCTGGCATACATGTCCACCACCCTCTCAATGTCGAACTCAATATCTTTGTGCGCACATAACAACACCAAGGCAATGAATCGATCCTCTCCCATGGTGCTCCTGGACACATTCTTTATGGATCTCAGTGAAGAGTTTGCCCTTTCAACACCACTGGATGTCACAGATGTTAGAAGCAACAAATTTAGGATTTTCGTGATATTTGGGTCCATCAGTGGGCATGTTTTAGTATCTTCAAGGGTTGTTGACATGTCATCAGGGCTGCTGGCTTGGCCGTCCCATATACGGCGCAATAACACGAACTCTTGTTCGAATGTGGACGGCGTAGGCAAGTCCTTATAGTAGCTCAGGTTGGTGTCCAAAAATTGTTGATCCATTCTTATAATGTGCTCAGTGGATCATAATATGAATTAATTTGAACGAGTTATTTAATTGTTAATCATTTCAGAATGTTTATGATTCATGTTCATATTTTGATTAAAAATAAATAATTAAACGTTCATAGCATGGGGGATAAGAACTCGGGGTTTCTTGTAGACCAAGAAATGGTTAGATTACGTCACAACACACAGCGTGCTCTCTTTCTTCAATGCTGGTTAGTTCAGGATCATGATAAAGCAACAAAAAGTATTATTTATACCAACAACACGGCTATAGGCATACTCGTAATCATCATTACACAATTCCAACACCTTGAGAAGGCTCTCTACCAGTTATTGGAGTCACCAAATCAAATTGTAACAGTTTAACTGTTTGTTACCTTCTTTCTGCATGCACGTCACAGACCTTTAAAATCTGTCTTAAAAAAAAACAAAAAAAAACTGAATACTGTTACGTTTGAGGGGGGGGGGTATGCATTCAAAGGGTAATTAGGATGTTTAATCAGGTATGCCATGCTGTTCGAGTTTACCAGGATCTCGATGTAATAAGTAGCGATTCAGTGGTGATAAGTAAATAAGAACAGAGTTCAATTTGTTCGACCACTTTATTAGCGTGGAACGACAATAATCAAACAAGTATTGAACAGGTTGAAACACCCACAACATCCCTGGCTCCGGGTCAGGCTGCGCATGCGCACTGGCACAGCGGACCGTCGATATGTAGAAGTACCGTAAAGTACAATGTTCTCTATCTCCCTCCGAGTCTTTATTATGTTAATAGATAAAGGCTGAGAAAATATTAAGTTTAATGAATGAACAAAAGTTTATATCGCCCATCGTGTGACTATTCCATGGAGTAGTCCTTGTGCCAGGCAGGCACGCTGGTCGCTCTGGTGGATCGGCGTTGACCTATCGCTGGTGCTGGTGGTGTCACATCGGGCCCCAGTGGGGATGGGGCTCTCGGGGTTTCAGGGGCCGATGGTGGCGTCTGAAGGATCGCGCGCCTCGGTGTGCCTCGTCCTGGTGCTGCTGGCGTGTCTGAAACGGGTGTCGTCTTGCGCCGGGGTGTGCATACTGACGTCAGTGCCGGCGTGGGCCCCGTTGGCGTCGCAGATGTCACGGGTTCGCTGTTGAGGTCAGGCAGTTGCGGTGTTACAACGGGTGCAGGTACCGTGATGCGGGTTGCAAGATCATCATAGATAGACCGGGATGGCAGCTGGTCATTGCGAACTGGGCTAAACTTGCGCAGGAATTTCCTGTTCCGAAGTGTGACTCTGCCCGAGCCGTCGATCTTGATCACGTATTGGTCGTGTTGGCGTACCTCCACGATACTGCCTGTCTTGTCCCATTTTTTTTTTGTGGAATCCTGTCTGGTTCTGTACGCGGTCTAGGTCCCCTACAGCAAGTGGCGGAAGGCGTTTGGTGTGTTCTGCCCAGGTGTCGGCTGTGCGGATATGACGTTTGCGGAGGGCCTCCTCCCTCGCTTTCAGGGTCTCATGCCAAGTGTCGTGCGGTCTGTACTTCCCGGGGATAATTGGGATGAAATCGCGTATCGGGCGGCCGAAGACACACATTGCCGGGGAGATCTTCGTGTCAGGGTCAGGCGTGTTACGATATTGTAGTATCGCTCTCTGCACAGCGTCAGTGTCAAGTTCTCCCTGCGGGCTGGTGTTGTCCGTGATAAGTCGTTTCATTGTCTTAACTCCAATCTCCGCGCGACAGTTGCTGTGAGGGAAGGCCACCGATGACAAGCGGTGGTGTATGCCCCATCTGTGCAGGAATGACCTGGTCTCGGTGGAGGTGAACTCTGGTCCCCCATCCGACGCGAGCTCTTCTGGTGTCCCGTACGTCACGAAGGCGCGACGTAAGTGGTTTATGAGTCCGGCGGCGCCACCCGTCGACTTTGAGATGATCGGCCAGTTCGAGTATCTGTCCACTGTCACAATGTAGTGTGCACCCCTGTGTACAAAGAAGTCCGAGCACACTGCCTGAAAGGGGTAAACGACCGGAATAGGTGGAGTTGGTGGCGCTCCAGGCTGTGATGGTGCCATCCGGTGGCAGTGTTCGCAGTTTTTTCGAGTGGCGCTGATGTCGGCCGACATGCCTGGCCAGAATACAGAGGATTCTGCGTGGGCGGTCATCATTGATACGCCCTGGTGGGCAGCGTGTAGGGCGCTCAGCACATCGCCACGGAGTGAGGGTGGTATGACTACTCGGTCCTTGTATAGGATCACTCCATCTGTCAATGTAATGTTCTCGCGGTACTGGTGATAGTCGCGAATTGTCTCTGGCATCTCGATTTTTGAGTCGGGGATGCCGTTCATTGTCATTCCCTCCAATATGTGCATATCGCCATCGCTGCTGGTGGCTTCCCTGACGCGATCCCATGTTACTGATCGCAATGATTCGAGGCCCGCGGCACACCATGCCAGGTTGTCCTCGACGTCGTCGTCATACTCCGGCTCAGTTTGGCGTAGGAGGGACAGGACGTCGGTGTGCGTGCTTGGTTGGAGGTGGGTCGCTATGGTGGCATTGTCATCTGGAAGGTTCATGAGTGGAGGTCGCGTGGTGCCAACTGGCCTGTGCGACATGGCATCTGCCGCCTTGTTCTTCATACCCGGGATATGTATGATGCGGAAGCGATAACGCAGGGTCTTCTCCTTGAGGTTCCTGAGGCGGGGGTTGGGTATGTCGTCAAGTGCTCTGTCCGAAAGGAGTTTCAGCAGTGGTTTGTGGTCTACCGCAACGATCAGGTTCTCGCAGCCCAGTACGAAGTAGCGCGCTTTGTCCAAGGCGTCCGCGACTGCAAGAGCCTCGCCCTCTATGGGCGCGTATCTGGATTCTGCCGCGTGTGTAAATCTGCTGCCGACCAGGGTTATTTTCCATCCATCAGTGCAGCAGAATGGTCTAACTGGCACGCATCGGCAGTGCTTTTGAAGCAACCAGAATCCGATTCCCTCCTTCGACCAGTCCGTGGCGATGCATGTTGGCTTAGTTTTGTCAAATATGCGGACACCGTGTTCGATTTCTTGTACGATCACGTCTTTCGACTCGCGGAATATGTCCTCTAACTCCATGGACCACTGGAAGCGTTCTCCACTTTTCAGGAGCTTCCGGAATGGCTGCATTTGTTCGGCCATACTAAAGGCGTATGCCACCTGGTTGACAAGCCCGAACCACGATCTGACGTCGGTGATGTTACGCGGTTGTGGGAAATCGTGGATTGCTTCCAGGTAGCGGCTGCACGGTCGCACGTCGGTGATGGTTATGGTGAAGCCTGCTGAAGACAAACTTCTCCGGGTTGAAGATGATTCCATTCCGGCCGCATATATCCAGCCATTGGACCGCCTGGAAGTAGCTCCCCTCAATTGTGTCTGACCATAGTAGCGTGTCATCTACGCACTTGGTCTTGTTACCAATGTCCGTGACGATCTCATCGTATCGTCGTGAGTAACCGTCCCCCGATGCCATATACCCTTGTGGGGCAGATAGGTACCGGTAGCGCCCCCATGGAGTGATGAAGGTCGTCTTGAGGCCGCCGCCCTCGTGTAAGCGGACGCTATGGTAACCGTTCCATGAGTCGAATACTGTCTTGCGCTTCCCGTTAGGTACGCGTCTCGCCTGGTGGAACGGGGATTGGGTGTGGTGGGTCTCGCGGAACGCATGCTTGTTCAAGGCCTGAAAGTCGACGGGGGGTCGCGGCTTGCCATTCTTTTCGCGCAAATTACCATGCGGTGACACCATGTCACCGGCGTGCCGACGGGTACTTCCTCCAACACGCCGAGCCGAACGTCCTGGTCGAGGCCTGCTTTACCTCATGTTGCCAATGTATGGCCCCGGAGATGGGAGTGTGATGGGCAACCGGTGTCGCGTTCTCACTGAGCACAAGACGTAGTGGCGGGCCGGTCATTCTCGGTAGTGGCTGGTGTGGGCATGTGTTGAATGTGCTCTGAGCATACATCCTGGAGTAAATGTGACTGTAGTGCCTCTCTGTTGGCCTCGGTCGCTGGCATGGGGAGTGCGGTCGGCTTGGTCGGCGGCTCCGCGCGTCGCGGGCAGTCGCACAATTCCGAGGTTGTCAGATTCACCTCTCCGAGTGTCGGGAATCTGTCCGAGATCATTCCCAGGTCCATGCAGGCCGTGCGGGAGAGGAAGATGCGGTCTGAAGAGTCCGTCACATACGCGATTTGGCGCGTCTCCAACCCTCCGAGCGTCATCACTGTTACCGGCGAATCTGACTACCACGGCTCCGAGGATACGAATTCCTCTGTTGTTTGCGGCCTTCATGGTCATGGATACAGGTATGAGGTCCTCGGTACTCAGGCCCATTTGTTGGACGACTTTAATGCCGATCAGGCAGCTCTGGCACCCCGTGTCTGCCATAGCGGGTAGGGTTACCACGCGGGTGTGTTTCAGGAGGTTAAAACCCAGCGCTTTGTAATCCTCGCGCTTGTTGGTGAGAGTGAGGTTGACGTATGGCTGCGGGTCGGATATGCGTTTCATCCACTTATCGCACATATCATCGTACAGGTGGTGAGCGAGGGGAAGCGTGCGCATTTCGTCCTCTGTGCTGGCCATGGTGACCGTGCATAGCTCGACGAAGGCTGCCGTCTGCTCGTCGTACATCCCGTCGGTCTCCTTAGATGGGGGTCTAGCTGATCGGCCACCCAGGCACGCCTTGTCGAGGTGATTCTGGCGGTCACACTTCCGGCACTTTTTACCGTATCCGGGGCACTCGGCGCGTCTGGCGCGCCATTGAGGCGTTTTGCCGTGACCCACCTCGCCGCAGTAGATGCATACTCCTTCGGGCTTGGCCTTCCGTTTATCCGGCCTGGCTCCTACTCTGGCGCGGACGTCCTGTCGCTTTCCCCGCCGATACGAACTACTGATCGCGTCCGTGCTCTGAGTGTCAAGCAGGCGCGATGCCGAGCGTTTTCCAGACTCTTTGGCCTCGATATACTCTATCATGTCCTTTAATGGCATGTCCTGGTTCTTCTCACCGAGTAGGTCAAGTTGTATTGCTTGGTCCGCGATGCCACGGGCAACCACGTTGCGCAATATCTCTTCCGTGAAGTCGTTGACCTGATCGCACCCCGCCTTGGTGCACTTCATTTCATACTTGCACGTGTCCGCCTGCCCTTTGATGCGGGCGTGGAACGACCGGACGGGCTCCTCGTGTCCCTGCCGCATGTTAGACAGGGCCACTCGAGCTACCATCGTGTTCTCCGTCCGGACAGCGAGCGCCTTCATGGCGGCGAGGACGTCTTCTTCATCGCTGCCCACGAGGCTCCGACCCGCCGCGCGAGTGAGGTCCTTTCTCAGCTCCTCCTCACAGCACTCCAGTAGTTGCGCGACTATGTCGGGTCCGACAAGCTTAGTACCTGTTTTGTATTCGCCCCAGCGGGTTATGAAGTACGACCACGCCTCGCCCGTTCCGGCCAGTGCTATGGAGGGACGCTTGAGTTTCTCCATCTTGGCATTCGAGCTCACCGCCCTGGGGGCGGCGACGTGCACAGTGGCGTGTATACTCAACATGGCGGCCACCACTGCCGCCTCTGCGTGTGTAGCCATATAGTCACAACCCTCGATCGGGCACTCTGCTTCCACCGGCGCCATAGGAACAGTTATTCTGGAGTAAACGTTCTATTTTCGGTGATGCACACGTGTGTACAGTGTCCTGGGGGCGAAGATTGGGTACAGTACCTGAGAAATCCAAACTCACTTTCGACGTTCTCGTGGTCCGTTTTCACCCAGTCGCGTTCTCCTCAGCACCGACGATCTTTACTCGACTGCATCAAGTTGTTTGATTATAAATAAGAACAGAGTTCAATTTGTTCGACCACTTTATTAGCGTGGAACGACAATAATCAAACAAGTATTGAACAGGTTGAAACACCCACAACATCCCTGGCTCCGGGTCAGGCTGCGCATGCGCACTGGCACAGGGGACCGTCGATATGTGGAATTATCGTAAAGTACAATGTTCTCTAATAAGTTGTCTAGTAAATGTTCATTTCTTCAAGGGGGAAATGATAAATGTCACGTAATTAGATAGGGACACGGGATAGGGTAAGTGTGTCTGCGTAAACCCCTTTTGGTATTCTCTGAAGACTGGCCGTGACGTCACAGGACAGTGCAGCGGATGGCTCCGCCCCGTGATCACGATTGGCGGAAGGCGATGGCGGTGGGCCAATAAACGGCTCGATTGGGAGTGACGAGGACGAAGGATAAAAAGGTTCTGTTCGGGGTCGAAAAGAAAGAAGAAGAAGAAGAAGAAGAAGAAGAAGATTACAACCAGAACGCTCGTGTTTTTTTGGTGTGGAACCTGTGGCGGCAGAGAGCGTCCTGGCTGCTGTGCTGAGTCGATCGTGCTCTTGATCGTGTCTGGGAGCCTTGCCGAGCCTCGTGCCGAGCCTCGGTTGGCTCTGGGGTTCTGCTGACTCGGAGTACGGGGTCGGGCAGCGGGCGGACCTGCCTCCCTCTCCTGCTCGCGGCTTGGCGCGGGAGCTGGTTCCCTGGCGGCTGTGGGCGGACTTGGGCCAGGACCAGGAGGTCAACAGCACCGCGGGTTCTCCTGCCCCCCCCCCCCCGGCGAGAGCAAGGCCGGCTCGTCTGGCGCCGATCCAGGGACAGTTGCGTCCACACCACGGTCCAGCCTGACCACCAGAGATAGCTACGTTTTGTGTGTGTGTGTGTGTGTGTGTGTGTGTGTGTGTGTGTGTGTGTGTGTGTGTGTGTGTGTGTGTGTGTGTGTGTGTGTGTGTGTGTGTGTGTGTGTACTTGGCGCCTTAGAGGTTTGAGATCTCTATATTAATTGGAATTGTCTGTGTTTTTCCCCACGCCCGATCCCACACCATCCCGTCGAATCGCCCCGGATCCCTCTTCTTGCCGAGTCTTGTTATTTCTGGTAATAATTAGAAAAACAAATAAACATCATCAACTCAGTGAAAAGTGACTCATGCCACCTTCCTCGTCCCGTTTGCGGTAGAGTGATTAGAACCGCCATGTTTGGGTTATAAATAAATAAACCGCCTCCATCGTTTCGGCTCATTCTACGTTGGCGGGACTGTTCAAGTCCCGTGGACGTCACATTGGTGTCAGGTAGTTGGATGTTCGAACCCCTCTAAATTATATACCAGGATTAAAATCTCGCCACGAATTGGAATATAAAATTACTACAGAAAAGCGCGCGAGCGCGGGAAAATTTTGGCGGGATTTTTCAAATTTAAATTAATTGGCGGCAAACGGGACTTCTGCACCATGGCGGATGTGCAGATGTTTGAGGAGGAAGGCCACGTGTCTGGCAGCGAGTCGGGGGAAGAGGGGAGAGACGGGGGTAGGGTTGGAACCTCCCCCATTCCAAGCGTGGACCGTGCTTCATCGCCCGTAACGGAGCCGGCAGTGCCGGAAACCGGCACGATGACGATCTGGACAATGTTGGAACGTTTAATGAGTGCAATTGCAGCACAGGGGGCAAAAATGACGGCACAGGGGGCACAAATGGCAGAAATGACGGCACAAATGGAAAATCAATTCGTGACACAGAGGGCAGACATGACGGCACAGGGGGCACAAATGGCAAAAATGACGGCACAGGGGGCAGAAATGACAGATCAATTGGAGGTAATGGGGGTACGGTTGGGTGCACGGATTGATTTAATGAGGGATGAATTGGGGGAAAAGATGGAGAAAATGAAAACTGAGATGCAGGAGTGTGTGGATGTTAAATTGGGAGAAATACAAAGTAAATTTGAGGATAGATTGGAGGAAACAAAGGTAGAAATTACATTGGAGGGGGAAAATACACGGAAAAAATTGGTAGATAAAATTGATGCAACGAACATTCGGATTGATAAAGTGGATGAAAGCCTGGAACGTCATCGTGCCTGTGTGGATGCTCGTATGCAGCTGCAAATTGAAGAGTGGGGAGAGCTGAGGAAGCAAGGGATGAATTTGGCAGAGGAGGTAAAAGGATTGGAGGCTCGTTTGGACGAACAAGATAAAATTATGAGCCAAGATGAAGTCTTGGATAAAGGCCTGGTAGAGCCATCTTTTGTAAGTAGAGTGTCCGGGTTGGTTGAGGAGCAGCTACAAACTCGCGACAGAGCCTTGGAGGAGGTTGTGTGGGCCCAGAAGATCCTGCGGGAAGAGGTGAATCGGTCCATTCAACGTTTGGAACAGGAGGCAAAAATTGACCCATGAGACCCTCACCACAAAACATCTTTGGCCACAGTGGGCTCCGAAATTGGATACGCAGCCACAAGGGTGTTTGATCCCTGGGCTGGATTCGGACAAGGGAGAAACTGAGAAGCGGGCCACCGTAAAAGTGATCCCCCTGGTGAATTTCGACGGGTCAGGGAGCGTTGAAGCTTTTCTGACGCAATTTGAGTGCATTTCCTGACTAAACGGGTGGAATGAGCAGGAACGTACAGGGAATTTGGTGGCAACGTTGCGGGGACCAGCCGCAGAAGTGTTAAACGTGATCGCGGAGGGGATGTTGACCAGCTCCCACATTTGCGAGGCGTTGAGCCGTCGGTTTGGGTTCGCGGCAAACTGTGATCTGGTGCGGGCTCAGCTCCAGCACCGCAGATTAAAGCCGGGTGAGACAGTGCAGGAGCTGGCACAGGACATTTACCAATCAGTCAGGATCGCGTATCGGGACCTTACAGTGGAGGCGTGGGACAGACTGGCACTAGAGAAATTTTTAGCTGCTCTTCCTGACCCTGAGTTCCGAGCGCTGGTGGAGTTACAGGATCCACCCACCGTTCACCGAGCGGCCGAGTGCGCGGCCAGGCTGGCCTCGTGGAGTCGGCCGGGTCGGGTTCCAGAGAGGCCATCGGTGACGATCCGACAGGTCGAGATCCAGGATCAGGGAGGGGGGCTGGGAGAAATTGGCATTACCCAAATGTTTCAGGAAATTTGCCAGAAACTGTCGAGTTTGATAAGGGGTAATTCGGTAGTTGGTGCGCCAAAGCGGCTTGGTCCAACCCAGCCAATAGAGCAATTCGATTATGGCCGAAGGGGTCCGGAACCGGAAGAGACATTTCACCGATACTCACGGGGGCCTTTTATGGGGAGTTGTTTCCGGTGCGGGCGAAGAGGACACATGCAACGATATTGCCGGTACCCGGCGATGGAGGGACCCTCCAATAGACTTTTAGACTCGGAGAAGGTGAATCCTCCTGCTGAACCGCCAGGTCTATCCGAGATGCCCTTTCATAGGTCGGGTCCGGAGATCACTGTTGGGGGTCTGGGAGACTAGATTGGGCTGAGCATATACGACCATGCTCGGCTGCTGAGATTGTGGCGAAGTGCCCTCCTTTGGTGGGAAAAAAATGAATTGTGGGAAAATTGGCATGGGTTTGTAAGTTCTGCTGGGTTTTAGAGTGACAATCGGGACAGTGGGTAATTGGAAACAAAGCGGGCACGAGTGGCTGTCCAATGGCTGGTGCGTGGATCAGGTGAGAAGTGCTGTGTGAGTTGTTTTAAGTGAAGAAGTGAAATGTATGGTGCACACATTGTTTTTTTTTTATTGGGCATGGTGTGGTAACAGGGAAGGTCATGGTCGGTGAAGTGTTAGAAATGCAGGTGTCACATGCAAGGCCGATGGGGTGGGGGAGTCATGTGGGTTTTGTGGGTGGGGATGATGTGCTTGTCCACAGGGATTGCTGAAGCTCACGGTGAGCGGGAATTGCAACCCCCCTTCAAGGAGATTCACCCCTGGTGGCTAACGGTGACAGTGTCTGGAGACAACTGGAAGAGGGTCTGGTTGGGCGACCAAGGCGGGAAGGACCTTGGCGACCCAGGAAGGCCAGAGGAGCCAGTGAGACCCCTTCCAGAGTGTTGTACGGGATTAGAGCTGATGGCAACCAGGGGGGAGGGAATCAAAGGGAGCGGGGCGGGGAGAAACGTCCGGGTTGGACTAAAGCTTACCTGTGGGCATGGTTGCACCTGAGATGCCCCCATGATCTTGTGGTAACCCACCCCACGGCCATGACGGGATTCAGCCTGCATGATTAAAATGAGGACCATGACCTAGAAATGTGATGATGACCATGGTGTGAGTGTTGTGAAGATGTGTGAGTCCCACCCGATCCCGCACAACTTGACAGGTGCAGCAAGGGCATGATGTCCGCATAATTTTGGGGCAAGCAAATTTGAAAATTGGCTCCCCAGGTAACGCTGGGTCTATTAGCATCCACTGGGGGAGGCGGTCAAGTGTAAATATCCTGTGAATAGTGTCGTTAAGGCTTAGAGTAGGAATATAAAGTATAAGTGTTGTGTTTTTGTGGAACCTTTTGTTTCCCCTCACCAGATCACTGGAAGAGTGCTGGGCAAGAGTGATGATCCGGAGGATGGAGTGCAACTTCGCTCAGTGCTCTCATGAAATAAAATAAAATAAAAAAAAACAAAAAACGAATGATTGTTTAGGCGAGGATAAGGCCATAAGGGGGTAGTACATTAAGCAGGATAGGTAAGTTAGCTGCGACTCGCTGCCCATTGCCCCTCCTACTTTATTTCGTTAGGTTAATTAGGTGTGAGTCAGTAAGTGTTAAGGCTGGTACGGTAGCGCCTGTGATATACCTTGCAGGAGCTGCGGTACCAGAGGAGGGGGCAGTGTTACGTTTGAGGGGGGGGTATGCATTCAAAGGGTAATTAGGATATTTAATTAGGTATGCCATGCTGTTCGAGTTTACCAGGATCTCGATGTAATAAGTAGCGATTCAGTGGTGATAAGTTGTCTAGTAAATGTTCATTTCTTCAAGGGGGAAATGATAAATGTCACGTAATTAGATAGGGACACGGGATAGGGTAAGTGTGTCTGCGTAAACCCCTTTTGGTATTCTCTGAAGACTGGCCGTGACGTCACAGGACAGTGCAGCGGATGGCTCCGCCCCGTGATCACGATTGGCGGAAGGCGATGGCGGTGGGCCAATAAACGTTTCGATTGGGAGTGACGAGGACGAAGGATAAAAAGGTTCTGTTCGGGGTCGAAAAGAAAGAAGAAGAAGATTACAACCAGAACGCTCGTGTTTTTTTGGTGTGGAACCTGTGGCGGCAGAGAGCGTCCTGGCTGCTGTGCTGAGTCGATCGTGCTCTTGATCGTGTCTGGGAGCCTTGCCGAGCCTCGCCTCGGTTGGCTCTGGGGTTCTGCTGACTCGGAGTACGGGGTCGGGCAGCGGGCGGACCTGCCTCCCTCTCCTGCTCGCGGCTTGGCGCGGGAGCTGGTTCCCTGGCGGCTGTGGGCGGACTTGGGCCAGGACCAGGAGGTCGACAGCACCGCGGGTTCTCCTGCCCCCCCCCCTGGCGAGAGCAAGGCCGGCTCGTCCGGCGCCGATCCAGGGACAGTTGCGTCCACACCACGGTCCAGCCTGACCACCAGAGATAGCTACGTTTTGTGTGTGTGTGTGTGTGTGTGTGTGTGTGTGTGTGTGTGTGTGTGTGTGTGTGTGTGTGTGTGTGTGTGTGTGTGTGTGTGTGTGTGTGTGTGTGTGTGTGTGTGTGTGTGTGTGTGTGTGTGAACTTGGCGCCTTCGAGGTTTGAGATCTCTATATTCATTGGAATTGTCTGTGTTTTTCCCCACGCCCGATCCCACACCATCCCGTCGAATCGCCACGGATCCCTCTTCTTGCCGAGTCTTGTTATTTCTGGTAATAATTAGAAAAACAAATAAACATCATCAACTCAGTGAAAAGTGACTCATGCCACCTTCCTCGTCCCGTTTGCGGTAGAGCGATTAGAACCGCCATGTTTGGGTTATAAAGAAATAAATCGCCTCCATCATTTCGGCTCATTCTACGTTGGCGGGACTGTTCAAGTCCCGTGGACGTCACAATACTTTGAATTTTCACCTTTTTTGAGGAACGACATTGTGTCGTCATTTTAAACGGTATATTAAAATGACAATAACAGAAACTACACCAAAAATACCGAATTGATATCAATATTTGTAAACAATGTTTGGTAACTAACAGATTCTGATTTTTGGCATCATGTATTGGTCCACTTCAAAAACCTAAACATAATGAAACACTTTAAACATTTTCTAAAATGTAATGTTTTTGGTTCACGAGTCAGTAAGTGACCACTATATTCGTTATGGGTGTGTCTGTCTGTCTGTCTGTCTGTCTGTCTGTCTGTCCAGAGCATAGCTCCGTGGGTTTTGATCAGATCCTGATAAAATTTGGGTGGGAGGTTTTAGGCCTTGGGCAGTTCCTATGAAAAGGCCCTAAAAACACTTTTCATTCTGAGGAAGGGGTGCGAGGTGAACTTTGGGCTGCTTGTAGAAACGTGTATGGTGGACATTAGGACAAAAGTTCTCCACGAGATCTTAGCCCAATATGGCACAGTGAGCTGTCGAAGTTGGTCGCCAAAGTGCGAAAAGTGGCATTTTGGCGTTTTTCCCCATTTTGCCGATCGTATATCTCTGCGAATATAATCTCCCAAACCTCAACTCTACGGGGGCATCAGACACAACATAGCTCACGAATCAGAAGTATCAACCATGTAAACACTTTATTGTCAAGATAATGAAAACTGCAACAAGGTGCATCATTCAGGAAAAAAAAAGCGATTTTTGAGGAATTCCTGCATTTTTACGAGCCTGTATCTACCGCCAATACCGACCGAGATGTCTGAAATGACTGAAGACCACAGAAAGTACTACTATCTTCCACTTTAGGAAATATCGTGGTCCTGGGGTGGCCAATGTGGAAAATATAAACAATGCAAATCGTTACTTTATCCTGAGCGCGATCAAATCTTTTTATTATTACTAATTATCTCGATATTGACAAGGCTTCATCTTCCACATCGACTGACCTAGAGATTTGAAACTGCTCGTACGGATACAACCACCTGCTTACTTAACATTAATGGATTATCGCTATCATACTCTGACGACAGTAATTAGGCACTTCGTCATTAAAAGATGGATAACATTCTCATCTTATACACTTTCTGTGCAAACAGAAATGGAAATGTGAACAGTGAAGCTGTTAACTAACCTACACCACATTCTGCTAAGGGAAGACTACACAGAATCATCTTCACAAAATTACTAATTAATTCTTAATTATCTTCCTATGACTGATTGAGCCATGTATCACAATCTGTCAATCTCACTGAAACACCAATGGAAATTCACACATCGGTGGGAAACCAAATCAAAAATTCTCAATATCTCGCAATGGCAAGGTGGAACCTTATTGTTCCTCAGGATTTGTTTACTGAGCCTTAAGTGAATGGATAATGAACCTTATGCGTCATAGAGACAATAGCTGCTACATCAAGGCAATGCGTTACTGAAATGCTATGCCACGACTAGATTATTACTGGAAGGACTAGGAAGATGGATGTTGACGAAAAGCTGTGGTATGTGACATTAGTTGTACTGAATCCGTGCATTAGTTATTTTCATCTAACCGTCATCAGCATCATCATCGGCATCCTGTTCATTCCCCCCTTCGAATAATTCTTCGGTCGGTGTTTTCGAACTATTCTCACAATTCCGACACGCATATATCTGTGCAGGACAAGGTAGAGGAGTGACACGAACACTGTCCTGTTTTGCAGTTTGACATTTTACAGGCACAGTTTACTTCCTGCAAGATCATTTCTGGGGCAGAGTACTATGTCATCCACAGACTTGACAATTCGTCCCCTGTCATTCGCCAGCCGTGGCCAACTGGAGTAGGAGCATTGATCAAGGGGGATAGCGCCCGTCTATGTATGGTGGCTTGATAGTTAGCACGCAGAATATGTTGGTGTAGGGCGTCATTTGTAGGTGGCATAGACTGTTCTCCTGGTGAAAATACTCTGTATCTTGCGTCATTCACATCCGCTGCCGACTCTTGACAGTAAATAGCACAAACGAACCTCTCCAATGAAGTCACTGTTTCTGCTGCTATATCTAAATCGGACCCCAGCCTCACACAGCCTCGCACGAAAGTCTCGTTTTTGGACATGGCTGAAAAGATCTTCTTTTTTCCTTTGCCACAAAAACAACTTGTCAAGTCGCATCTTTTCAGGATGTGAAATCCAATGAGAGCCTGAGACAATTCCTCGTGATCGCACTGCAACTCATCCACTAACTGGACACATACCTCACCTGATGTCGCTTTCAGCACGTGACACTGGTCAGAATGTGTCACAAATGCTGTAATCGCGCCCTAGGTTAGGCAGACTGGTTGACCGCCAAGTGGTGAAGAGAAAATCAATCAGTGCTTCTTTATTCTTACCACTGGCGAGAAACTTCTTCCACTGACTTGGGACTTTTTTATTGGGGCCGTACAACAATCTAGTTACACAAGTACCTTGGGTACTTCGTCGAGAGTGCTCAGCATTTTTGATCGAGATGTCAGGGTATCGATCATCACAAACAAAATCTATCCAAGAGCTGCCAAATCTCACCATTATTTTAATGAGGGCAGCTTGGATATTTTGAGCCAGGTTGAGAAATGTCTCCGGTATACGGACAAGTCCCTGAATCAGCCATGCCATCGACTATAGCAGCAAGGTCGTGAGGCATTGAAAGAGCAAAGACATTGTCTACCCTATGCTCCATCAAATCCATCAACGCGGATTTATTGGTTTTTGCAAGACTACCATCCGCACTGGCAAGGGGAAGCGAGACAGGACTTTGCGAATATGAAAGTACCTCTCGCATGTCGAGTTGCCGCGTATGACCAATGATCAGCAGTCGTGCGAACAAATTACAATCAGCTTTCAGGGTAATTTCTTCCTTAGATGTTACCCTCGAAGTACTTTTCACTTGTGCAGTGAAAGTTTTGAGCTTCTGAGCCTTGAGGATGGAGTAGAAATCGACAGTGTTCGTCAACAAGCGGGATTCCATAAAACTGCAGAGTAAATGCTCACCGGTTTCATAGGCATTGAGGAGATCATGCTTCACAGTGGGGCTTGCAATGATGCCAGAACTAATGCTTACAAGTCAGCTTTCAGATCGAAAGGATCCAACATTGAGGTGATGGTAGACATGAGGTTCTGTATGTCTCTCATCCCTTATTGTACGAGCTGTATCCAAATCCTTCTGACGACGTGATTCAGAATGACTACCCGCTAGGGTCTGACATTGTCGGGTTATAGTTGCACGTTCATTCTGTGAAAGGATCCAGCGGTGAACGGCTGCTCTATCAAGGCCGAAGTTGGCGATTCCTGTTGATGTTTTCGAATCACGGATGACAGTCTGCTCGATAGCCTGGTCGCAAGCTATTGAGGCAAAACCATGTTGGTCTTGTCGTTGGACTGTCCACTGACCACGTTCACGAAGTTCGGCATAGCATTGAGGATGGGTCTCCGGAAGGCCAATCATTTCAACCCAATAAGCCGTCAAATATCAGGCATAATGTACTCGATCGTACGAAAAAAACCATGGCAACATAGATCTGGTTGCAGCGAGATGGAGCTCCCAGTTGGATTCCCGAGTGGCTCAAATGAAAAGGAGCAATATAGTCACCATCTCCAAGTATGACGTCAAGAAATCGAAGGTGGGATGAAACTTCCTTTGCTCTTCAACAAACTTATCATACACAGACAGAATGGCATCAAGGTCAGCGCTAATGTTCAGAGAGCCTGACAGGAATGATGAGTGCGTGTCATTGATGACGCCAAGAACGTGAGTTGCTTCTCCATCGCAAAGCGAGTCAAGAAATCTCTGGAATCTGATTCGATGGAGACATTCCGAGAGGAGGTTATGGCACCAGATGGACCAGTTGTAATGATGACCGGAAATGAAACCATTCATAGACCCTTCGGCTATTACCTGGGCTTCAACAACCACGTCTCTGAGACCGGCATCTGAGAATCGTTTTCCGATCACTGCCATGAATGTCATGCATGTATGAAAGTCACCCATTCTGACCACTAACCTGTTCATCAATTCATTATCACTCCATCAAATCTCTTGAACTTTTGCATACATAGCCTGGTCACATACAATCACCATATTACCCAAATCGAGAACATCAGCCAAATCCAAGCTTTTCTTCATAATGGTATAGATTGTGGTAAGTTCTGTAGGCGATGCATCGACAACAGGAAGGTAATGAATATTAGATTTCTTGAGCACATTATCAGCCTGAAGTGTGATGTGAAAGCCTGTCCACCCGGGAATCAAATGCAGCCCGCGGTCTACAAACCTACAGCAAATGAATGCCATTTCAGTTTGGGTCATGTCTTTAATAACCGCTTCATAATTGGTTCATGCAAAAATATTTCACGAAAAAAAAAGTGACCACTACATTCGTTATTGTTGTGTGTCTGTCTGTCTGTCTGTCTGTTGGGTAGTCGATCGAGTCGGAAAAAAAAATTTCAAAAATTAAAAAAAAAAGAAATTTGTTATACGCTTATCACTTTTTCCGTTGATACGTTTGTTGGGTAGTCGATCTCGTCGAAAAAAAAATTTCTAAAAAAATTTTGGGAAATTTTTTCTACCCGTATTATCAGTAGAGTATTTCCGTCGATGTGTTTGTCTGCCTGTCTGTTGGGTAGTCGATCTAGTTTAAAAAAAAATTCAAATTTTTTTTTTTGAGATTTGTTCTACCCTTATCAGTATTTAAAATGGCGATTTCAGTTAATACAATGGCGATTTCGATGAAACTTGGTTGGCAGGTTCATACCATGACCTAGTTGTGTGCAAATGAGAACAGTTGCTATGGACACCAACGTTGCCTCACAACGGGACTATTAAATTTTTGAAAAATCAAAAAAAAATTAATTTTTTCGAAAATCAAAAATCGGGCCACGAGCGATTGTGGGCAGTACATTCAGCCATATTGTCAAAAATGTCCAGCCGGATACTATGAAAACTGTCAGAGAAGATAGACTTTGAATGAAACCTGGTCGAAAACAATAAAAAAACGAAGTTCGTTATATCTCAGAGACTGAGTCAGATATACATGAAACTGGTATGGGTAGGTTCATGGTATGTCTTAGTTATGTGTGAGAAAGAACCGTTGCTACGGACCCCTCCGTTGCCTAGCAACGGCCGAAAAACCTCTAAATGTGGGGGTATTTTAACAAAAAAACAATCTGCAGCATTAACCCTTGAAGCTCGAATCATGAATTTTGTTGTGCTTAATCCTCAGGTCATTTGTCATTGAACGGGCCCATCGCGTCAGGTTCTATTGGGTAGGCGACTACCCATGTCCGCCTACCGACTTGTCTGTCCCTATGTTCGGTCCAGTGCTCCGTTAATACAATGGCGATTTCGATGAAACTTGGTTGGAAGGTTCAAACCATGACCAAGTTGTGTGCAAATGAGAACCGTTGCTATGGACCCCTCCGTTGCCGATCAACGGCCGAAAAACATCTAAATGTGGGGGTATTTTAACGAAAAAACAATCTGCAGCATTAACCCTTGAAGCTCGAATCATGAATTTTCTTGTGCTTAATCCTCAGGTCATTTGTCATTGAACGGGCCCATCGCGTCAGGTTCTATTGGGTCGGCGACTACCCATGTCTGCCTACCGGCTTATCTGTCCCTCTGTTCGGTCCAGTGCTCCGTTAATCCAATAGCAGTTTCGATGAAACTTGGTTGGGAGGTTCAAACCATGACCGAGTTGTGTGCAAATGAGAACCGTTGCTATGGACATCACCGTTGCCTAGCAACGGGACTTTGGAATATTTGAAAAATCATAAAAAAATTATTTTTTCGAATAAAAATAAAAATAATCGGGCCATGAGCGACTGTGAGCAGTACATTCAGCCATATTGTCAAAAATTTCCAGCCGGATCCTATGAAAACTGTCGAAGAAGATAGACTTTGAATGAACATTGGTCAAAAACAATGAAAAAACGAAGTTCATTATATCTCAGAGACTATGAGTCAGATATACATGAAACTGGTATGGTAGGTTCATGGTACGTCCGAGTTATGTGTGAGAAAGAACTGTTGCAATGGACCCCTCCGTTGCCTAGCAACAGCCAAAAAAACTCTAAATGAGGGGGTATTTTAACAAAAAACAATCTGCAGCATTAACCCTTGAAGCAAGAATCATGAATTTTCTTGTGCTTAATCCTCAGGTCATTCCCCACCAAACAGGCCCATCGCATCAGGTTATATTAGGTAGGCGACTACCCATGTCTGCCTACCGGCTTGTCTGTCCCTCTGTTCGGTCCAGTGCTCCGTTAATACAATGGCAATTTCGAGGAAACTTGGTTGGAAGGTTCAAACCATGACAAAGTTGTGTGCAAATGAGAACCGTTGCTATGGACCCATCCGTTGCCGAGCAACGGCCGAAAAACCTCTAAATGTGGGGGTATTTTAACGAAAAAACAATCTGCAGCATTAATCCTTGAATCTAGAATCATGAATTTTCTTGTGCTTAATCCTCAGTCATTCCCCATCGAACGGGTACATCGCATCAGGTTCTATTGGATAGGCGACTACCGGCCTGTTCGGTAGTCGATCCAGTCGAAAAAAGAAAAAAATTAAAAATTTGAAATTTGTTCTACCCATATTATCAGTTTTTCCGTCGATATGTTTATCTCTGTCTGTCTGTCCCTCTGTTCGGTCCAGTGCTCCATTAATACAATGGCGATTTCGATGAAACTTGCTTGGTAGGTTCATACCTTGACCGAGTTGTGTGCAAATGAAAACCGTTGCTATGGACACCACCGTTGCTTAGCAACGGGACTTTGAAAATTTTGAAAAATCATTAAAAAAAAATTTTTGAAAATCAAAAATCTGGCCACGAGCGACTGTGGGCAGTACATTCAGCCATATTGTCAAAAATTTCCAGCCAGATCCTATGAAAACTGTCGGAGAAGATAGACTGAATGTACCCTGGTCGAAAATAATTAAAAAAACGAAGTTCGTTATATCTCAGAGACTGAGTCAGATATACATGAAACTGGTATGGTAGGTTCATGGTATGTCCGAGTTATGTGTGAGAAAGAACCGTTGCTATCGACCCCTCCGATGCCTAGCAACGGCCGACTACCCATATCCGCCTACCGGCTTGTCTGTCAGTAGGGTAAGAATACTGATTCTGGCTCACTTTTCCCCATGTAAATGAATGGGGGATTTTCAGCGATTTATATTTTTTTTCCCTAAAAATAAATCCCCTTTTTATCCCAAGGTATATTTATTTGTCTCCCCTTTTAACTTGGAGGTTGAACCTCATTGAATTGAACACCTGGGGGTTGAACAGCTCACTCATTGAACCTATAAAGATTTGTTCATTCTCAAATTCCTTCAATAGTTTAATTTTCTTTGCACAATAATCCCCATCTAAAATATTGACAAACAAAACATTTGAATCTTTATATTTTTTAAGATACCCCTTTTGTGCCATTACGAAATGATAAACTTCTCTTAATGCTCTTGTTTGACCACCTCCTGAGCCACATATCATTTTGAGATTATAGTAAATTGTTTTTTCATTGTTCAATTGATAACCATCAAAGTTTTCAGTCCATTCAAGGATATTCATTTTTTCTTTACATCCTCTAACTTACTAGTTTTTAAATTAATTCGCTTATTTGTTTTATTTACCTTTGTTTTAGTTATTTTTTCAATAAGACTTATTTGATATTTTTCACATTCATTATGTTTTCCATTTATATACCAAGACTGAGATTTTCTCCACTCTTTAGTTTGATTAATACTTGGTTTAACCATTTATATATTGTGAAAAACCACGTGTAGCCCTTAAAAACCCTAACCCATCTTCCCATCGTTAAAACATAATCTATTTTATACACTCTATCATACAATATCCATATGGAACACAATCTATTCCATTATCTAAAATAAATCTCTTATCATCAAAGGCTCCTAATGCCTTTTTATTTACTTCTTCACTATATATGTTATGTTTATAACTTCTTATTGTATTCATTTTCCTATATTCTTCTTTCTTATTCATCAAACAATTATAATAATTTCTAAAAGTTATTGATTTCTTTATTACATATTTCTTTATTCCCTTTAACCTCTTATCAATCTGTTCACCATACTTATAAGCATATGCCTTTGCTCTCAATCCAATAAACTCACTCATTACTTTTCCACCCAACTCATCCTTAAACTTACCAATAACCTTTTCATTCTTTTTGGAAAATAACTCACTCTTCTTGCTGAAATTACTTGTATCATATACTCCAATATTTTTCTTCATATCTTCATAAACATCATCAGTTTTTATATCTAGGATAAAACTATCAGTATCCATATACAACAATGAAACATTTTCACCATACTCTTTCTTTAAGTCATTATACAAATAATCATACATCAATATCTTTGATAAATCAAGAACTGCTGTTCCAATATAAATTGGTTTATCCATTACAATACTTTCCTTTTTCATATGAATTGCAGAAAAGTTCTCTGAAAAAACCTCTTCTCTCTCAAAACTTGGTTTATTTATCAATCTCGAAGCTTCTTTCCAAGATGTTGCGAATCTAATGTTTTGCCTGTTTCTAACATTTTCCATAGTCTTTCCAAATACAGCATTATTCATTAATTTATAAAAGTCCCCTTCAAATTTTACTTTTGTATTTGCTCTCATATCTGTATTGAATTGAATATACTTTTTCACCCAAGGACTTTGTTTAAATTTTAAAACTCTATGAATTTTAGCTACTCTCAATCCTTCTCTCAAAAACTGTTTTAAGCTTCTCTGATGCAAAACATATCCCTCTTTATCATAGAATGTTGTTAATAACTTTTCTGTTGATTTACCTTTAATATTAAAACTTTTATGATAATCACTTAACCATTCTTTCTTTGGAGTTTCTTTCTCACATGCAAAAGGAAGATCTTTATGCTTATTATGAAGATCACTCGGGTACCTCAAATCAACTTCAAAATAATAACCTTCTTCTTCGTCATTCAATTCCTCTTGAGAAGAAATAACAATATTCATCAAAGCCTTTTCATAATTCTTTTCTTCCACCCACTCTAATTTACCATAAGGTAGAGATTGAGACATTGCCCATCCATACAAATTATTAGCATCAAAATACATCAAATAATTACTATCTTTTTCACTATCATAATTTGGGACATATTTATTATTTGCTTTAGCATATCTTTTTGAACATACTTGTGATATTCCACCTCTCTTGGACTTCTCAATCATCAAAAGCATATCCACATCACTGATTAAATCTATATCTTGTTTTGTCATTTTCAACATTGCACTCCAAGCTAAACCAGGAGCTGTGAAATAGTGGGCAGGATCTAACCCATAACAATTTTTATTATGACAGAGTGATCTAAAAGCTTCAAACACATCAGCTAACAATAAAACATCTGTTTTTAGATATAAATCGTGATATTCTCCAAGGTTGTTTATCTTAAATATTTTCCATATTTCTTGTGCGTGTTTATATTCCTTATCACTTATCTCTTCTTCATAAAGGTTATTATAGAAACTTTCTTTTGAAGGAAGTTGTGTTTCTTTAAATCTCATAAATGAATCCATATAATCATAAGGATAAATTCCCTTACTTGTAAGAATTTTCTCTTTACTTTGAATTTCATTCCTTGTTTGAATTTCCTCTCTCGTAAGAATTCCTTCTTTAATCAGAATTTCATCTTTAATCTGAATTTCCTCTTTAGTGAGAATTTCCTCTTTTGGAAAGAATGAATTAAGATTTGGAAAAGAGTCTGTGGAGCTTAGATTTGATGCGAGGTAGGCTAGTGGTGTTCCCATAAACTTGTAAGAATCTAAAAACCTAATACGAGTTATAGGTTTTGTGAATATCATTTTTGAAAATGAAATATACTTTTGACTTGTGTTTGTTATAGCAGAAATATTCCCTGGTGTTTTTGAAAGTTCATTTATAAATAGATGTGTATCATAGTTGGCGCTGTTGTGAAGAAAGACTGGAATAAAAGAAGGTAATTTATAATTAAGATTACAACAGGAATGAGCGGGACCTCTATATTTACCAGTAAGATGACAATGGTCTCTAACTTTAAACTCCTTAATTTCCCCCTCACAAATATGACAGATATTGTTCATTCTAAATTCTAATTTTTCTTCTTTGGTTAATTTCATCGGTTCATTTGTTTCTTTCATTAATTTAGTGAGTCTTATACAATCCTTTTCTAATCGTTTTACAAACTCTTGTGAAGCATTTTTTCCACGATAATGTTCAAGTTTGTTATACTTTTCTCCAACAGATGATTTGATATAATAACAAAAACCACAAGGAATATGTTTTTGATATTTATTTGTATATGGTTCTTTTGGATTAGGAGAAGCAGTATTTATCTTTTTAAGGATACATTCAAAATCAGCGTATATCACAAATGGGTGCATGATAGATTTATTATAATCTTCAAAATAAATCTTTTCACCAGGTTTAGGCATTGTAATTACAGCTGATTTATGATTACTACAATATTTTGAATGTTGTTCTAATCGTTCTTTTGTATGAAATGAATTAAGACATCGCTTACAAGGATATATTTTGTTTGCTGTTCTGAATACCTGAGAAGAGATTAATCTTGATAAATTATTGATGTATGTGTAATGTGAATTCTTTCCAACACTAAAATATAAAAGGTCAATGTGTGTTTCTTCATTTTTATAGTTGTTTGAAATTTTTAATATTTGAATTTTGTTTGTATCCGTTAATCCATATACATTAATAGAAAGATTATTCTTTTTCTCAAATTTAGGAATATCTGTTAATGGCATTGGGAATTTAAAATCTTTAATGTCCAAGGTATTCTCATATTTCATATATTGTTTTACTCTTTCTGAATTACATTTTGGTGGATGTAAGTGAGCAAGAACAGACCAGAGAAAACATTTATTATCATTGTTCTTAATATTAACAACTGCCTTCTTTAGTTTTATTTCTTTTGGTAATTCAACATAAGAAGAAGCTTTAAGAGGGTTTGATTTTAGAATGTGTATATCTAAAAAGATGATTTTTTTAATATTGAATCCACTTCCTACCACTGTATTATCAACATCCTCCTCTTGTCTTGATAGTTCTTCATAAACCCCACTATTCAAAAAATCTTGAAATGATGTTATAAAATGAAGATCTGTTCTCATATAAGGAGTTTGTTCTTCATCTTGTCTTTTCATATTCATTTTCACTCCCATATAAAACTTTAAAGTTTTTATTTCTTTTAATGTCTTTTTAATAAATTTTTCAACATCGGGTTTCACTATTTCAATTGATTCAGCTATTGATGATGGACTGGGTTCTCCAAATTGAAAAATCCTTATTTTTATATGCCCTTTAAATGCCTCATCAGTGTTTTTAATATAATAGTCTCCCTTTACTTTAAACTCATTTTTCTTGTGTTTTTGTGATTGAAGATGTTGATTATAACTACTCTTCAAAACATCCTTTGAACAGATATCACAATGTTTTCTTTCCAACTCAAGAGGAGATATTTGATGAAATAGATTAAATGTGTGTTTGTTGGTTCGGAGGTGTTTTCTATAATGTTTATATTCGTGATTACAAACATCGCAGTACGTTGTATTCACCATATTTATAGAATAAAACTTTGCTTGAACTAAAATTTTCTTGATGAAAATTTCGTTTAATTTATAGGTGAATCTGTGCTTAAAAACATTTTATCCTCCAACTTTTTCACTTAATAAATACAATGTTTCAAGACACAAAAGACAAGTTTCAATCAATCTCTTCATCTGTTAAAGATACTGAGAAATATGTCAAGGATGTAAAATTGAACAAAGATAAATATAACAACTATTGGATAAAAACTATTATGGTAAATAATATGAGTTCTTCAATTTCCTTCAGTGGAAGGGCTTTTAGTATACCTGGTAGAACATCAATTAAAGTATCTCTAACAAAAGTTTCTCCTCTCCTTCTAGTAATATATTCAAAACTAGAAAAAGCAATGAAACAAGAAAAAGTATCAAAGAACAAAAACCTTATGGATGAAGCTTTAGAAAGAAAAGATAAGACCATCTGTAATATGCAAGGAGAAATTTGTATTTTTTTCAACAACCCTAAAGATGTAAATCTTGATGAAATAAAGGATGTTAATATATCAGGTGAAATGACATTTCGTTCAATAGTAGTTAACGATAATTTTAAAATTACCTTTAATATAAAAAATGTTGTCGTTGAATCTGATAATGAAAAAAGTATATCGATATCGATGGTAATATACAACTGAAAGTATAGATGAATTTCAGTTTAAGTAAAGTTTTACTTTATAAATATGCTAGACTTTCCTGATTCTCCATATGACAAATTTGAGAATTGTCCTGCGTGTGAAAGACAGGGATTAAACACAGAGTCAAAAGCCTATAAACAATGTATATTCTGTGATTATCTTCTAATTAATGATAATAAAAAATATAAAAAGGAAAATAATTCTTTTAGATTTACACCAAAAATGAATTACTTTACAAGATTGATTAGAGAAATGAATGTAAAGTATGAGGATGATAACACACCTTTCCTTACAAGGGAAGAAACTGAACGTATAAGAGAAATGTTCAAAGGATTGTTGTTGTATATTATTCATGGATGTAATTTTCAGGGAAATATCAACACAAGATATTGTATAAATAAAATAATGGATTATCTTGAAATTAAACCTGAACTTAGGATAAAATATAGAGTTTCTAAAAAAGCCAATAATAAATTAAATAACCTGTTTTTCAAATATATAAATGAATGATTTTTTACCTATTTGGGAAAATAAGATAAAATTTAACAACCATAAAAATCTCCCAAATTCATTAAGATGTCTCATAGTTGGTTCAAGTGGATGTGGAAAAACCTGCTTACTTTTAAAAATGCTCCTCACTCCCAACTTTTTAGATTATGATAATTTAATAATTTTCACAAAGTCGAGTTTTCAACCAGAGTATCAACTACTCTCACAAGGTTTTAATGCTGGTCTTCAAAAAGAAGATATAATAGGTTTATTTAAACGTCAAAAAACCTAAATGATTATAACATTGAAGATATAATTCAACTATTTTGTGATACACAGAGATGTAAAAAGAAATCAAATCTTATAACTTGTATTCTTAGTGATAATACGGATGATATACCGTCTCCCAAGATTTGGATAAATCAAAAAAGAACCTCGTTATCTTTGATGATTGTGTTAATGAGAGAAACCAAACGGTAATGGACAGCTACTACACAAGAGGGAGACATTCTTCTTGTAATTGTATTTATCTTAGTCAATCGTACTTTCAACTTCCTCGTCGTTCCATCAGAAACAATGCTAATACTTTTATTTTATTCAAGTTAAATTCAATAGATATCAATAATTTTTGGAGAGATAATTGTTCTACATTATGTAGTAAAAAGAAATTTGAGGATTATATGAAGCACACGACTGAAAAATATAAATATATTGTTGTGAAACAAGATGAGATATTAAGGGATATATTTTTTGTTTTATAAACAATTACATATATAAATGACAACTATTATTATAAATCTTGTGGGTAAATCTGCTTCTGGAAAAAACTTTCATAAATCAAGGTTCTTGTGTAGTACAAATGAGAATATTGTAAATTTACTTAAAAAACACCCCGTGATACGCATTGTATCAACAACAACTAGAGCAATAAGACCTGGAGAAGTAAAAGGTGAAGATTATCACTATATTTCAGTGGAGGAACATATGCGATTGAGGAATGAAGGACAAATATTTGAGGAGGTTTCTCTTGGTACAACAAAATATTCACATTGTAAGAGTGAGTTAAAGAAACTAAAATCTGGTGGTGTTGGGATATTAGAAACTAATCCAGAAGGAACGAGACAAATTATTAAATATCTGAGCGGAGTGAAGATTTTATCATTCGGTTTTGATGTTGATGAAGAAACTCAACACAAACGTATGAAAAGCAGAGATGCAAGGATTAGTGAAGAAGAAATTACAACTCGCATTAATGTTAATAAAGAATTTGATGAAATATTTAAAGAAAAGGATTTATTTGAACACATCTACTTGAATGATGAAGAAAAGGAAAATTTCCCTGTTGATCTTTACAATTCATTAAATGATATTTTACAATAAATAAATGGATACAAAAGAAAGAGCAAGAAGATTTAAGGAACATCAAGAGTTGGTTTCAAAAGTTGTAAAACAACAGGAAGACATAAAGAAGAAACCCAGACAGAAACTAACGGGCGAAGAAGCATTTGAAAAAAAACAAGAGAAATTTTTTAAACCACTTTTAAAAACTTCCCAAGAAAAAATGAAAGATGTTTCCACAGTTCCCACAGTAGAATATACTCCTAGAAAGCTTCAAATGTTAAAAGATTTCAGTCAAATGACGGAGGAAGAATTAGAGCATTTAGGAGAATTAGAATATGATGATGAAGGTTTATTTCAACAACTGGAAGAGATTAATCAACCCCCTGATTATATTGTGAATGCTGTTCAAAACAATGAATATTCAGCGGATTCAAAAACCAAAGCAGGACTCATTCCAACAGAACAACCAGCAATATTTCATCTTGTTCAAGAAAAGGTATTGATATTTAATGATGAATTAAGGTTCTTAAGTTCTGCTCAACCCCCTGTTAAACTAACTCCGAGATTAATGTTTCTTCTCACAAAAGATGGAAGACAAGGTTCAACTGTGAGGGATGAATCAAAGTATATTGATAAACCATTGGATATGGAAAATAATGATGATAGAGTATATATTGATTTGCTGAACACTCTAAATTATAAGGTTATTCTTTCTGGTAAAAGTAGGAAGAATGAGAAGGAGAAACACATTATTCAGGCTTTAAGTATCCTTGGTTCAGGTATTAGTTTTCTTCCAAATGACCCATCGCAATTAGTTAATAGACTGTTATTGTTGTTCGGCAGTAAGAAGGCTGGAAATAACAATTGTTTTAATGAAGCATCAGCCATTTTAGACCAGTTGATGAACATGAAAATAATTAATAAATCTCAATATAAAGACATTTTATCTCATATTAAATAAGATGAGAAGCACAATCCTGAGTTTTAATTTCACAACAAGCGACCACACATCTTCATTCCCATACCCACTACAACTTGACACAACAAAAGAATATGAAGCATCTTTATTGTCCATGGAGACTTATAATACCTTATTTAATATAACCGAGAAAAATGACAAGTTTAGTTATAATCCGGGAAGTGGATACAAAACGATAACAGTCTCTTCCAGAGCATACCAAATTTCTCAAATATCTTCCGAAATTGCTCGTCTTATGAAAGAACAGGGTGATGAACCAAAAAATATTATTATAAACATTCAAAAACATACTTCAAAATCAACGATTAAAGTTAAAAATAACTACAAGGTTGATTTCACAATTGATAATTCATTTAGAGAGTTATTAGGTTTCTCCTCAAAAAGATTGAAACTAATGGGACGTTTTACAGTGATAATGTCATTCAAATATCCTCAGGAATAAATTCGGTGTTAATTCACTGTGATTTGATTGATGGTGCTTATAATGATGGATTAAAAACAAATACAATATTTTCATTCAGCGCATACTCAACCCCAATTGGTTATAAATTCAATATGGAGCCTAAAAATTTGGTTTATCTACCTGTGTCAGGAAAAACCATACACAGAGTAAATTTTAGGATAACCGACCAAGATAATCGTGTGATCTCTTTTAATGGAGAAGTTATATCCATCAGAATTCACCTACGTGAAGTTTTTCAATAAATAAATACGATGGTTATTGTGAGGAAGCACGAGTTGGGAAAATATAAAATAATTACAGGGGATGGGATGTTCCTTTCCCCGTACTACAAGGGTGAAGGTATGTATCTTGGTAGAGGATACTATAAACCTAAGAGACAAAGGGGTGTTGGACATCAATTTAGAGGAGATGGGATAATTGATACTCTCATGGGTATTGGTTCAACTATTCTTAAACATAAAGACCTAATTGGTTCAACTGCTTCTGCTGTGGGAAATGTAGCAGGTGCTGTAAAGAGTATAAAAGATGCTCAGAAAGAATCTCATAAATTACAAGCAATAAAAGAAATTAAGAAAGGTAAAACTCAGTTGTCCCCCAAGAACGACAGAAAATAATTCAAATACTTGGATCAGGGTTTCAAAAGTTTTAACATCTTTTTTCCTAAATAAATACAAGTATGGAAGCAATTGATAGTATCTATGATTTGGATGATACTATTATTATCTCAAACTCCACTAAAAAAGAAGATTACTTCAAGGTAAATGCAATAACTGGAACAGACTGGAATACAAATGGTACAAAAAGTTTTGAAATAAATAATCAACAAACCTATTTGAATCTCTCCGAAAGTTTCTTGTTGTGTAAATTTAAATTCACTAAGGCTGGGAATAACACAAACGCTACACTTGTAAATGATTTCTTCTGGAAAATGTTTGATAGTGTGCGATTGTATATTGGAACACAAGAAGTTGAAGCGGTTGATTATGTCTCTGCTGTATCTGAAATGATGAAATTTACACTCTATACATTCAGTGATAGAATGGGAAAGGGGTCTGTCGAAGGTTTTATTCCTGATATGTCAACGGGAACAAACACAGACCCTGGATATATTCAAAGGAAAGGAATGTATAATGATGATACAAAAGCAGAAAATAGTTTTACTGTGGCAGTTCCTCTTAAAGGTATATTTGGATTTTGTGATTATGATAAAGTTCTGTATGGTCTTAAAATTAGATTTCAACTACAAAGGAATGATAATGAAAATAGATTGCTTTTTGGTGTTGGTAATGCTTTTGGTGATCAGAATAAATTTGTAATTGAGGAGATGAGTTGGTATATCAGTGAATATACTCCTAATCTTAAAACAGAAGAGATGTTGAATCGAAGACTTAACTCAAAGAGACCACTCAGTGTATCATACCTCAAAAGAAGATGTCAACACGTTAAACTCAATCAAACTACTTACACGTGGAATTTGGGTGTTCTGGAAGGAAAGCCACGATATCTGTGGATGATTTTTAAAAAGCCAGATGGTGATACTGCGACTGATAAGAATAATGCATTGAGTGATAATGCTAAGGTGAAACAACTTCGCGTTTCTCTAGATGGAACATTTTATCCACGAGATAGATTGGAAATTAATTGGGAAAAAAATGATTTTGCTGAAGCATACAAGTCTTACCAAAAGGTGTGTGAAAGTAATGGAAATAAAGAACCTATTTTGGATATGACAGCATTTAAAAGTTTGTATACAATCTATACGTTTGACCTGAGCGCTCAAAAAGAAACTATAAAGTCTAATCGAGTGGATACTTCCCTATACATTGAAAGAGGAGAGAGTGAAGAAGTTGATACATATTGTTTGCTTTTGGAAGAAACAGAATTGCAGATTAATACAGATAATGGTGTGATGATTAGTCTCACATAATTTTTTTGTTAAATAAATGAGTGGCAAAGTACCAACTGGGGTATATGTTAATCAAATCAATCTTCATAAACTATCATCTTGTGTTCAAAATCAAAAGCCTTGTACGATTAACGTTAATACAATTCAGAGAAAAGGAGCAGTAAGAATTGATGTTTTGCTCACAAGAGAACAGGTTAAAATCTTGAATGACACTGACTCACTTAAAATTAAAATGACAAAACCAATGTTGAAAAAATATTCAATAAGAGAGACGAGTGGAGGATTTCTCCCATTTCTAATTCCTTTATTTGCTGGTTTAAGTGCGGTTGGAGCATTGACGGGTGGTATTTCAACAGCGATCAAAACTGCCAACGAAAGGAAGGCTCAACTCCAGGCTCAAAAAGAATTGGAAAGACATAACAAAGAGTTGGAGAAACAAATTAGTGGAAGTGGTGTAATTGTAGATTTTGCTGAAAAACTTGAAGGTCTGCCTGATAAAGCGAGATTGTTAGTTGGAGATATGCTTTCTTCTATAGCACAAGCAGGTGTAAAATTAACGAAAAGAGGTAATGGATTATATCTTTCTAATAAATAAATGAGCATTGATGAGTGGTTGAAAGAATTTGGAAAGAATACAACATCAAATTTACAACTTGCCAAATATTGTAAGAAATTAAAAATTCATAATGTGGTTATTTGTATGAGAGATGAATTAACAAATGTGTCGAAACATACAAAGAATATTATTATGAACTTAGAAGATAATGATGGGAACGGTTCTCATTGGGTTTGTATTTTTAATAGTCAAGACAAATATTATTTTGATAGTTTTGGTCTTCCACCACCTGTTGAAGTCATAAAATTCTTACAGAATGGTGTTTATCAAACATTTCAAGTCCAAGAATTAAATTCCAAGTGTTGTGGTCAATTATGTCTATATGTGTTATTTCAACTCAACAAAAATAAAAAATTTTATGATATTATTTTTAATCTAATATAAATGACTTATGTTGGTAAAGATGGTTCTATCTTTGGTGTATCTCAAGAACTGGATATTGATTTATCAAATTATTACACAAAGGCACAGGCTGAACGACATAAATATAATATAAACAAAAATATTAACATGAAAAATGTTTATAAATTAAAAATTATCCAAGCCCGACTGACGCGAATGACTTGGTGAGATTAAGCGATTTATCACAATATATATACTTAAATAAAACGGCTGTGTATTCTAAAGATACAGAAGTGTTGATATTATCTCCAGGTCATACAGAATTCACAGTTCGAATTAAAATAAATTTTTATAAAGAAGGGCGTATCGTTTGTATGAGAATAGAACAATGGGGGTATGATATGAATGATTTAGGGTATAATTGGTCATTTAAAATTAACCTCGAAGACCTGGAACAATTAAATCAGTCTCGTAAGGAAGAATATTATCCACTTGGTATCGAGAATGAGTTTTGTGGAGCCACGATTAGTAAACAACAAATAAAAGAATTTAATAAGGGTAAATATAATAATGGTTTTGCCCTTGTTTATCTCATGAAAACAGAAAAAACAGGATTATATATAATAAGTAAGGAAATACAAAATGATTTAACTATGGGAAGATGGGGAGGTGTTTCGTGCCATAATATTATTCTAACATATATTTCTAATACATAAATGACAGCAAGAAGGCTTCAAGAAAATTATCATTTCTGTGTTCAAGCATACCTTCAAGAAAAGGGTATTCGGTATTTTAATAAATATGTTCTACAACATAAGAATGAGGTATTTTCAATAAAAGATTGGCATTATGCTGATGTTGATAAACCAACAACTTTAGATTTAATTAGAATGTTAAATAATGAAAAAATTATAAGGTTAAGAAAAGGTAAGGCTCTTTTAGAAATTCAAAAGAAATTTTATTGGTATCCTGTTGTAAAAAAAATTATTTTGGATACAGGAATAACAAGAAATCCTGATGAATATATGTATAATATTCTATGGGGTGTAAACGATTCAAGTATAGTAAGGGATGAGGAAGGAGTTAAAGAAGAGAGGGAAGAGGAGGAAAAGGAGGAGGAGGAGAGAGAGAAGGAGGAAAGAGAGAAGAGAGAGAGGGAGGAAAGAGAGAGAATGAATACATATCAAAATATGGAAACCAGTGAGATTCAAAAAAGAATAGAGGTATTAAAGAAATTAACTTATCTCACCAGGGAGGAATACAAAGAATTAAAAAGTCTATTTGCAATACTTTCAACAAGACTATCGACATCGAGAAGACATGTATTTTAATTCAAGTTTTTCTTAAATAAATGGAGGAGAGAGTGAAGGCATTTCTAAGGATTCTTTATGTTTTAAAAATTAAGATTCAAATGTGCATGTTGGAAACTAAAAAGGTTTTTGCACTCTGCAGAAATTTTTCTCATAAATAAATGAGTTATTGTCTCAAATGTAAAAAGAAAACTAATACTAAAAATATTTCATATATTAAAAGTAAAAATAACAGGGTTATACAAAAAGGTATATGTTCGGTGTGTGGTTCAAAAAAAAATCAATTTATCTCCAAACACAAACTCGGAGGAGATATACAAAAGTTTTTAACAGGAAGTAAATTTACAACTACTGGAATACCAGGGGAATTACATCTTCCAGGGTATTCTTTCTGTGGTCCAGGCACAAACTTGGATAAAAGATTAGATGAGGCAGACAATCCTAAATCTTGGAGTAAACCAATCAATAGAGTTGATGAAGTGTGCATGAGACACGATATTGATTATGGGAATACCACAACGTTGGAAGAAAAGCATGAAGCCGATAGAGAAATGTTATATAATTTGTCTCTGATACAAAATCCAACCTTGAGAGAAAAAGTTGATAGGTTCATCGTGAAGAAGATGATTAGTGCTAAATTGAAACTTGGACTTGGAAATTCAAAAAGCTTATAGGCTCTAATGATGTCATTAAGACTGAAGAGCAATTAGCTGATGAATTACATAAACCAATATTCACAAAGTTTCAGAGAAGGAAAGTTTATTCCAAGGAAGTTGATTATATCTGGTCTGCTGATTTGATTGAACTCAATAATGATAAGGGGTACAAGTATGCTTTAACCGTTATTGATTTGAGGAGTAGATATGCGTGGGTTGTCCCTTTAAAAAACAAAACAGGTAATACTCTTATGTTAGCTTTTCAACAGATATTTAATAAAAGTAAGAGAAAACCTAAGAAATTGTGGACTGATGAGGGTAGAGAGTTTTATAACAAGACATTTATGAATTTTTTTAAAAATAACAGTATTACATTATACAGTACCTTTAATGAAGGGAAGGCAGTTGTTGTTGAACGTTTTAATCGTACCTTAAAAGAGAGACTATATAAAAAATTCACACAACTCGGTTCACAACAATGGTTATCTTTTATTCAGGATATTGTGGATAAGTATAATGACACGATTCACACGTCAACGAATATGAAGCCATCAGAAACATTTACAAAATTAAAATATGAAAAAGAGATTAATGTTAGAAAACCTAAGTTCAAAGTTGGTGATATCGTAAGAATATATAGGTGGAAATCTCATTTTGAAAAGGGTTTTACTGAACGATGGACGAAAGAACTTTTTAAAATTGTTGATGTAATAGATACAGTTCCTTGGACTTATAAAATATATGATTTGGAAGGGGAAGAGATTTTAGGTTCATTTTATTCACAGGAATTACAAAAGACAAAACTAAGCAGATAATACACCTTTGTGGACACTAGAGGGACAAGTATATAATGTGTGTCAAGGGGGACGTTCTTAGATCTGTGAACCCCAAACACAGAATCCTCAACTGAATAGTCAAGGCTTAACTTTTGTTTGTTGATGTGTATGTGTGTGTGTGTCCCAACCCTCACATTCAAAATCTCAACCCCAACCCTCACATTCAAAATCTCAACCCCAACTCAATCCTCACCCAACACAGTCTTTTTCAAAATGAGATTTCCACCTATATATATATATATATATATATATATATATATATATATATATATATATATATATATATATATATATATATATATATATATATATATATATATATATATATATATATATATATATATATATATATATATATATATTTTTACGTTTTTTTTTCTCTTCTTCCAATTATGGCTTTTATGGCTTTCAGGTTTGATGACGTAAAGAGAGGGAGTATGCCTGCACTTTCTTGCCAGTACTTTCTTGATCTTGCTCCCATCAAGCACCATCCGACAAAAAACTACATCGATAGGTTTAGATCCCAAAGAGTGATAGCAACTCCAAAAGTCTCCAAAATATAAATAAATAAAATAATAATAATAATAAATAAATAAATAAATAAATAAAAGCCCCCAAAAAAGTTTCAAGTGTCCAACATAAACCCAACTTTCCAAGTCTTCAAGGTATAACCACATTCCCGTTGAGTTTCCAAGATATGTATCACATTGTGAGTTATCAATCCAGAACCCACATTTCAAGTATTCAAAGTAAAACCAACTTACAAAGTCTCTTAAGGATAACTCATTTACTGATTTTTTCAAAATTTGTGAGTCTCCAAGGTAGGACCCATATTTAGAACCATCTTGGCAGAACCCTTTTCCTGAGTCTCCAAGGTAGTTATTTAAACCATCAAGGCAGAACTCATTTACTGATTTTTTCAAAATTTGTGAGTCTCCAAGGTAGGCCCCATATTTAGAACCATCTTGGCAGAACCCTTTTCCTGAGTCTCCAAGGTAGTTATTAAAACCATCAAGGCAGAACTCATTTACTGATTTTTTCAAAATTTGTGAGTCTCCAAGGTAAAACTTGTATTCTGGCTCATCAAGGTATAACTTGTTCAGTGGGTATTGTCTTGATAACTCACAATGAGTACTATTGCTGTAAAACTCTTTTTCAGGATTTTGCTGGTCTCCAAGGTATAACTCTTTGGTTGGGTCATCAAGGACGAACTCGTTCTGTGGGTCTTGGTCGCTCATAAGGTCTTCAACCAAGCCAACAATTTCGCCCCAAGTTGTAGCAAAAGCAGTATTTTCATTTCGTATTTCAGACACAATTTCCTGTGAGAGAAAATAATAATGTATTAATTAAGTTATTTAATTATTAAATGAGTATGCTTCAATCAAAGTTTGAAAATAGGAAAATAAAAAATCTTACCTCAATAGATAAGAGGTTTGAATCCAGTTCATCAACTTGAAGGTTTAGTTCCATAGAAGACAGAGAGTTCCAAGGAACACCAAAGTCATCCCACTCAAGGTCTTCAACCAAGCCAACAATTTCCCCCAAGTTGTAGCAAAAGCAGTATTTTCAGAGACAATTTCCTGTGAGAGAAAATAATAATGTATTAATTAAGTTATTTAATTATTAAATGAGTATGCTTCAATCAAAGTTTGAAAATAGGAAAATAAAAAATCTTACCTCAATAGATAAGAGGTTTGAATCCAGTTCATCAACTTGAAGGTTTAGTTCCATAGAAGACAGAGAGTTTGAGACAAGCACACAGAACACCATTGCCAGCAAGAACAAATGTTTAAAATGGAGCCTGGGTTTGAAGCTTTTATAGAGAAAGACTGGTGGGTGTGGTTTCCTTTGGAAATTCCCTGGGCAAGCCTAGGCAAGCCTTCATTGGGAAATTTTTCAAAACCATAACATCCTGTAATTTTCTAGTGATTTCTTTGTGAGTCAGAGATGAACTGGAAATGATGTAAGAGTGGGCGGGGCTTAGCAAAAGTAGGCGGAGCTTAGGAAAAGTGGGCGTGGCTTAGAAAAAATACCTTATGAAAAGTGGGCGGAGCTTAGCAAAAGTGGGTGGGGCTTAGGAAAAGTGGGCGTGGCTTAGAAAAAATACCTTATGAAAAGTGGGCGGAGCTTAGCAAAAGTGGGCGGAGCTTAGGAAAAGTGGGCGTGGCTTAGAAAAAATACCTTATGAAAAGTGGGCGGAGCTTAGCAAAAGTGGGCGGAGCTTAGGAAAAGTGGGCGTGGCTTAACAAAAAATAACCTGTGGCTCAGGAGGTGGTCAAACAAGAGCATTAAGAGAAGTTAATCATTTCGTAATGACACAAAAGGGGTATCTTAAAAAATATAAAGATTCAAATGTTTTGTTTGTCAATATTTTAGATGGGGATTATTGTGCAAAGAAAATTAAACTATTGAAGGAATTTGAGAATGAACAAATCTTTATAGGTTCAATGAGTGAGCTGTTCAACCCCCAGGTGTTCAATTCAATGAGGTTCAACCTCCAAGTTAAAAGGGGAGACAAATAAATATACCTTGGGATAAAAAGGGGATTTATTTTTAGGGAAAAAAAATATAAATCGCTGAAAATCCCCCATTCATTTACATGGGGAAAAGTGAGCCAGAATCAGTATTCTTACCCTACTTCTGTCTGTCCCGAGCATAGCTCTGTGGGTTTTGATCCGATCCTGACAAAATTTTGGTGGGAGGTTTATATGATGATCTAGTTGTGTGTTCCTGAAAATTGGCGTGGTTCGCTCATTATGGGTGGAGCCACGCCCAAAAAACATATTTTTAGGGGGTAAACGACTTCAATTTGCATCTTCTCATTGGGGGTTTGTCGAATCTGACAGGGGTTTTGGTATTTGGTAAGCCCAATGGCACCTGCATAGCCCCACGGAGCTCGATTTTTCATTTTTGTCCCAAGGTCAAGGCCACAAGGTCAGGAACTTAGAAAATAGCGAATTGTGTTTCTAGGGGGTAGCCGATTTCAATTTGCATCTTCTCTGAGGGTGTTTGTCGAATCTGGCAGGGGTTTCGGTATTTCGTTAGCCCAATGGCACCTGCATCGCCCCACGGATCTAGATTTTTCATTTTCGTCCCAAGGTCAAGGTCACGAACTTATTAAATTGTGAATTTTGACGTAAAAAATTTTTCTTCGCTGAGGGGTTTGTCGAATCTGGCAGGGGAATCGGTATTTGGTTAGCCCAATGGCACCTGCATAGCCCCATGGATCTCGATTTTTCATTTTCGTCCCAAGGTCAAGGTCACAAGGTCAGGAACTTAGAAAATTGCGAATTGTGTTTTTAGGGGGTAGCCAATTTCAATTTGCATCTTCTCCGAGGGGGTTTGTTGAATCTGGCAGGGGTTTTGGTATTTGGTTAGCCCAATGGCACCTGCATAGCCCTACGGAGCTCGATTTTTCATTTTCCTCCCAAGGTCAAGGTCACAAGGTCACGAACTTAGAAAATTGCGAATTTTGACATAAAAATCCATCTTCTCCAAGGGGTTTGTCGAATCTGGCAGGGGTTTCGGTATTTGGTGAGCCCAATGGCACCTGCATAGCCCCACTGAGCTCGATTTTTCATTTTCGTGTCAAGGTCAAGGTCACAAACTTAGAAAATTTCGAATTTTGACATAAAATCATATAACCGCCCAAACTTTGAGAGCTCAGGTGACAATATTTTTTATGCATAATCTTGAGGTCATTCCCCACCTAAAGTCTTAAAACCATTTTGCTCTATCTCGAACACCTTGCCCGTGGCGCCCCCTTCAAGTTTGTTTTTACGCTGATTTCATCAAAGTATGGATAATCCGAGGAGTGCGAAATGTCATATAGCCTATATGACGTTATATTGTTCCTGGAATGTTCCAGAGGAAGTTTTGCACCAAAGGTCATAATTCTTGACCTTTAAAGTTCACAAAGGTCAAATTTTCAAAGGTGTGGGAATCGAACTGGGTTTTTCAACCTTCTTCGATGAACTAACTCCATTAAGCTATATCACGTATCCCGTTTCCTTATTTTAATGTCCACAACATTGTTTTCTGACCTTTAAAGGTTATGCAAAGGTCAAATTTTGAAAGTTGTTGAACGAAACCGGGTTTTCGACATTTTGCAACTGATAACCTGTCACTCGTACCACATCATGTTGATCATTCTTATAACTTGGTCAAACATTATCACATTGTCTCATCCTTGACTTCTGAAACAACCTACATCGTCAAATACCACTCGTGAACAATTGTCGTCTTCAGACTTGTTCCGTCTTTTAGTCTGATTGCCCAACAGGAATCCCAGATTCTGTGGTCCGTGACGTTCTTTTCGCGTGTAATATTCAATATTACTGATTGGGCAACTTTTCAGGGATCGACTGCCTTTCTTCATACTAACCCTTGCAGTACAGTCATCCACAACATTTACCTGATACTGAGCATTTTGCACGAGTAAACCATTTGTATGGTGGGTAGTTCCTTTTCCAGTTTGTGTTTCCTGGCCAAAATCGATATTGTCCCAAACAATAGTTGTTGGCACATGCCGAGAGAAACCTGCGGGAATGGAATTGGCAGACTGCTGGATCTGTAGTTCAGCTAGGCAAATCTCATAACGGAAAACGGTTTCCCGTGATGCACAATGACCAAATTTGTTCATCACGTTCAGAAACTGGGATGACCCTGTCAAATGACGAATGGTCATACCCAAACACAGAGACTTGGGTGTTTTTTTTTTTTACCTTTGGATGCAAGCAGGATAATGTCCTGGCAAAGTGAAAATATTGTTGTAGATTTCCCCCCGTCGATGTGCGAAAGACCGCGTCTAACCAATAGCGGTCGCTTCTCCCACCGAACGGACAATCCATTCGCGGCTTTCCGGATCAACGCCGGAAACCAGCCACGGGTGTGTTTTTAACGACACCACAACCTTGTCCGCACTCTACCCGCGCTACAGGGTCCGATCACCAAATCTTCCATTTACCTAATTATTCGCGCGGGTAGGTTACAGAGAGATTGTACCTCAACGGGACCGCTTGGAAACGAGCCGCTTCAGCAGCTCGCTTCCTTTTGGGATAACCAAGCGGGGTATTATTGCGCAGTCCCGTTGGACCCGATCACTTTACCGGCTATTTAAAAACCAACTATATTCTGAATGCAAGATGGGGCAGCTCAATGCGCACACCAGCGCGGCAACTCGCAACCTGCGCTTTCCCCATGACGTCATGGCAGCTGTTCGCGTTTCTCGCACCTCGTCCATTATCGGACGGCACCATCCGGCAGGGATTTCCCTCCTGCCGGATTCCAACCATGCAGCCGCGACATCACCCGGTGCATCCAAAGCAAACCTCGCGTTTCGAGGGTTTCCCCACGCGAGCACATGTGCTCTGCTCGTCGGAGCTTCACACACACACACTCGCCTGGAAAACCCGTCCGGTCCAAATCCATGTCCAGCCTACCTTATGTCCGTCTGTGGGATCGGCTAATCCACCGCATGCGTTTACAGACCGGGCTTCACTCCCGCAGGCGCGCACGTGGCGGCCTCGTGTGTAGCACAGCACGGACTATAGCATAGTGCGTAGCACGGCACGCTGCCATGCAAACCCGGCACGGTCCTCAAAACAGCTACGGCCGCTACCCGGATTTTGTCCGTCATCTGTCGCAGTCGTCATCGCCATTCAACGCACACACTCCTGCGTGCCACGACGCTCACTCACCTCACCATTACACTAGGACATGCGGTTGCGGTATCCCACATGCCAACCGCCATCTCCCTCTCATACCGCCACCTCACACACACACCATACTACTCACACAATGCGTGTTTTCCAGCACGCATTTCGCCACCCTCGTAACCACACACACCTGGACGACCATGCTGGGGATTTGTGCTACCTCAAGCGCTCCCGGGGTCTCCATTCCCCCCAAGCTCCGTGTGCACCCATTCACAGCACTCGCCCCCTCTACCTCGCAAGGCTCGACCGGACTAACCTCGTCGCGATCCGCCTCAAGGGGGAACATTTCCTCCCTTCGTTCCTGAAGGAGGCTATCCTGCTGCTTGTATCGGGTCTCAACACATTCCTCAAGCTCAACCCCATTGTCCCTCACTACCTCCATGTGTGTGTGTTCGTCCTTTGTGTCGTCGACTTCACCCCCTCTCTCCTCTATCTCCCGTGTCTCTGTTATTTCTATTTCCTGCATCTCCGTCATTGTCACCGCTACCTCCTTTATTATTTCCTTTTCTTCCTCGCTCCATTTTCCTTCCCATTTGAGTCGTTTTGCCTCTCTGAGCCTCCATAGTCGTTCATTTTCTTTCCGGAGCTTTTCCATCTCCATGGACTCAAATTTTGCTGTTTCCTTGAGTTGGCTAATTTCAAACTCATATTGTTTTTGTTTTCTACCCCACCGTCTCTCACGTTCTTCATTTTCCAATCTCATCGTTTCTTTCAATTGGTTGAGCTCCCTTTCCTGCTTCATTCCTTGTTCTTTCACTATCTCCGCACACTCCAACCTTGCTTTGGCTTCTAACTGTTCGATCCGCACAGTGTGGTTCCTCAAAGTTTCATTCTCTGTTCTCTTTCTTTCCTCTCTTAGCATCCTCAGCTCGTTTTGTAATCCAGTCTCTTTGTTTTGGCGTTTCTATAACTCAGAAGCTTTCTTTTCTAACTCCTTTCTCAAATTGCATGCCTCCTCACTCATTTCATCCATTCTCTTGCTCATTTCCGCTTCACTTTCCACCGCTTCCCTCCTCAATTCCTTGCTAATTTTTACCCAATACTTTCCTCTTTTTACCTCCTGTTCCAGGCTTTCTCTTTTCCGATTGCCTATTCTCACCTCTTCCTTCAGTAATTCCAATTCCACATCATGTTTCCGTTTTTCCTTTTCCAGCTTCGTTTTCCATTCTTCTTCTAAGTTCTTTCTATCCTGGGAGTTACTAATTTGCTCCTCTTTTCTTCAGTTCGCTCTCCGCACTTCTTTTGCATGCTTGCTCTCTCCTTTCATTCGTTCTCTCACCGTTTTCTTTTAGTTTTCCCAGATATTTCTCCGTCTTGTGATCGAAGCCCTCCAATGTCCACCAGCCTCGCCTGCCATGATCACGTGGTTTCAATCGTTGGTTGGGAGCCCCGCCTCGTATCGTGCCATTCGCTGTGGTAATTATAGCAGCCCGCTCCATGCTGCGTTGAGGTGCGATCACGCCGCTATTTTGCGGCTCCGTTTGCCGGCGAAGTTTGTGCTAAGTGTATGTGGGTGAGCTCCCCCACTGATTACCATTAGTGGTGGGTTGATAATAAGAACCGTCCGGGGCCATGGATCCTACATCAATACACATTTCTAAACCACCCTGCACACGTTCGCCTTGAACCGCCATCTTGCTTCTCGAAAATAATTTTTAAATGCCCGTAATTTGGGAACACGGAGGGTCGCTTCACTCACCCTTGGTCCGATTTCCGTTAATTTAGTTGGAGGCAGGATGGATTTGAATCCCCCACTCCTGAACACCAGTGTTGTAGAATTTCCGGACGTTCCAGATCAAATTGCCGTTTATATCTCAACGGGACCGCTTGGAAACGAGCCGCTTAAGCAGCTCGCTTCCTTTTGGGATAACCGAGCGGGGTATTATCGCGCAGTCCTGTTGGACCCGATCACTTTACCGGCTATTTAAAAACCAACTATATTCCGAATGCAAGATGGGGCAGCTCAATGAGGGAATGGACACAACGAACAGGTTTACATTCACACAAGGACATTTATTATAATAAAGCACATATGCAATTAAACAAGGCAAAACACATATGCAATTATACAAGCAACAAATGCATGACAAAATAACTACAACCGTCTACTTATTATGTACAGTCACTTGCACTTAACAGCAATTTCTACTTATTAGACGGGCCCACGGACACACGTACGCACACACACACACACACACACACACACACACCCAAGAAATGGTGGCAGAGGCCTTTAATAACGAGATCCAGCTCGGAGGACAGGTGAGCTGAAACCCAGAACCTATCTCGAACCTCTCCACCTCGTGTGGTCTTCAAGTTGTTCAGACCCGGGCTCCAGCGAGAGCGAGCTGGATCCAATCACCGTGAGCTGCGATCCTTCCCGAGCTCCCGCGAATCCTCCCGCGCTTCTCAACACGTGCTGGTGAGACGAGGCGCCGATCCATCGCTTCCCCGAGGAACCACCTCCACGAAGAGGTCGATGAGTCGCACAAGCCGGGAACCAAAATGGAGAACAAAGAGCTCCACGAACCAAGAAGAAGCAGCCACCATTCGCAGCTCGATCCGAGCAACCGGCTCATCTTCCTTCCAAAACAAAGCAGCTCGAAGCAAAAAGCTCTCCCGAGCCAAACAGAAGCCAAAGCTCACTGAACCACAAAAGCAAAAAGCCTCCTCCCGAGCCAGGCCTCAGCCGAAGCTCACTGAGCCAGCCGAAGCAAAAAGCTTCCGAAGGCCTCAACCCTTACGCAAGCCAATCAGGACCCGACGGTCTGCTGAACGACTACTCTCTGCCGAAGCAAAAAGCTTACTACTCCAACTCCTCCCACGAACAAAAGAAAAGATCTCCTCTTATCCTTCTCCCGCCCTTTCCCCGCTCCCGGCGTGACTCATGACTCATGCCTCATGCCCACGTGCTCCATGCCCCCGCTCAGCCACGGGGAGGGGGGGGGAGGGAGTTGTTGACATCATGAGTCACGGGACGGCAGGGTTCCTCTTGCTCTTTGCAGAAGAGGGTGAGGGATGTCTCCATTGTTCGTTCCCTAACTATTAAATCGATCCGCAGCGCATGTAATCGATTTCTGAACATTAAAGCAATGGAAGCTGAGCTATCTTCGGAACAAGCACTTATCGACATAGCTGACGAAAGGAACCTGTATGTTGTGTGCAATCGAATTCCAAATTTGTGAACAATATTCCCAGCTCTATATCCTCGGGTAAGCGGACAAAATCTTCAATGGCTGGTTCATCACTAGCCCCAACAACCAAAGCTAAAAAGTTGTATAAAGCTACTGGGACCAAGCCCTTGACAGCAGATAGACCAAGATCAGATGCTAAAGGTGGCCAAGGGCACAACAGTCCAGGAGATTCATTCACTTCTGCCTTGAGAAACATACCTGCATTATAAATAATGCGGACAATATCAGCATCAATCTCCCGACCTGATATGGGCACTACATTGCTCTGACGGGTTGGTCGGCTGGATGAAGGACCTGCAGATGAAGGACCTGCATCAGTGCCAATGTCATAGTCACTCACTTCAGCAGCACTTGTATCAGATTCATGACTGTCTGATGATCCTGATGCACACTGACTGGCCACTGTTTTTGGTGTAAAAGTGTCTGTAAACACTGTGGTGTCGTGTAGAAGATGCTTAGCAGGCAGACACGAGCGGGGGAACAGTCGAGCTGGGCTGTGTTGCACAAGCGCGGGCGTACTTTGCCCGGCAGCTCTCCTTTATTACGTACTCAGCACACTCACAAGCCGGGCGACTACGGCATTACTACAACGCCTCAGGCGGCGCGCACTCCTTATATTCCTGGCAGACACGATGACCACGACGACCCCTCCTCCCATCATCATGCCCCGCCCTGCATGCCCGCAGGCTATACCACAGCAGTGATATATTCCGTCGTGGTGGTTGATGAAAAATCAGTTGTGGGAATGTCTGCATCAGTAGGGATTTCATGCGATCATTCGTAGAAAGGATAAAATATAAATTCACATCATGACTTACAACTTTACACTTTGCAGTAAAATGGCAGCATGAGCAAGCATACAGACTCCAACTACACTCACCTCATATTTGACAATACGACACCATGTTTTTTCACCATTTTTGTGGATGTATCCACAAGTTTTGTCAGTCTGAATACTTCTCCATTGTTGATGCTTCTTGTCTGTATCACATCTTGGCACAACATTCTCTAAGCTTCTTCATACAAGGTGCTGTGAGAAAAGTAAAAGTGATTCATCCGTCAGTTTGAATAAATAAGGTCCCACAGGAAGAAATGAGAAGAAATTATTTCGCACAACTGATGTGATATGTCGTCATATCTGTGGTGAATTAACGTGAATCAAGGGACATGACGCGGGATCACATGTTGTGCGTCTCGCGTATAAGGGGAGGTCTCTCTGCGGCACGAGTGATTGTCCCCGGGGCATTGCTATTGACATCGGCTGTCCACTTGATGCTCGTTAACTGAAGGTGCTCATTGACTGGTGAGAATGGAGATTATATCGAACTCCGTGCTTACGCGGATTAGTCTGCAATGGTTAACTGCACATGTATACGTTTCTGCTTATGTACTCCTAGCTGAACCTGTATTTCCTGGTGTGTCCACAGAAGCGGCTCCAATCAAATGGAATAAAGCCTAAACTCTGAAGGTTCATCTCTCGCTTTTATTTCAATTTATTCCATTTGATTTTCTCGGCTCTCTCAACCAAAGATGGACAAGATCTACAAACCAGAGAGGTTCGACGCAGACCCAAACACGACTGACGCAGAAATGAAATGGTCACATTGGTTCTGCTCCTTCTCACACTATCTGACCATCATCGCGGAGGGAGCTGACAAATTTGCCGCTCTCGTGAATCATGTCTCGCCCGGCGTGTACAGGCTCTTCTCGGGGTGCGACACTTACGAAGCAGCGATTGACGTACTGCAGGCGCTCTACGTGAAGCCCAAGAACGAGGTATACATACGACATCTTCTCAACACACGCAAGCAAGCAGCCGGGGAGACAATCGATCAGTTCCTGCAAGCTCTGAATCAGCTGGGAAAAGACTGCAGCTTCCGGGCCGTAGCGCCGAGGAACACCGAAAGGAAGCGACACGGGAGGCATTCATCCAAGGACTCAGATCAGCCCACATACGGCAACGCTTACTAGAGAAAGCGCAACCCACTCTTGACAAGGTAGTCGATCAGGCTCGAGCGATGGATACGGCTCAGCAGCAATCTGAGTCATTTGGGACACCGATGCTGCTCATGAACGCTGCTACGATGGGAACCCAAGGAACCCCACTGGCACAGACACAGCCAGACATGAGGGATGGAGAAACACCCGAGGAGCCGGATACCCAGACCTCGTCAAACTCCTCAGCAACTGCTCCGGTCGGTAAATGCTTCTTTTGTGGGTACAAAGGCATCCTCGTCAAAAATGTCCAGCCAGAGATGCCACATGCATGAATTGCGACAAGAAAGGGCATTATGCCAGGGTATGTAAATCTACTCTAAGGAGGAACAAACCCACTTCTGCGGCTCTCTACTCGCAAAATAAATTGACTGCAGCCTCCCGGGAATCTATCCAAGGCTATCATCAACGTGCGAATTAACGGGCATATGGCTGAGGCACTGATTGATACCGGTAGCTCTGAAAGTTTCGTCAACAGCTCGCTAGTGAAGGGCAGGAAATGGGTAATCCACCCGACTGACAATACGGTATGCATGGCCGCCACCTCACTACAATCCCGCGTACGAGGGTACTGCAATGTTGAATTGGACGTAAAAGGGTACACGCATCGGGATGTAAAGGTGCTGGTGCTTCGTGATTTGTGCGCAGACGTAATTCTGGGTCATAATGTCCTCAAGCAGCACACGAGCATCGAAATACCCTTTGGAGGAAGCAAGCCTCGTCTAATTTTAAATGCGCTGACCACTGCGGAGGTGACGTCCCCCCAGCTGTTCGCTAACTTGTCGCCGGTCTGCAAACCGATAGCGATCAAATCGCGGCGATATACCACTGCTGACATGAATTTCATCACTTTAGAAACCAAGCGATTACTGGAGGAGGGAATTATAGAACCGAGCGATTCGCCATGGCGCGCACAGGTGTTAGTAACCAGCAGTCAGAACCATAAGAGACGGATGGTTGTCGATTATTCCCAAACGGTCAATCGCTTCACCCAACTCGACGCCTACCCCCTGCCGCGCATAGATGAGATGGTCGAACGCGTGGCCAATTATAAGGTATTCAGTACCATCGACTTGCGAAGCGCCTATCATCAAATTCCCATCCGAGAGGAAGACAAACCGTACACTGCATTCCAGGCAGGGCGGCGCCTCTACCAGTTCAGAAGGATACCATTCGGTGTCACGAATGGAGTAGCTTGCTTCCAACGGGTTATGGACGACATCATCTCAGATGAAAACCTCGAAGACACTTTTGTTTACGTGGATAATGTCACAGTGTGCGGTAGGGATCAGAGGGAACATGATAGGAATCTGGACAGATTCTTGAGCATTGCTGGAAAATATAATCTGACTCTCAACTACGAGAAATGCGTATTCTCGGCAAGGTCAATTGACCTTCTCGGCTACACGATAGCTGACGGCACAATTAAGCCTGATCCTGAGCGATTGCGCCCGCTCCGTGAGCTTCCACCACCTCAGGACTTGCAGACAATGCGCCGGGTGATCGGGATGTTCGCTTACTATGCAAGATGGATTTCGCAATACTCCGAGAAAATACATCCCCTAGTGCATTGCAAAAACTTTCCACCAGATGCCGCTGTCGTGAAAGCTTTCCACGATCTCAAGGATGATATCAGTAAGTCCGTGGTTTTATCGATCGACAGCTCGGTGCCCTTCGTGGTGGAGACCGACGCTTCAAATCACGCCATAGCTGCAACACTTAATCAGTCTGGGCGGCCGGTCGCTTTCTTCTCGAGAACTCTCTCTAGAAGCGAGCAGAGACACTCGGCAATAGAGAAGGAGGCGTACGCCATCGTCGAAGCGCTGCGTAAATGGAGACATTATTTACTGGGAAACCACTTCACGCTCGTTACGGACCAACGATCCGTGGCTTTCATGTTTGATGGGAAAAATAACGGGAAAATTAAGAATGAAAAAATTATGAGATGGCGGATAGACCTAGCCTGCTACAGGTACGACATTGTTTACCGGCCCGGGAAGGAAAACCCTGCTGCAGATACCTTCTCCCGGGTCTACAGTTCGGCAACAATCAGTCAGGCTTTGCAAGACCTCCATGTGTCTCTGTGCCACCCAGGGGTAACCAGGATGGCACATTTCGTACGCAGACAAAATCTTCCCTATTCTGTTGAAGATATTAAACAAATGAATGCTTCATGCCCTGTTTGTGCTGAACTAAAACCCAGATTCTTTGGCGCGGCATCTGGCAGACTGATCAAGGCTACTTCCCCCTTCGAGAGACTAAACATCGACTTCAAAGGGCCCCTGCCCACCGAGACAGACAACAGATACATATTCACCGTTGTTGATGAATATTCAAGGTTCCCTTTCGCGTTTCCGTGCTCGGATATGACCTCGGGCACTGTCGTAAAATGTCTCTCTGACGTCTTCGCTATGTTTGGGAGACCTTCGTACATACATTCAGACAGAGGGCCGTGTTTCATGTCGGCCGGGCTAAAACAATTCCTATTAGAGCACGGCATAGCAACTAGTCGAACGACGGGTTACAACCCACAGGGAAACGGGCAGGTGGAAAGGTATAATGGAGTTATTTGGAAAGCCATAACTCTGGCGCTGAAATCGAGAGGACTGGGCCCCGAGCGATGGGAGGTTGCTCTTCCTGACGCAATGAATTCCATACGCTCTTTGCTCTGCACGTCCACAAATGCCACTCCTCACGAACGTATGTTTACTCACCAACGACGTTATGTTGACAGTCAAACGGTGCCCAACTGGCTGACCCACCCCGGTACAGTGTTCATGAAACGCCCGGTACGACAAAGCAAGTATGAACCGCTGGTGGAGGGGTCGAACTCATTGACACTAATCCAGAGTATGCTCATGTCAGGCTCCCGGATGGCAGGGAGACCACTGTGTCGGTTCGCCATCTGGCTCCCGCCGGTACTCCTCCCGCCGGTACACCACCTCCTGGCTCTCCTCCTTCTGACATTTCCCCCCAGGAACTCCGCCAGGCGACGGCCCTGCCGTGTACCCCCCGAGAGCGATCGAGGAGTCATCCCCGGCACAAGTCGAGGCTCACCAAGAGGATCGGGAGTCTCCCTCAAGTGAAACTGCCGTTTACTCCCGGAGAGGTCGACGAATAAGGCCCCCTCGACGACTCAATCTGTAAAGGGGATTATCGGCATTCTCGCTGCTCATGCTCCTATATGCCCATTATATCATATATCGATGCTCATTTCCATGCTCCTACAACTCAAAATAATCACTGCTTGGCATGTATGCTTCTGTAGATCAATTAGTCCGCGTTGCTTGAAATGTATACTCCGATAGTGCTAAAGCAATCATGGTGTGTAAGATGGGCCCCTAGTTACATTTTAAAGGTGAGGAGAATGTGGTGAATTAACGTGAATTGAGGGACATGACGCGGGATCACATGTTGTGCGTCGCGCGTATAAGGGGATGTCTCTGCGGCACGAGTGGTTGTCCCCGGGGCATTGCTATTGACATCGGCTGTCCACTTGATGCTCGTTAACTGAAGGTGCTCATTGACTGGTGAGAATGGAGATTATATCGAACTCCGTGCTTACGCGGATTAGTCTGCAATGGTTAACTGCACATGTATACGTTTCTGCTTATGTACTCCTAGCTGAACCTGTATTTCCTGGTGTGTCCACAGAAGCGGCTCCAATCAAATGGAATAAAGCCTAAACTCTGAAGGTTCATCTCTCGCTTTTATTTCAATATCTTTCACTTGGAGATGGACCGACTGCCGGCCCTCTGTCCTTGCCGAGAAATCTTGTGTATTGCACAAATCACAATTTATGGTAACTGACTTCTGCAGCAACACAATCGGATCTCTGAGTGTGGACCAATACACTTTCATCTTTTTTTTCAGCTTGTCAGCTTCAATCAGACGTCCTGAAATATAATTTGAGGACTTAAGATGTGGGAAGAATATTAATTATTGTTAAACAAAGCCAGAATGGCAAATCAAAACGATCAAATTTGATTTAGCTCATAACAAATAGCTCGGTACGTACCTGCTGTGAGTGTTTCAGCTTTAACTAGTTTATCACGCTTTGGCCCGTGGACTCGGTTAAGATAACGTGACTCTTTCTTGCAAACGATGCAAATACGTGGGAGGATATGGCCTTGTGAAGAGATTGGCAATGCCGATCTTGATCGCAGACTCTTCTTTGGTGATTACAGCACAACAGGCTTTTGAACACAAGCATCTACTGCAGATACTTCAGTAGCTCCCTCAAAAGAGTGCAAGAATCTTTTTTTACTCGCAAGCCGTCTCTTTTTATCGGTGAACCGTCTGTAGCACGTCGGATGGTAACTAGCACTCGGTGGAATATCGGTGAAGCCAATGCCAGCATGGCTGTGATAACGCGACAGGGCGAGGTCACCCCTTTCCCCGGGTAAATCTCGCCATTTTCCCAAGCACTCGCGATATTTACCACATCTAACCTCAGTAAATGGACGTACATTCTGTTCTTGTACCGATGACAGATGCAAAACACACCATAAAGGCGACTTCTCCTGGGATTTTGCTCGGGACATCACGAAGTTAGGGCCGACGTGGAAGCTCTGCCATGACAGTAGAAGTAGTACTCGTGTTTACAAAAATACGGCTGCTGATTGGTTGCAGCTGATATTGCTACGCCAGCTGGCCGACTTCTCGGCCAACGTACGCAGTTAATCGCCGGAAACACTTTGAAAAATAGTGCGTGTAACTTATAATTAATGCTCAGACTTGGGCGTTGTTCACATGGAGAACTTTTTACACGTTACAGCAAATATCATTTAGACCATATTGTGAGTGAAAATAAGTCGGACCCTTTTCACGGAACGAAACGGAATGATAGCGGCGGACAGCCCAGGGCCTATTAAAAAACTAGTATGTGACGGTAAAAAAACAACAACAACAAAAAAAACAATAAATATTCCAACCGTGAGCAAGAAACAACCACACAGGCCGTTTCTTCGCTCTCGCGTGCCCGTACGTGCGTGGCCCGGAAGTTCGCATATCACAGTTACGATGATTCGCAATTTAGGTTTTAATGGCCAATTATTCAATTAGTGCCGACGTATTTTACCTTTTCGCAATGTCATCGCAAGGAAAAACAAAAAGAGAAGAGAAGAGAAAAAAAAAATTTACTTCCTGGTTCGGAGCATACCAGCACTCTGATGTTACCGAAATTTATGCACAGTCTATTATGAAAACGATCATAACTTGGGGCATTGTGTTTATCTATAAATGCGCATAAGAAATCGAGAAATTATTAGAATACACGAAGTCATCACTCTCCGGAAGTCCGTACGTTGTAACCCGTAATGGGGAACGCGGCTGAGCTTCCCTTCCCCATCGGCCATGCCCACGCAACAACGTGTCTTGTCATTGGTTTGGTAAATAAATGACCATAACTTGGGAAGCACTTGTCCGATTAATATCAAACCTTGAAAAGGCACATCCTCAGGTCCCCAGCAATATACCTGGCAAGTTTCAATTAGATCGGACCAGTGGTTGTCGAGAAACTGCACACACACACACACACACACACACACACACACACACACACACACACACACACACACACACACACACACACACACACACACACACACACACACACACACACACACACACACACACACACTGCTGGAATTATGGAGAGAAGGTCCAGTTGTGTTTTCCTGACAATAATCGTGCTGCGCCCATTTCGGACAGAGCCACACCCAAAAAACACGTGTTTTTAGGGGGTAGCCGATTTCAAGTTACATCTTCTCCGAGGGGGTTTGTCGAATCTGGCAGGGGAATGGGTATTTGGTTAGCCCAATGGCACCTGCAGAGCCCCACGGATCTCGATTTTTCATATTCGTCCCAAGGTCAAGGTCACAAGGTCACGAACTCAGAAAATGTCAAAAAAATCAAAAAATGTCAAAAAAAATCAATAAATTGGGCATCGAGCTCCTCGGGTTTTCAACTGTTTCGAATGAAAGTTGGTACGCAAGTAGTGCTCTTCGAGTACTACAACTTTCATCACTTACGATTTTCCCGATTCCCGCCAGTTTGCCCGTGGGGTCCCCTCGTGAACCATCGCCGTCTCCAGACTTGTAAAATTTAAAATCTCGAACTTCAAAGAAACATAAATGTGCAACATCCATCTCTCATCTTCAAGGTGACTGTCTCAATTACTGTTTTGCCATCATCACTCAAACACAGACGGTGATGGTTCGTGACACCCGAAACGCACCAATTGACACATTGTTTTACTTGCGGGACAGGGTGCCATTACATTTAGAAGACAAAATGTTTTTTCACTTGTATTGCTATTTATATTTGCAAAGCCAGAGGTGTGAAATCCAAGTCACACGGTATTGTTGAGCCTTTTACACAACAAACACCCCATTAATCAGATCAATCTTCCACTTGTGAACACAAAAGGGCTTGGAGGGACGTGTACTCTGGTCTGGAATCGAAGCCCGACCCTGCTACAAACTGCCATCCTGGTGTTTCGCAAACAGGGTGAGGCACCAATGTGTGTGCCGCCCCTCGGATGGACGTTAAACTGGAAGTCCCGTGTGACGGTATTAGTTGGTGAATGTTCAACATCCCACGGTGCCCTTCGCAAAGAGTAGTCGCATTATCGCCAGCACCCTGGACAAAAGACAAATTCCAACTCGAACCTACACAGGGCACTGCATCAGCTGCACAGTGATTGTCAGCACCTTTCCACTCCACCACTAAAATGTGACTTCAAATCCTCAACTCCCCTACCCACCCCTCCCAAACCCCAAGTCCTCTACCTCCCTTCCCAACCCAAAGGCTTCTATCTCCATGCACATGTGAAATAGTTTGTTTATAAATCCTGTATTTGTCCCCTATTCAGCCTTGAAAACTCGGGCAAAAACTGGAATTATGTGCACCATGCTTCTTTTTTCGCTGGCATTTTGCATAAGTATGAAAGTTTACTTTGGGCAGTGTATGGTAGACTGCTGCCTTCATCGCTCCTGAACAAAATATGCATTACCTCATTTCCTCTGCATGGGTTGAAATCAAAATGTACCTTTCTTTCTTAAAAACGTACCTTTATTTCATGACTCGCAAAGATACTTGGCATTGCCGGGAAACGCCGGGTCCCCACTCCTGCTCCTTCCCCCCTCCTGCCCCTTCCTCTCCCCCCCTCCTGCCCCTTCCTCCCCACATCCCACCCGTTCTCCCACCTCCTCCATCCACAACCCCTCCCTCTGGATTCCCACCCCTTCCTCTCCCTCCTCCGGACGCCCACTCTACCCCTTCTCCTCTCAAATCCCACCCACGCTTTCCTGCCCCTTCTCCTATCTACGCTCACCCCACCCCTCCCTCAGGACTCTTACCCTTCCCCTTCCTCCTTCAACTATTAGCCCTCCTTTATCCCACCCTATCACCTGCTTTCTTCCGGACTCCCATCCTCCCTCCCCCTCCCATCCTCCCTCCCTCTCCCACCGGACTCCCACACTCCCTCCCCTCCCACCGGACTCCCATCCTCCCTCCCCCTCCCACCGGACTCCCATCCTCCCTCCCCTCCCACCGGACTCCCACACTCCCTCCCCCTCCCACCGGACTCCCACACTCCCTCCCCCTCCCACCGGACTCCCATCCTCCCTCCCCCTCCCACCGGACTCCCATCCTCCCTCCCCTCCCACCGGACTCCCATCCTCCCTCCCCTCCCACCGGACTCCCATCCTCCCTCCCCTCCCACCGGACTCCCATCCTCCCTCCCCCTCCCACCGGACTCCCATCCTCCCTCCCCCTCCCACCGGACTCCCATCCTCCCTCCCCCTCCCACCGGACTCCCATCCTCCCTCCCCTCCCACCGGACTCCCATCCTCCCTCCCCGTCCCACCAGACTCCCATCCTCCCCTCCCTCCCACCAGACTCCCATCCTCCTCCCCTCCCACCAGACTCCCATCCTCCCTCCCTCCCACCTCACTTTCCCTCCCTCCATTCGCTTCAGACTCTGCCCCACCCTTTCCCCTCCCTCCTCCTACTACCCTTCTCTTTGGACTTACACCTTACCCCTCCCCTTCCCTCATCATACCCCTCCCCCTCCCTCATCCTACCCTCCCCCTCCCTCATCCCACCCCTCCCCCTGCCTCCTCCCACCCCACCCAACTCCTTCTGGACCCTGAATATGAAGGAAAGGATCTTCTTCTTCTTCCAAAGTTTTATGGTGTTTTCAGATCGGTGAGGTGCCCAAACATAACAGCAGTGAACGAAGGAGCCTTTAACGCTTTAAGTCATCTGTACCAAGGCTTGCAAATAAACAACCAAGCAGCTTGTGAAGCTGTCATGTAAAATAAAAAGAAGCACATTTTCAGCAGGAAAAGCACTGCCCAAATGCCCAATGCACCACACGACACTGCGGGGCCAAATCCAGGTGGATGGGGTCTGAACTTTGACTGTTGATCGATGTATTTTTCATTGTATTTTGCAGGACAGTGTGGAGTGACAGTGCTCATACTGTTGCCGTATGTCGCCATGGCTTGCAAACGAACAACCAAGCAGCATTTGTGGAAAGATCGCCGTGGCTTAAGCACTCAAGCAAGCACTCCAACAAAACGGTTGATGAGGAACCCTGGCTGAGTTGACGACAGCAAGATGATTGATGACGACAACACACAAACAAAAAACAAAAATATCTCAAATTTCTTCACATTTTCGGATTTCACAACAGATTTCAACAGTTATTTAGTCCACGTGATCTGATCCTCAAAGTCGAATTTCAAATATTATTTATTGTAGACTTTAATTTGTCCGTGAGAGGTCATCATGGAAAATTACATCATATAATACTGTTACGGTTCTCGGAACCGTACGCATATAACATACAGTTGTCCCGAGTCAGTTTTTTCATTAATATAAGTAGGGTGGATATACTGGTTCTGGCTCACTTTTCCCCATGTAAATGAATGGGGGATTTTCAGCGATTCCTATTTTTTTTTTCCTAAAAATAAACCCCCTTTTTATCCCAAGGTATATTTATTTATCTCCCCTTTTAACCTGGAGGTTGAACCTCATTGAATTGAACACCTGGGGGTTGAACAGCTCACTCATTGAACCTATAAATATTTGTTCATTCTCAAATTCCTTCAATAGTTTAATTTTCTTTGCACAATAATCCCCATCTAAAATATTGACAAACAAAACATTTGATTCTTTATATTTTTTAAAATACCCCTTTTGTGCCATTACGAAATGATAAACTTCTCTTAATGCTCTTGTTTGACCACCTCCTGAGCCACATATCATTTTGAGATTATAGTAAATTGTTTTTTCATTGTTCAATAGATAACCATCAAAGTTTTCAGTCCATTCAAGGATATTCATTTTTTTCTTTACATCCTCTAACTTACTACTTTTTAAATTGATTCGCTTATTTGTTTTATTTACCTTTGTTTTAGTTATTTTTTCAATAAGACTTATTTGATATTTTTCACATTCATTATGTTTTCCATTTATATACCAAGACTGAGATTTTCTCCACTCTTTAGTTTGATTAATACTTGGTTTAACCATTTATATATTGCGAAAAAATGCGGCGGTAGCCCTTAAAAAACCCTAACCCATCTTCCCATCGTTAAAACACAATCTATTTTATACACTCTATCATACAATATCCATATGGAACACAATCTATTCCATTATCTAAAATAAATCTCTTATCATCAAAGGCTCCTAATGCCTTTTTATTTACTTCTTCACTATATATGTTATGTTTATAACTTCTTATTGTATTCATTTTCCTATATTCTTTTTTCTTATTCATCAAACAATTATAATAATTTCTAAAAGTTATTGATTTCTTTATTACATATTTCTTTATTCCCTTTAACCTCTTATCAATCTGATCACCATACTTATAAGCATATGCCTTTGCTCTCAATCCAATAAACTCACTCAGTACTTTTCCACCCAACTCATCCTTAAACTTACCAATAACCTTTTCATTCTTTTTGGAAAATAACTCACTCTTCTTGCTGATATTACTTGTATCATATACTCCAATATTTTTCTTCATATCTTCATAAACATCATCAGTTTTTATATCTAGGATAAAACTATCAGTGTCCATATACAACAATGAAACATTTTCACCATACTCTTTCTTTGTCATTATACAAATAATCATACATCAATATCTTTGATAAATCAAGAACTGCTGTTCCAATATAAATTGGTTTATCCATTACAATACTTTCCTTTTTCATATGAATTGCAGAAAAGTTCTCTGAAAAAACCTATTCTCTCTCAAAACTTGGTTTATTTATCAATCTCTAAGCTTCTTTCCAAGATGTTGCGAATCTAATGTTTTGCCTGTTTCTAACATTTTCCATAGTCTTTCCAAATACAGCATTATTCATTAATTTATAAAAGTCCCCTTCAAATTTTACTTTTGTATTTGCTCTCATATCTGTATTGAATTGAATATACTTTTTCACCCAAGGACTTTGTTTAAATTTTAAAACTCTATGAATTTTAGCTACTCTCAATCCTTCTCTCAAAAACTGTTTTAAGCTTCTCTGATGCAAAACATATCCCTCTTTATCATAGAATGTTGTTAATAACTTTTCTGTTGATTTGCCTTTAATATTAAAACTTTTATGATAATTATCATATTTTTTATTTTATGATATATGATGATTATAATCACTGAACCATTCTTTCTTTGGGGTTTCTTTCTCACATGCAAAAGGAAGGTCTTTATGCTTATTATGAAGATCACTCGGGTACTTCAAATCAACTTCAAAATAATAACCTTCTTCTTCGTCATTCAATTCCTCTTGAGAAGAAATAACAATATTCATCAAAGCCTTTTCATAATCCTTTTCTTCCACCCACTCTAATTTACCATAAGGCAGAGATTGAGACATTGCCCATCCATACAAATTATTAGCATCAAAATACATCAAATAATTACTATCTTTTTCACTATCATAATTTGGAAGATATTTATTATTTGCTTTAGCATATCTTTTTGAACATACTTGTGATATTCCACCTCTCTTGGACTTCTCAATCATCAAAAGCATATCAACATCACTGTTTAAATCTATATCTTGTTCTGTCATTTTCAACATTGCACTCCAAGCTAAACCAGGAGCTGTGAAATAGTGTGCAGGATCTAATCCATAACAATTTTTATTATGACAGAGTGATCTAAAAGCTTCAAACACATCAGCTAACAATAAAACATCTGTTTTTAGATATAAATCATGATATTCTCCAAGGTTCTTTATCTTAAATATTTTCCATATTTCTTGTGCGTGTTAGTAGGGTGGATATACTGGTTCTGGCTCACTTTTCCCCATGTAAATGAATGGGGGATTTTCAGCGATTCCCTTTTTTTTCCCTAAAAATAAACCCCCTTTTTATCCGTTTTTCCCTGCTGTGCAGGGGTTTGGCTTTTTGTGAGGCAATGTTTTATGGCTGGATGCCCTTCCTGACGCCAACCCTGGTCACCTCTTACGACACACAGGGAGATGGTACACCTATTCTAACCGGGGCATACACCGGGACCAGTACACTGGCACTCATTTCGCCGACCTCGGAAGGATGACAGGCTGAGTCAACCCGACCTGGTGTTAATTCAGCAGCCAACGGGTTTGAACTCAGGACACTGGGATCCCAAGCCGCCACCCTAACCACTAAGCCAACACCAGGCTTAGCCAACACCAGGCTTTGTAGGTATATATATTATATATATATATTATATATATATATATATATATATATATATATATATATATATATATATATATATATATATATATATATACAAGTTATTATATTATATATATAACCAGGCTATCCCAAGGTATATTTATTTGTCTCCCCTTTTAACCTGGAGGTTGAACCTCATTGAATTGAACACCTGGGGGTTGAACAGCTCACTCATTGAACCTATAAAGATTTGTTCATTCTCAAATTCCTTCAATAGTTTAATTTTCTTTGCACAATAATCCCCATCTAAAATATGGACAAACAAAACATTTGAATCTTTATATTTTTTAAGATACCCCTTTTGTGCCATTACGAAATGATAAACTTCTCTTAATGCTCTCATCTGGCCACCGCCCGAGTTGCAAATCATTGTTGTGTATAAACCACGCCATAAAAAAGTTTTGTTTCAAATGTTTTCAGTTCATGCCGTGAAAATGAGGAAGTGTTTTTTTTGACACGATCGTGCTGTGAAAAGAAAAACAGGAACTATTCTGTGAGACAAGGTCTCGTGTTTATATTTTATCTCAGAACACGAACTGAAAACATTTGAATCAAAGCCATTTTAGGGCATTTTCAGTATGTTTTGAAAATATATCTCCCAGTTATTTTCCAAGCTGTCATTTCCTGTGGCCGCACCCAATGCTTAGGTAATTTCCTCATGTTGTCTTATAAGTGATTCGCCAGACAAAGTTTCTGCCAGACGGGATTTTCATTTTTACAACTGAGACATGAGCGATCTTTCTTCCCGAGGTGCATGAAATTAATGCTCTTATTGAAGAGGTCAATCATCTTAGAAGAGAATTGAAAAACATTTTAAAAGACTGACACGACGTCTTATCACGGCCCAGAGACATGGACTCACTCTCTTCCGATGAACAAAACAGCTCAACACAAAGTTGGTAAGTTGGTTCCTCTTTGAACGATGAAGCAAATGATTATAAATTAAATAATGATAATTCTGATATATATATATATATATATATATATATATATATATATATATATATATATATATATATATATATATATATATATATATATATATATTTTTTTTTTTTTTTTCTTGACAGGTCCTTGGAAGAAGTTGAGTTTACATATCACGACGAGGTGCATCAAATGAATGCTCTTATTGAAGAGATCAATGATTTTAGAAGAGAATTGAAAAACATTTTTATAATGAGTGGTACGAAGTCTTATCACGGCCTCTGATCTCGAATGAATTAAACGAATGGTGAGACACGTGTGTGTGTGTGTGTGTGTGTGTGGGTGTGTGTGTGTGTGTGTGTGTGTGTGTGTGTGTGTGTGTGTGTGTGTGTGTGTGTGGGTATGTATATATATGTGTGTCTGTGTGTGTGTGTGTGCCGCTTTCCCTGTCTGTTTGTATCTCTCTTTGTCTGTCTTTCTACCTACCTCTCTCTGCACTTATTGAAGAGAACAATGATTAATAATGACTGGTACGAAGTCTTATCACGGCCTATGATCTCGAATGAATTAAACCAATGGTGAGACACGTGTGTGTGTGTGTGTGTGTGTGTGTGTGTGTGTGTGTGTGTGTGTGTGTGTGTGTGTGTGTGTGTGTGTGTGCGTGTGTGTGTGTGCGTGTATGTATATGTGTGTGTCTGTGTGTGTATATATATATGTGTGTGTGTGTGTGCGTGTGTGTGTGCGTGTGTGTGTGCGTGTGTGTGTGCGTGTGTGTGTGTGTGTGTGTGTGTGTCGCTTTCCCTGTCTGTCTTTCTCCCTACCTCTCTCTGTCTGTCTCCATCTATACCCTTGACTTATTATTTTTTTTTTTCAGCACTATCACACAACATCAGCTGTTGAAGCAATCTTGTACAACACATGATTTTCTGGAGGTAAATGTTTCTGAATTATTAATATCACTCTCTCTTTAGAATGTCGTCTTATGTTGGTTGCATCATTAGTTTGAACGCGGTTTTGTCAGTACACTGGAATTCATTTTATTGGACTTGAAAGGATGACAGGCTCCTGGTGTGTTTATTCAGTGGTCAACGAGGCTTGAACTTAGAACCAACAACAAGCTTACTCATATTACCATGTAATTATCTTTATAAAACCTAATTATTATCCACTTTTTCTTTCAAAACAGAATATGGTGTCTGAGTTTCGAAATCACAAGACATCTGAAGAAGATTGCTGGGAAAGATTATACATTCTCGCAAATGAATATTTAATATTTTCAATATTAATAAATTATATTTGTTTTGTTTACAATTACTTGATTCTGAATTTCAAGAAGAGGATCAACACATGAAGGGGGGATAGGTGCGCCCCCCCAATGACCCATCACCCCCTCATCCCATCCCTCCCCTCCACATGTGTGTGTGTGGGGAAGGGTGGGGGTGGGATGAGGGAGGTGGTGGGTCAAAGGTGGGGGCGCACAGGGGGGATGAAGGGGGTGGGGCTTGTGTGGGTGGGGCTTGTGTGGGCGGGGCTTCGGTGGGAGGGGTTTATGTGGGCGGAGCTTCGGTGGGAGGGGCGTGTGTGGGCGGGGCTTGTGGGAGGGGCTTCGGTGGGAGGGGTTTATGTGGGCAGGGTTTATGTGGGCAGGGTTTATGTGGGTGGAGCTTGTGTGGGCAGGGTTTATGTGGGCAGGGTTTATGTGGGCGGAGCTTCGGTGGAGCTTATGTGGGCGGGGTGACTGTGGCTGAGGTCTGTGTGGATAAATGGATGGGTGGATGGGTGGATGAGTGGAGCTTGTGTGGATGGGTGGATAATTTTTTAATTAAATAAACATGTTGTGTGTGGGGAACTAATTAACTAATCACTAATTATGTGAATATGATGAATATGGGTGGAGCTTGTGTGGGGTTTGTGTGTGTGGAGCTTGTGTGGGGTGGAGTTTTTGTGTGTGTGTGGGGTTTGTGTGGAGCTTGTGTGGGGTTTGTGTGTGGTGGGGTTTGTGTGGGTGGAGTCAAAAAGGGGCGGAGTCAAAAAATTTCAATTTATCTTTGTCTTTTGTAATTGCTGTGAATAAAATGAACCTAAAATCTCTTCCCCTTCCAAATCATATATCTTATAAGTCCAAGGAACCGTATGTATTACATCAACAATTTTAAAAAGCTCGTTGGTCCATCTTTTAATATAACCCTTTTCAAAATGAGATTTCCACCTATATATTCTTACGATATCACCAAATTTGAACTTAGGTTTTCTGACATTAATCTCTTTTTCATATTTTAATTTTGTAAATGTTTCTGATGGTTTCATATTTGTTGACGTGTGAATCGTGTCATTATACTTATCCACAATATCCTGAATAAAAGATGACCATTGTTGTGAACCGAGTTGTGTGAATTTTTTATATAGTCTCTCTTTTAAGGTACGATTAAAACGTTCAACAACAACTGCCTTCCCTTCATTAAAGGTACTGTATAATGTAATACTGTTATTTTTTAGAAAATTCATAAATGTCTTGTTATAAAACTCTCTACCCTCATCAGTCCACAATTTTTGAGGTTTTCTCTTACTTTTATTAAATATCTGTTGAAAGGCTAACATAAGAGAATTACCTGTTTTGTTTTTTAATGGCACAACCCACGCATATCTACTCCTCAAATCAATAACGGTTAAAGCATACTTGTACCCCTTATCATTATTGAGTTCAATCAAATCAGTAGACCAGATATCATCAACTTCCTTGGAATAAACTTTCCTTCTCTGAAACTTTGTGAATATTGGTTTATGTAATTCATCAGCTAATTGCTCTTCAGTCTTAATAACATCATTAGAGCCTATAAGTTTTTTGAATTTCCAAGACCAAGTTTCAATTTAGCACTGATCATCTTCTTCACAATGAACCGATCAACTTTTTCTCTCAAGGTTGGATTTTGTATCAGAGACAAATTATACAACATTTCTCTATCGGCTTCATGCTTTTCTTCCAACGTTGTGGTATTCCCATAATCAATATCGTGTCTCATGCACACTTCATCAACTCTATTGATAGGCTTACTCCAGAATTTAGGATTGTCTACCTCATCTAATCTTTTATCAAAGTTTGTGCCTGGATCACAGAAAGAATACCCTGGAAGATGTAATTCCCCTGGTATTCCAGTAGTTGTAAATTTACTTCCTGATAAAAACTTTTGTATATCTCCTCCTCGTTTGTGTTTGGAGATAAATTGATTTTTTTTTTGAACCACACACCGAACATATACCTTTTTGTATAACCCTGTTATTTTTACTTTTAATAGATGAAATATTTTTGGTATTAGTTTTCTTTTTGCATTTGAGACAATAACTCATTTATTTATGTGAAAAATTCCTGCAGAGTGCAAAAACCTTTTTAGTTTCCAACATGCACATTTGAATCTTAATTTTTAAAACATAAAGAATCCGTAGAAATGCCTTCACTCTCTCCTCCATTTATTTAAGAAAAAAAAATAAAAATGAAAAACTTGAATTAAAATGAATAGCTTTGGCGATGTCAATAGTCTTGAAGAAAATATTGCAAATAGACTTGTCAATTCTTTGTTTTCCTCCGCGGTGGGTTGAGTTATTTTCTGTAATACCACCAATCTTTTTTTAATCTCACTGGTTTCCATATTTTGATATTTATTTTGTCTCGCTCTTTCCTCCCTCTCTCTCTTCTCTCTCTTCTCCCTTTCATCCCTCTCTCACTTCTCTCTTTCCTCCCTCTCTCTCTTCTCCTTTTCCTCCTCTTCCCTCTCTTCTTCAACTCCTTCCTCATCCCTTATTATCCTTGAATCGCTTACACCCCATAGAATATCATACATATATTCATCAGGATGTCTTGTTATTCCTGTATCCAAAATAATTTTTTTTACAACAGGAAACCAATAAAATTTCTTTTGAATTTCTAAAAGAGCCTTACCTTTTCTTAACTTTATATTTTTTTCATTATTTAACATTTTCATTAAATCTAAAGTTGTCGGTTTATCAACATCAGCATAATACCAATCTTTTATTGAAAATACCTCATTCTTATGTTGTAGAACATATTTATTAAAACACCGAATACCCTTTTCTTGAAGGTATGCTTGGACACAGAAATGATAATTTTCTTGAAGCCTTCTTGCTGTCATTTATGTATTAGAAATATATGTTAGAATAATATTATGGCACGAAACACCTCCCCATCTTCCCATAGTTAAACCATTTTGTATTTCCTTACTTATTATATATAATCCTGTTTTTTCTGTTTTCATGAGATAAACAAGGGCAAAACCATTATTATATTTACCCTTATTAAATTCTTTTAATTGTTGTTTACTAATCGTGGCCCCACAAAACTCATTCTCGATACCAAGTGGATAATATTCTTCCTTACGAGACTGATTTAATTGTTCCAGGTCTTCGAGGTTAATTTTAAATGACCAATTATACCCTAAATCATTCATATCATACCCCCATTGTTCTATTCTCATACAAACGATACGTCCTTCTTTATAAAAAATTTATTTTAATTCGAACTGTGAATTCTGTATGACCTGGAGATAATATCAACACTTCTGTATCTTTGGAATACACGGCCGTTTTATTTAAAGATATATATTGTGATAAATCGCTTAATCTCACCAAGTCATTCGCGTCAGTCGGGCTTGGATAATTTTTAAATTTATAAGCATTTTTCATGTTAATATTTTTGGTTATATTATAATTATGTCATTCAGCCTGTGCCTTTGTGTAATAATTTGATAAATCAATATCCAGTTCTTGAGATACACCAAAGATAGAACCATCTTTACCAACATAAGTCATTTATATTAGATTAAAAATAACATCATAAAATTTTTTATTTTTGTTAAGTTGAAATAACACATATAGACATAATTGACCACAACACTTGGAATTTAATTCTTGGACTTGAAATGTTTGATAAACACCATTCTGTAAGAATTTTATGACTTCAACAGGTGGTGGAAGACCAAAACTATCAAAATAATATTTGTCTTGACTATTAAAAATACAAACCCAATGAGAACCGTTCCCATTATTATCTTCTAAGTTCATAATAATATTCCTTGTATGTTTCGGCACATTTGTTAATTCATCTCTCATACAAATAACCACATTATGAATTTTTAATTTCTTACAATATTTGACAAGTTGTAAATTTGATGTTGTATTCTTTCCAAATTCTTTCAACCACTCATCAATGCTCATTGATTTATTAGAAAGATATAATCCATTACCTCTTTTCGTTAATTTTACACCTGCTTGTGCTATAGAAGAAAGCATATCTCCAACTAACAATCTCGCTTTATCAGGCAGACCTTCAAGTTTTTCAGCAAAATCTACAATTGCACCACTTCCACTAATTTGTCATTCCAATTCTTTTTGAGCCTGGAGTTGAGCCTTCTTTTCGTTGGCAGTTTTCACCACTGTTGAAATACCACCCGTCAATGCTCCAACCGCACTTAAACCAGCAAATAAAGGAATTAGAAATGGGAGAAATCCTCCACTCGTCTCTCTTATTGAATATTTTTTCAACATTGGTTTTGTCATTTTAATTTTAAGTGAGCCAGTGTCATTCAAGATTTTAACCTGTTCTCTTGTAAGCAAAACATCAATTCTTACTGCTCCTTTTCTCTGAATTGTATTAACGTTAATCGTACAAGGCTTTTGATTTTGAACACAAGATGATAGTTTATGAAGATTGATTTGATTAACATATACCCCAGTTGGTACTTTGCCACTCATTTATTGAACAAAAAATTATGTGAGACTAATCATCACACCATTATCTGTATTAATCTGCAATTCTGTTTCTTCCAAAAGCAAACAATATGTATCAACTTCTTCACTCTCTCCTCTTTCAAAGTATAGGGAAGTATCCACTCGATTAGACTTTATAGTTTCCTTTTGAGTGCTCAGGTCAAACGCATAGATTGTATACAAACTTTTAAATGCTGTCATATCCAAAATAGGTTCTTTATTTCCATTACTTTCACACACCTTTTGGTAAGACTTGTATGCTTCAGCAAAATCATTTTTTTTCCCAATTAATTTCCAATCTATCTCGTGGATAAAATGTTCCATCGAGAGAAACGCGAAGTTGTTTCACCTTAGCATTATCACTCAATGCATTATTCTTATCAGTCACAGTATCACCATCTGGCTTTTTAAAAATGATCCACAGATATCGTGGCTTTCCTTCCAGAACACCCAATTCCACGTGTAAGTAGTTTGGTTGAGTTTAACGTGTTGACATCTTCTTTTGAGGTATGATACACTGAGTGGTTTCTTTGAGTTAAGTCTTCGATTCAACATCTCTTCTGTTTTAAGATTAGGAGTATATTCACTGATATACCAACTCATCTCCTCAATTTCAAATTTATTCTGATCACCAAAAGCATTACCAACACCAAAAAGCAATCGATTTTCATTATCATTCATGTGTAGTTGAAATCTAATTTTAAGACCATACAGAACTTTATCATGATCACAAAATCTAAATATACCTTTAAGAGGAACTGCCACAGTAAAACTATTTTCTGCTTTTGTATCATCATTATACATTCCTTTCCTTTGAGTATATCCAGGGTCTGTGTTTGTTCCCGTTGACATATCAGGAATAAAACCTTCGACAGACCCCTTTCCCATTCTATCACTGAATGTATAGAGTGTAAATTTCATCATTTCAGATATAGCAGAGACATAATCAACCGCTTCAACTTCTTGTGTTCCAATATACAAACGCACACTATCAAACATTTTCCAGAAGAAATCATTTACAAGAGTAGCGTTTGTGTTATTTCCAGCTTTAGTGAATTTAAATTTACACAACAAGAAACTTTCGGAGAGATTAAAATAGGTTTGTTGATTATTTATTTCAAAACTTTTCGTACCATTTGTATTCCAGTCTGTTCCAGTTATTGCATTTACCTTGAAGTAATCTTCTTTTTTAGTGGAGTTTGAGATAATAATAGTATCATCCAAATCATAGATACTATCAATTGCTTCCATACTTGTATTTATTTAGGAAAAAAGATGTTAAAACTTTTGAAACCCTGATCCAAGTATTTGAATTATTTTCTGTCGTTCTTGGGGGGACAACTGAGTTTTGCCTTTCTTAATTTCTTTTATTGCTTGTAATTTATGAGATTCCTTCTGGGCATCTTTTATGCTCTTTACAGCACCTGCTACATTTCCCACAGCAGAAGCAGTTGAACCAATTAGATCTTTATGTTTAAGAATAGTTGAACCAATACCCATTAGAGTATCAATTATCCCATCTTCTCTAAATTGATGTCCAACACCCCTTTGTCTCTTCGGTTTATAGTATCCTCAACCAAGATACATACCTTCACCCTTGTAGTATGGGGAAAGGAACATCCCATCCCCTGTAATTATTTTATATTTTCCCAACTCGTGTTTCCTCACAATAACCATCGTAATTATTTATTGGAAAACTTCACGTAGGTGAATTCTGATGGATATAATTTCTCCATTAAAAGAAATCACACGATTATCTTGGTCGGTTATCCTAAAATTTACTCTGTGTATGGTTTTTCCTGACACAGGGAGATAAACCAAATTTTTGGGTTCCATATTGAATTTATAACCAATTGGGGTTGAGTATGCGCTGAATGAAAATATTGTATTTGTATTTTTTCCATCATTATAAGCACCATCAATCAAATCACAGTGAATTAACACCGAATTTATTCCTGAGGATATTTGAATGACATTATTACTGTAAAACGTCCCATTAGTTTCAATCTTTTTTGAGGAGAAACCCAATAACTCTCTAAATGAATTATCAATTGTGAAATCAACCTTGTAGTTATTTTTAACTTTAATCGTTGATTTTGAAGTATGTTTTTGAATGTCTATAGCAATATTTTTTGGTTCATCACCCTGTTCTTTCATAAGACGAGCAATTTCGGAAGATATTTGAGAAATCTCATATGCTCCGGGTGAGACTGTTATCGTTTTATATCCACTTCCGGGATTATAACTAAACTTGTCATTTTTATCGGTTATATTAAATAAGGTATTATAAGTTTCCATGGACAATAAAGATGCCTCCTATTCTTTTGTTGGGTCAAGTTGTAGTGGGTATGGGAATGAAGATGTGTGGTCGCTTGTTGTGAAATTAAAACTCAGGATTGTGCTTCTCATCTTATTTAATATGAGATAAAATGTCTTTATATTGAGATTTATTAATTATTTTCATGTTCATCAACTGGTTTAAAATGGCTGATGCTTCATTAAAACAATTGTTATTTCCAGCCTTCTTACTACCTAACAACAATAACAGTCTATTAACTAATTGCGATGGGTCATTTGGAAGAAAACTAACACCTGAACCAAGGATACTTAAAGCCTGAATAATGTGTTTCTCCTTCTCATTCTTCCTACTTTTACCAGAAAGAATAACCTTATAATTTAGAGTGTTCAGCAGATCAATATATACTCTATCATCATTATTTTCCATATCCAATGGTTTATCAATATACTTTTATTCATCCCTCACAGTTGAACCTTGTCTTCCATCTTTTGTGAGAAGAAACATTAATCTCGGAGTTAGCTTAACAGGGGGTTGAGCAGAACCCAAGAACCTTAATTCATCATTAAATATCAATACCTTTTCTTGAAGAAGATGAAATATTGCTGGTTGTTCTGTTGGAATGAGTCCTGCTTTGGTTTTTGAATCCGCTGAATATTCATTGTTTTGAACAGCATTCACAATATAATAAGGGGGTTGATTAATCTCTTCCAGTTGTTGAAATAAACCTTCATCATCATATACCTTTAATTCTCCTAAATGCTCTAATTCTTCCTCCGTCATTTGTTCAAAATCTTTTAACATTTTAAGTTTTTTAGGAGTATATTCTACTGTGGGAATTGTGGAAACATCTTTCATTTTTTCTTGGGAAGTTTTGAAAAGTGGTTTAAAAAATTTCTCTTGTTTTCTTTCAAATGCTTCTTCGCCCGTTAGTTTCTGTCTGCGTTTCTTCTTTATGTCTTTCTTTTGTTTTACAACTTTTGAAACCAACTCTTGATGTTCCTTAAATCTTCTTGCTCTTTCTTTTGCATCCATTTATTTATTGTAAAATATAATTTAATGAATTGTAAAGATCAACAGGGAAATTTTCCTTTTCTTCATCATTCAAGTAGATGTGTTTAAATAAATCCTTTTCTTTAAATATTTCATCAAATTCTTTATTAACATTAATGCGAGTTGTAATTTCTTCTTCACTAATACTTGCATCTCTGCTTTTCATACGTTTGCGTTGAGTTTCTTCATCAACATCAAAACCGAATGATAAAATCTTCACTCCACTCAGATGTTTAATAATTTGTCTCGTTCCTTCTGGATTAGTTTCTAATAACCCAACACCACCAGATTTTAGTTTCCTGAACTCACTCTTACAATGTGAATATTTTGTTGTACCAAGAGAAACCTCCTCAAACATTTGACCTTCATTCCTCAATCGCATATGTTCCTCCACTGAAATATTGTGATAATCTTCACCTTTTACTTCTCCAGGTCTTATTGCTGTAGTTGTTGTTGATACAATGCGTATCACGGGATGTTTTTCAAGTAATTTACAATATTCTCATTTGTACTACACAAGAACCTTGATTTATGAAAGTTTTTTTCCAGAAGCAGATTTATCCACAAGATTTACAATAATAGTTGTCATTTATATATGTAATTGTTTATAAAACAAAAAATATATCCCTTAATATCTCATCTTGTTTCACAACAATATATTTATATTTTTCAGTCGTGTGCTTCATGTAATCCTCAAATTTCTTTTTACTACATAATGTAGAACAATTATCTCTCCAAAAATTATTGATATCTATTGAATTTAACTTGAATAAAATAAAAGTATTAGCATTATTTCTGATGGAACGATGAGGAAGTTGAAAGTACGATTGACTAAGATAAATACAATTACAAGAAGAATGTCTCCCTCTTGTGTAGTAGCTGTCCATTACCGTTTGGTTTCTCTCATTAACACAATCATCAAAGATAACGAGGTTCTTTTTTGATTTATCCAAATCTTGGGGAGACGGTATATCATCCGTATTATCACTAAGAATACAAGTTATAGGATTTGATTTCTTTTTACATCTCTGTGTATCACAAAATAGTTGAATTATATCTTCAATGTTATGATCATTTAGGTTTTTTTGACGTTGAAATAAACCGATTATATCTTCTTTTTGAAGACCAGCATTAAAACCTTGTGAGAGTAGTTGATACTCTGGTTGAAAACTCGACTTTGTGAAAATTATTAAATTATCATAATCTAAAACGTTGGGAGTGAGGAGCATTTTTAAAAGTAAGCAGGTTTTTCCACATCCACTTGAACCAACTATGAGACATCTTAATGAATTTGGGAGATTTTTATGGTTGTTAAATTTTATCTTATTTTCCCAAATGGGTAAAAAATCATTCATTTATATATTTGGAAAACAGGTTATTTAATTTATTATTGGCTTATTTAGAAACTCTATATTTTATCCTAAGTTCAGGTTTAATTTCAAGATAATCCATTATTTTATTTATACAATATCTTGTGTTGATATTTCCCTGAAAATTACATCCATGAATAATATATAACAACAATCCTTTGAACATTTCTCTTATACGTTCAGTTTCTTCCCTTGTAAGGAAAGGTGTGTTATCACCCTCATACTTTACATTCATTTCTCTAATCAATCTTGTAAAGTAATTCATTTTTGGTGTAAATCTAAAATAATTATTTTCCTTTTTATATTTTTTATTATCATTATTTAGAAGATAATCACAGAATATACATTGTCTGTAAGCTTTTGACTCTGTGTTTAATCCCCGTCTTTCACACACAGGACAATTCTCAAATTTGTCACATGAAGAATCAGGAAATTCTAGCATATTTATAAAGTAAAACTTTACTTAAACTGAAATTCATCTATACTTTCAGTTGTATATTGGCTCATATTTAATAATATTACCATCGATATCGATATACTTTTTTTCATTATCAGATTCAACGACAACATTTTTTATATTAAAGGTAATTTTAAAATGATCGTTAACTACTATTGAACGAAATGTCATTTCACCTGATATATTAACATCCTTTATTTCATCAGGATTTACATCTTTCGGGTTGTTGAAAAAAATAAAAATTTCTCCTTGTTATTACAGATGGTCTTATCTTTTCTTTCTAAAGCTTCATCCATAAGGTTTTTGTTTTTTGATACTTTTTCTTGTTTCATTGCTTTTTCTAGTTTTGAATATATTACTAGAAGGAGAGGAGAAACTTTTGTTCGAGATACTTTAATTGATGTTCTCCCAGGTATAGTAAAAGCCCTTCCACTGAAGGAAATTGAAGAACTCATATCATTTACCATAATAGTTTTTATCCAATAGTTGTTATATTTATCTTTGTTCAATTTTACATCCTTGACATATTTCTCAGTATCTTTAACAAATGAAGAGATTGATTGAAACTTGTCTTTTGTGTCTTGAAACATTGTATTTATTAAGTGAAAAAGTTGGAGGATAAAATGGTTTTAAGCACAGATTCACCTAAAAATTAAACGAAATTTTCATCAAGAAAATTTCAGTTTAAGCAAAGTTTTATTATATAAATATGGTGAATACAACGTACTGCGATGTTTGTAATCACAAATATAAACATTATAGAAAACACCTCTGAACCAACAAACACACATTTAATCTATTTCATCAAATATCTCCTCTTGAGTTGGAAAGAAAACATTGTGATATCTGTTCAAAGGATGTTTTGAAGAGTAGTTAAAATAAACGTCTTCAATCACAAAAACACAAGAAAAATGAGTTTAAAGTAAAGGGAGACTATTATATTGAAAACACTGATGGGGCATTTAAAGGGCATATAAAAATAAGGATTTTTCAATTTGGAGAACCCGGTCCATCATCAATAGCTGAATCAATTGAAATAGTGAAACCCGATGTTGAAAAATTTATTAAAAAGACATTAAAAGAAATGAAAACTTTAAAGTTTTATATGGGAGTGAAAATGAATATGAAAAGACAAGATGAAGAACATACTCCTTATATGAGAACAGATCTTCATTTTATAACATCATTTCAAGATTTTTTGAATAGTGGGGTTTATGAAGAACTATCAAGAGAAGAGGAGGATGTTGATAATACAGTGGTAGGAAGTAGATTCAATATTAAAAAAATCATCTTTTTAGATATACACATTCTAAAATCAAACCCTCTTAAAGCTTCTTCTTATATTGAATTAACAAAAGAAATAAAACTAAAGAAGGCAGTTGTTAATATTAAGAACAATGATAATAAATGTTTTCTCTGGTCTGTTCTTGCTCACTTTCATCCACCAAAATGTAATTCAGAAAGAGTAAAACAATATATGAAATATGAGAATACCTTGGACATTAAAGATTTTAAATTCCCAATGCCACTAACAGGTATTCCTAAATTTGAGAAAAAGAATAATCTTTCTATTAATGTATATGGATTAACGGATACAAACAAAGTTCAAATATTAAAAATTTCAAACAACTATAAAAATGAAGAAACACACATTGATCTTTTATATTTTAGTGTTGGAAATAATTCACATTGCACATACATCAATAATTTATCAAGATTAATCTCTTCTCAGGTATTCAGAACAGCAAACAAAATATATCCTTGTAAGCGATGTCTTAATTCATTTCATACAAAAGAACAATTAGAACAACATTTAAAATATTGTAGTAATCATAAATCAGCTGTAATTACAATGCCTAAACCTGGTGAAAAGATTTCTTTTGAAGATTATAATAAATCTATCATGCACCCATTTGTGATATACGCTGATTTTGAGTGTATCCTTAAAAAGATTAATACTGCTTCTCCTAATCCAAAAGAATCATATACAAATAAATATCAAAAACATATTCCTTGTGGTTTCTGTTATTATATCAAATCATCTGTTGGAGAAAAGTATAACAAACTTGAGCATTATCGTGGGAAAAAAGCTTCACAAGAGTTTGTAAAACGATTAGAAAAGGATTGTATAAGACTCACTAAATTAATGAAAGAAACAAATGAACCGATGAAATTAACCAAAGAAGAAAAATTAGAATTTAGAAAGAACAATATCTGTCATATTTGTGAGGGGGAAATTAAGGAGTCTAAAGTTAGGGATCATTGTCATCTTACTGGTAAATATAGAGGTGCCGCTCATTCCTGTTGTAATCTTAATTATAAATTACCTTCTTTTATTCCAGTCTTTCTTCACAACAGCGCCAACTATGATACACATCTATTTATAAATGAACTTTCAAAAACACCAGGGAATATTTCTGCCATAACAAACACAAGTCAAAAGTATATTTCATTTACAAAAATGATATTCACAAAACCTTTAACTCGTATTAGGTTTCTAGATTCTTACAAGTTTATGGGAACACTACTAGCCTACCTCGCATCAAATCTAAGCTCCACGGACTCTTTTCCAAATCTTAATTCATTCTTTCCAAAAGAGGAAATTCTCACTAAAGAGGAAATTCAGATTAAAGAGAGAATTCAAAGTAAAGGGGAAACTCTAATTAATGAAGAAATTCTAACTGAAGATGAAATTCTAATTATAAAGAAAATTCGAACTAAAGAGGAAATTCAGATTAAAGATGAAATTCTGATTAAAGAAGGAATTCTTACGAGAGAGGAAATTCAAACAAGGAATGAAATTCAAAGTAAAGAGAAAATTCTTACAAGTAAGGGAATTTATCCTTATGATTATATGGATTCATTTATGAGATTTAAAGAAACACAACTTCCATCAAAAGAAAGTTTCTATAATAACCTTGATGAAGAAGAGATAAGTGATAAGGAATATGTTTTGCATCAGAGAAGCTTAAAACAGTTTTTGAGAGAAGGATTGAGAGTAGCTAAAATTCATAGAGTTTTAAAATTTAAACAAAGTCCTTGGGTGAAAAAGTATATTCAATTCAATACAGATATGAGAGCAAATACAAAAGTAAAATTTGAAGGGGACTTTTATAAATTAATGAATAATGCTGTATTTGGAAAGACTATGGAAAATGTTAGAAACAGGCAAAACATTAGATTCGCAACATCTTGGAAAGAAGCTTCGAGATTGATAAATAAACCAAGTTTTGAGAGAGAATAGGTTTTTTCAGAGAACATTTCTGCAAATCATATGAAAAAGGAAAGTATTGCAATGGATAAACCAATTTATATTGGAACAGCAGTTCTTGATTTATCAATGATATTGATGTATGATTATTTGTATAATGACTTAAAGAAAGAGTATGGTGAAAATGTTTCATTGTTGTATATGGACACTGATAGTTTTATCTTAGATATCAAAACTGATGATGTTTATGAAGATATGAAGAAAAATATTGGAGTATATGATACAAGTAATTTCAGCAAGAAGAGTGAGTTATTTTCCAAAAAGAATGAAAAGGTTATTGGTAAGTTTAAGGATGAGTTGGGTGGAAAAGTAATGAGTGAGTTTATTGGATTGAGAGCAAAGGCATATGCTTATAAGTGTGGTGATCAGATTGATAAGAGGTTAAAGGGAATAAAGAAATATGTAATAAAGAAATCAATAACTTTTAGAAATTATTATAATTGTTTGATGAATAAGAAAGAAGAATATAGGAGAATGAATACAATAAGAAGTTATAAACATAACATATATATTGAAGAAGTAAATAAAAAGGCATTAGGAGCCTTTGATGATAAGAGATTTATTTTAGATAATGGAATAGATTGTGTTCCATATGGATATTGTATGATAGAGTGTATAAAATAGATTGCGTTTTAACGATGGAAAGATGGGTTAGGGTTTTTTTAAGGGCTACCGCCGCGTTTTTTCGCAATATATAAATGGTTAAACCAAGTATTAATCAAACTAAAGAGTGGAGAAAATCTCAGTCTTGGTATATAAATGGAAAACATAATGAATGTGAAAATATCAAATAAGTCTTGTTGAAAAAATAACTAAAACAAAGGTAAATAAAACAAATGAGTGAATTAATTTAAAAAGTAGTAAGTTTGAGGATGTAAAGAAAAAAATGAATATCCTTGAATGGACTGAAAACTTTGATGGTTATCAATTGAACAATGAAAAAACAATTTACTATAATCTCAAAATGATATGTGGCTCAGGAGATGGTCAAACAAGAGCATTAAGAGAAGTTTATCATTTCGTAATGGCACAAAAGGGGTATCTTAAAAAATATAAAGATTCAAATGTTTTGTTTGTCAATATTTTAGATGGAGATTATTGTGCAAAGAAAATTAAACTATTGAAGGAATTTGAGAATGAACAAATCTTTATAGGTTCAATGAGTGAGCTGTTCAACCCCCAGGTGTTCAATTCAATGAGGTTCAACCTCCAGGTTAAAAGGGGAGACAAATAAATATATAATATATATACCTACAAAGCCTGGTGTTGGCTTACCCTGGTGTTGGCTTAGTGGTTAGGGTGGTGGCTTGGGATCCCAGTGTCCTGAGTTCAAGCCCCGTTGGCTGCTGAATTAACACCAGGTCGGGTTGACTCAGCCTGTCATCCTTCTGAGGTCGGCGAAATGAGTGCCAGTGTACTGGTCCCGGTGTATGCCCCGGTTAGAATAGGTGTACCATATCCCTGTGTCGTAAGAGGCGACCAGGGTTGGCGTCAGGAAGGGCATCCGGCCATAAAACATTGCCTCACAAAAAGCCAAACCCCTGCACAGCAGGGAAAAACGGATAAAAAGGGGGTTTATTTTTAGGGAAAAAAAGGGAATCGCTGAAAATCCCCCATTCATTTACATGGGGAAAAGTGAGCCAGAACCAGTATATCCACCCTACTCGTGTTTATATTCCTTATCACTTATCTCTTCTTCATAAAGGTTATTATAGAAACTTTCTTTTGAAGGAAGTTGTGTTTCTTTAAATCTCATAAATGAATCCATATAATCATAAGGATAAATTCCCTTACTTGTAAGAATTTTCTCTTTACTTTGAATTTCATTCCTTGTTTGAATTTCCTCTCTCGTGAGAATTCCTTCTTTAATCAGAATTTCATCTTTAATCAGAATTTCCTCTTTAGTTAGAATTTCATTCATTGTTCGAATTTTCTTTATAATTAGAATTTTATCGTCAGTTAGAATTTCTTCATTAATTTCCTCATTAATTAGAATTTCCTCTTTACTTTGAATTCTCTCTTTAATCTGAATTTCCTCTTTAGTGAGAATTTCCTCTTTTGGAAAGAATGAATTAAGATTTGGAAAAGAGTCCGTGGAGCTTAGATTTGATGCGAGGTAGGCTCGTGGTGTTCCCATAAACTTGTAAGAATCTAGAAACCTAATACGAGTTAAAGGTTTTGTGAATATCATTTTTGTAAATGAAATTTACTTTTGACTTGTGTTTGTTATGGCAGAAATATTCCCTGGTGTTTTTGAAAGTTCATTTATAAATAGATGTGTGTCATAGTTGGCGCTGTTGTGAAGAAAGACTGGAATAAAAGAAGGTAATTTATAATTAAGATTACAACAGGAATGAGCGGGACCTCTATATTTACCAGTAAGATGACAATGATCCCTAACTTTAGACTCCTTAATTTCCCCCTCACAAATATGACAGATATTGTTCATTCTAAATTCTAATTTTTCTTCTTTGGTTAATTTCATCGGTTCATTTGTTTCTTTCATTAATTTAGTGAGTCTTATACAATCCTTTTCTAATCGTTTTACAAACTCTTGTGAAGCTTTTTTTCCACGATAATGTTCAAGTTTGTAACACTTTTCTCCAACAGATGATTTGATATAATAACAGACACCACAAGGAATATGTTTTTGATATTTATTTGTGTATGATTCTTTTGGATTAGGAGAAGCAGTATTTATCTTTTTAAGGATCCATTCAAAATCAGCGTATATCACAAATGGGTGCATGATAGATTTATTATAATCTTCAAAAGAAATCTTTTCACCAGGTTTAGGCATTGTAATTACAGCTGATTTATGATAACTACAATATTTTGAATGTTGTTCTTATCGTTCTTTTGTATGAAATGAATTAAGACATCGCTTACAAGGATATATTTTGTTTGCTGTTCTGAATACCTGAGAAGAGATTAATCTTGATAAATTATTGATGTATGTGTAATGTGAATTCTTTCCAACACTAAAATATAAAAGATCAATGTGTTTCTTCATTTTTATAGTTGTTTGAAATTTTTAATATTTGAACTTTGTTTGTATCCGTTAATCCATATACATTAATAGAAAGATTATTCTTTTTCTCAAATTTAGGAATATCTGTTAGTGGCATTGGGAATTTAAAATCTTTAATGTCCAAGGTATTCTCATATTTCATATATTGTTTTACTCTTTCTGAATTACATTTTGGTGGATGAAAGTGAGCAAGAACAGACCAGAGAAAACATTTATTATCATTGTTCTTAATATTAACAACTGCCTTCTTTAGTTTTATTTCTTTTGGTAATTCAATATAAGAAGAAGCTTTAAGAGGGTTTGATTTTAGAATGTGTATATCTAAAAAGATGATTTTTTAAATATTGAATCCACTTCCTACCACTGTATTATCAACATCCTCCTCTTGTCTTGATAGTTCTTCATAAACCCCACTATTCAAAAAATCTTGAAATGATGTTATAAAATGAAGATGTGTTCTCATAAAGGAGTATGTTCTTCATCTTGTCTTTTCATATTCATTTTCACTCCCATATAAAACTTTAAAGTTTTCATTTCTTTTAATGTCTTTTTAATAAATTTTTCAACATCGGGTTTCACTATTTCAATTGGTTCAGCTATTGATGATGGACCGGGTTCTCCAAATTGAAAAATCCTTATTTTTACATTCCCTTTAAATGCCCCATCAGTGTTTTCAATATAATAGTCTCCCTTTACTTTAAACTCATTTTTCTTGTGTTTTTGTGATTGAAGATGTTTATTATAACTTCTCTTCAAAACATCCTTTGAACAGATATCACAATGTTTTCTTTCCAACTCAAGAGGAGATATTTTATGAAATAGATTAAATGTGTGTTTGTTGGTTCGGAGGTGTTTTCTATCATGTTTATATTCGTGATTACAAACATCACAGTATGTTGTATTCACCATATTTATATACTAAAATTTTCTTGATGAAAATTTCGTTTATTTTACAGGTGAATCTGTGCTTAAAACCATTTTATCCTCCAACTTTTTCACTTAATAAATACAATGTTTCAAGACACAAAAGACAAGTTTCAATCAATCTCTTCATTTGTTAAAGATACTGAGAAATATGTCAAGGATGTAAAATTGAACAAAGATAAATATAACAACTATTGGATAAAAACTATTATGGTAAATGATATGAGTTCTTCAATTTCCTTCAGTGGAAGGGCTTTTAGTATACCTGGTAGAACATCAATTAAAGTATCTCGAACAAAAGTTTCTCCTCTCCTTCTGGTAATATATTCAAAACTAGAAAAAGCAATGAAACAAGAAAAAGTATCAAAAAACAAAAACCTTATGGATGAAGCTTTAGAAAGAAAAGATAAGACCATCTGTAATATGCAAGGAGAAATTTGTATTTTTTTCAACAACCCTAAAGATGTAAATCCTGATGAAATAAAGGATGTTAATATATCAGGTGAAATGACATTTCGTTCAATAGTAGTTAACGATCATTCTAAAATTACCTTTAATATAAAAAATGTTGTCATTGAATCTGATAATGAAAAAAAGTATATCGATATCGATGGTAATATTATTAAATATGAGTCAATATACAACTGAAAGTATAGATTAATTTCAGTTTAAGTAAAGTTTTACTTTATAAATATGCTAGACTTTCCTGATTCTCCATATGACAAATTTGAGAATTGTCCTGCGTGTGAAATATGGGGATTAAACACAGAGTCAAAAGCCTATAAACAATGTATATTCTGTGATTATCTTCTAATTAATGATAATAAAAAATATAAAAAGGAAAATAATTCTTTTAGATTTACACCAAAAATGAATTACTTTCCAAGATTGATTAGAGAAATGAATGTAAAGTATGAGGGTGATAACACACCTTTCGTTACAAGGGAAGAAACTGAACGTATAAGAGAAATATTCAAAGGATTGTTGTTATATATTATTCATGGATGTAATTTTCAGGGAAATATCAACACAAGATATTGCATAAATAAAATAATGGATTATCTTGAAATTAAACCTGAACTTAGGATAAAATATAGAGTTTCTAAAAAAGCTAATAATAAATTAAATAACCTGTTTTCCAAATATATAAATGAATGATTTTTCACCCATTTGGGAAAATAAGATACAATTTAACAACCATAAAAATCTCCCAAATTCATTAAGATGTCTCATAGTTGGTTCAAGTGGATGTGGAAAAACCTGCTTACTTTTAAAGATGCTCCTCACTCCCAACTTTTTAGATTATGATAATTTAATAATTTTCACAAAGTCGAGTTTTCAACCAGAGTATCAACTACTCTCACAAGGTTTTAATGCTGGTCTTCAAAAAGAAGATATAATCGGTTTATTTAAACGTCAAAAAAACCTAAATGATTATAACATTGAAGATATAATTCAACTATTTTGTGATACACAGAGATGTAAAAAGAAATCAAATCCTATAACTTGTATTCTTAGTGATAATACTGATGATATACCGTCTCCCCAAGATTTGGATAAATCAAAAAAGAACCTCGTTATCTTTGATGATTGTGTTAATGAGAGAAACCAAATGGTAATGGACAGCTACTACACAAGAGGGAGACATTCTTCTCGTAATTGTATTTATCTTAGTCAATCGTACTTTCAACATCCTCGTCGTTCCCTCAGAAACAATGCTAATACTTTTATTTTATTCAAGTTAAATTCAATAGATATAAATAATTTTTGGAGAGATAATTGTTCTACATTATGTAGTAAAAAGAAATTTGAGGATTACATGAAGCACACGACTGAAAAATAAAAAATATATTGTTGTGAAACAAGATGAGATCTTAAGGGATATATTTTTTTGTTTTATAAACAATTACATATATAAATGACAACTATTATTGTAAATCTTGTGGGTAAATCTGCTTCTGGAAAAAAACTTTCAATAATCAAGGTTCTTGTGTAGTACAAATGAGAATATTGTAAATTTACTTGAAAAACACCCCGTGATACGCATTGTATCAACAACAACTACAGCAATAAGACCTGGAGAAGTAAAAGGTGAAGATTATCACAATATTTCAGTGGAGGAACATATGCGATTGAGGAATGAAGGTCAAATATTTGAGGAGGTTTCTCTTGGTACAACAAAATATTCACATTGCAAGAGTGAGTTAAGGAAACTAAAATCTGGTGGTGTTGGGATATTAGAAACGAATCCAGAAGGAACAAGACAAATTATTAAACATCTGAGCGGAGTGAAAATTTTATCATTCGGTTTTGATGTTGATGAAGAAACTCAATGCAAACGTATGAAAAGCAGAGATGCAAGTATTAGTGAAGAAGAAATTACAACTCGCATTAATGTTAATAAAGAATTTGATGAAATATTTAAAGAAAAGGATTTATTTGAACACATCTACTTGAATGATGAAGAAAAGGAAAATTTCCCTGTTGATCTTTACAAATCATTAAATTATATTTTACAATAAATAAATGGATGCAAAAGAAAGAGCAAGAAGATTTAAGAAACATCAAGAGTTGGTTTCAAAAGTTGTAAAACAGCAGGAAGACATAAAGAAGAAACGCAGACAGAAACTAACGGGCGAAGAAGCATTTGAAAGAAAACAAGAGAAATTTTTTAAACCACTTTTAAAAACTTCCCAAGAAAAAATGAAAGATGTTTCCACAGTTCCCACAGTAGAATATACTCCTAAAAAAACTTCAAATGTTAAAAGATTTTGATCAAATGACGGAGGAAGAATTAGAGCATTTAGGAGAATTAAAGGTATATGATGATGAAGCTTTATTTCAACAACTGGAAGAGATTAATCAACCCCTGATTATATTGTGAATGCTCTTCAAAACAATGAATATTCAGCGGATTCAAAAACCAAAGCAGGACTCATTCCAACAGAACAACCAGCAATATTTCATCTTCTTCAAGAAAAGGTATTGATATTTAATGATGAATTCAGGTTCTTAGGTTCTGCTCAACCCCCTGTTAAACTAACTCCGAGATTAATGTTTCTTCTCACAAAAGATGGAAGACAAGGTTCAACTGTGAGGGATGAATCAAAGTATATTGATAAATCATTGGATATGGAAAATAATGATGATAGAGTATATATTGATCTGCTGAACACTCTAAATTATAGGGTTATTCTTTCTGGTAAAAGAAGGAAGAATGAGAAGGAGAAACACATTATTCAGGCTTTAAGTATCCTTGGTTCAGGTGTTAGTTTTCTTCCAAATGACCCATCGCAATTAGTTAATAGACTGATATTGTTGTTCGGTAGTAAGAAGGCTGGAAATAACAATTGCTTTAATGAAGCATCAGCCATTTTAGACCAGTTGATGAACATGAAAATAATTAATAAATCTCAATATAAAGACATTTTATCTCATATTAAATAAGATGAGAAGCACAATCCTGAGTTTTAATTTCACAACACGCGACCACACATCTTCATTCCCATACCCACTACAACTTGACCCAACAAAAGAATATGAGGCATCTTTATTGTCCATGGAAACTTATAATACCTTATTTAATATAACCGATAAAAATGACAAGTTTAGTTATAATCCCGGAAGTGGATATAAAACGATAACAGTCTCACCCGGAGCATATGAGATTTCTCAAATATCTTCCGAAATTGCTCGTCTTATGAAAGAACAGGGTGATGAACCAAAAACATTGTTATAGACATTCAAAAACATACTTCAAAATCAACGATTAAAGTTAAAAATAACTACAAGGTTGATTTCACAATTGATAATTCATTTAGAGAGTTATTGGGTTTCTCCTCAAAAAAGATTGAAACTAATGGGACGTTTTACAGTGATAATGTCATTCAAATATCCTCGGGAATAAATTCGTTGTTAATTCACTGTGATTTGATTGATGGTGCTTATAATGATGGAAAAAAAACAAATGCAATATTTTCATTCAGCGCATACTCAACCCCAATTGGTTATAAATTCAATATGGAACCTAAAAATTTGGTTTATCTCCCTGTGTCAGGAAAAACCATACACAGAGTAAATTTTAGGATAATCGACCAAGATAATCGTATGATTTCTTTTAATGGAGAAGTTATATCCATCAGAATTCACCTACGTGAAGTTTTCCAATAAATAAATACGATGGTTATTGTGAGGAAACACGAGTTGGGAAAATATAAAATAATTACAGGGGATGGGATGTTCCTTTCCCCATACTACAAGGGTGAAGGTATGTATCTTGGTAGAGGATATAATAAACCTAAGAGACAAAGGGGCGTTGGACATCAATTTAGAGGAGATGGGATAATTGATACTCTAATGGGTATTGGTTCAACTATTCTTAAACATAAAGATCTAATTGGTTCAACTGCTTCTGCTGTGGGAAATGTAGCAGGTGTTGTAAAGAGCATAAAAGATGCCCAGAAGGAATGTCATAAATTACAAGCAATAAAAGAAATTAAGAAAGGCAAAACTCAGTTGTCCCCCCAAGAACGACAGAAAATAATTCAAATACTTGGATCAGGGTTTCAAAAGTTTTAACATCTTTTTTCCTAAATAAAGACAAGTATGGAAGCAATTGATAGTATCTATGATTTGGATGAAACTATTATTATCTCAAACTCCACTAAAAAAGAAGATTACTTCAAGGTAAATGCAATAACTGGAACAGACTGGAATACGAATGGTACAAAAAGTTTTGAAATAAATAATCAACAAACCTATTTGAATCTATCCGAAAGTTTCTTGTTGTGTAAATTTAAATTCACTAAGGCTGCGACTAACACAAACGCTACACTTGTAAATGATTTCTTCTGGAAAATGTTTGATAGTGTGCGTTTGTATATTGGAACACAAGAAGTTGAAGCGGTTGATTATGTCCCTGCTGTATCTGAAATGATGAAATTTACACTCTATACATTCAGTGATAGAATGGGAAAGGGGTCTGTCGAAGGTTTTATTCCTGATATGTCAACGGGAACAAACAGAGACCCTGGATATACTCAAAGGAAAGGAGTGTATAATGATGATACAAAAGCAGAAAATAGTTTTACTGTGGCAGTTCCTCTTAAAGGTATATTTGGATTTTGTGATCATGATAAAGTTCTGTATGGTCTTAAAATTAGATTTCAACTACAAAGGAATGATAATGAAAATCGATTGCTTTTTGGTGTTGGTAATGCTTTTGGTGATCAGAATAAATTTGTAATTGATGAGATGAGTTGGTATATCAGTTCATATACTCCTAATCTTAAAACAGAAGAGATGTTGAATCGAAGACTTAACTCAAAGAAACCACTCAGTGTATCATACCTCAAAAGAAGATGTCAACACGTTAAACTCAACCAAACTACTTACACGTGGAATTTGGGTGTTCTGGAAGGAAAGCCACGATATCTGTGGATCATTTTTAAAAAGCCAGATGGTGATACTGCGAGTGATAAGAATAATGCATTGAGTGATAATGCTAAGGTGAAACAACTTCGCATTTCTCTAGATGGAACATTTTATCCACGAGATAGATTGGAAATTAATTGGGAAAAAAATGATTTTGCTGAAGCATACAAGTCTTACCAAAAGGTGTGTGAAAGTAATGTAAATAAAGAACCTATTTTGGATATGACAGCATTTAAAAGTTTGTATACAATCTATGCGTTTGACCTGAGCGCTCAAAAGGAAACTATAAAGTCTAATCGAGTGGATACTTCCCTATACATTGAAAGAGGAGAGAGTGAAGAAGTTGATACATATTGTTTGCTTTTGGAAGAAATCAAAAAAATCTTGTTCAAATCTTGTGTTCAAAATCAAAAGCCTTGTACGATTAACGTGAATACAATTCAGAGAAAAGAAGCAGTAAGAATTGATGTTTTGCTCACAAGAGAACAGGTTAAAATCTTGAATGACACTGGCTCACTTAAAATTAAAATGACAAAGCCAATGTTGAAAAAATATTCAATACGAGAGACGAGTGGAGGATTTCTCCCATTTCTAATTCCTTTATTTGCTGGTTTAAGTGCGGTTGGAGCATTGACGGGTGGTATTTCAACAGCGGTGAAAACTGCCAACGAAAGGAAGGCTCAACTCCAGGCTCAAAAAGAATTGGAAAGACATAACAAAGAGTTGGAGAAACAAATTAGTGGAAGTGGTGTAATTGTAGATTTTGCTGAAAAACTTGAAGGTCTGCCTGATAAAGCGAGATTGTTAGTTGGAGATATGCTTTCTTCTACAGCACAAGCAGGTGTAAAATTAACGAAAAGAGGTAATGGATAATATCTTTCTAATAAATAAATGAGCATTGATGAGTGGTTGAAAGAATTTGGAAAGAATACAACATCAAATTTATAACTTGTCAAATATTGTAAGAAATTAAAAATTCATAATGTGGTTATTTGTATGAGAGATGAATTAACAAATGTGCCGAAACATACAAAGAATATTATTATGAACTTTGAAGATAATAATGGGAACGGTTCTCATTGGGTTTGTATTTTTAATAGTCAAGACAAATATTATTTTGATAGTTTTGGTCTTCCACCACCTGTTGAAGTCATAAAATTCTTACAGAATGGTGTTTATCAAACATTTCAAGTCCAAGAACTAAATTCCAAGTGTTGTGGTCAATTATGTCTATATGTGTTATTTCAACTCAACAAAAATAAAAAATTTTATGATATTATTTTTAATCTAATATAAATGACTTATGTTGGTAAAGATGGTTCTATCTTTGGTGTATCTCAAGAACTGGATATTGATTCATCAAATTATTACACAAAGGCACAGGCTGAACGACATAAATATAATATAACTAAAAATATTAACATGAAAAATGCTTATAAATTAAAAAATTATCCAAGCCCGACTGACGCGAATGACTTGGTGAGATTAAGCGATTTATCACAATATATATCTTTAAATAAAACGGCCGTGTATTCCAAAGATACAGAAGTGTTGATATTATCTCCAGGTCATACAGAATTCACAGTTCGAATTAAAATAAATTTTTATAAAGAAGGGCGTATCGTTTTGTATGAGAATAGAACAATGGGGGTCTGATATGAATGATTTAGGGTATAATTGGTCATTTAAAATTAACCTCGAAGACCTGGAACAATTAAATCAGTCTCATAAGGAAGAATATTATCCACTTGGTATCGAGAATGAGTTTTGTGGGGCCACGATTAGTAAACAACAAATAAAAGAATTTAATAAGGGTAAATATAATAATGGTTTTGCCCTTGTTTATCTCATGAAAACAGAATAAACAGGATTATATATAATAAGTAAGGAAATACAAAATGATTTAACTATGGGAAGATGGGGAGGTGTTTCGTGTCATAATATTATTCTAACATATATTTCTAATACATAAATGACAGCAAGAAGGCTTCAAGAAAATTATCATTTCTGTGTCCAAGCATACCTTCAAGAAAAGGGTATTCGGTATTTTAATAAATATGTTCTACAACATAAGAATGAGGTATTTTCAATAAAAGATTGGCATTATGCTGATGTTGATAAACCGACAACTTTAGATTTAATTAGAATGTTAAATAATGAAAAAATTATAAAGTTAAGAAAAGGTAAGGCTCTTTTAGAAATTCAAAAGAAATTTTATTGGTTTCCGGTTGTAAAAAAAATCATTTTGGATACAGGAATAACAAGAAATCCTGATGAATATATGTATGATATTCTATGGGGTGTAAGCGATTCAAGGATAATAAGGGATGAGGAAGGAGTTGAAGAAGAGAGGGAAGAGGAGGAAAAGGAGAAGAGAGAGAAGAGAGAGAAGGAGAGGGAGGAGAGAGAGAAGGAGGAGAGGGAGAAGAAAGAGAAGGAGGAAAAAGAGAAGAGAGAGAAGGAGGAGAGGGAGAAGAGAGAGGAGACGGAGAAGAGAGAGAGGGAGGAGAGGGAGGAAAGAGCGAGACAAAATAAATATCAAAATATGGAAACCAGTGAGATTAAAAAAAGATTGGTGGTATAACAGAAAATAACTCAACCCACCGAGGAGGAAAACAAAGAATTGACAAGTCTATTTGCAATACTTTCGACAAGACTATTGACATCGACAAGCTATTCATTTTAATTCAAGTTTTTCATTTTTATTTTTTTTTCTTAAATAAATGGAGGAGAGAGTGAAGGCATTTCTAAGGATTCTTTATGTTTTAAAAATTAAGATTCAAATGTGCATGTTGGAAACTAAAAAGGTTTTTGCACTCTGCAGGAATTTTTCACATAAATAAATAAGTTATTGTCTCAAATGTAAAAAGAAAACTAATAATAAAAATATTTCATATATTAAAAGTAAAAATAACAGGGTTATACAAAAAGGTATATGTTTGGTGTGTGGTTCAAAAAAAAATCAATTTATCTCCAAACACAAACGAGGAGGAGATATACAAAAGTTTTTATCAGGAAGTAAATTTACAACTACTGGAATACCAGGGGAATTACATCTTCCAGGGTATTCTTTCTGTGGTCCAGGCACAAACTTGGATAAAAGATTAGATGAGGCAGACAATCCTAAATCCTGGAGTAAGCCTATCAATAGAGTTGATGAAGTGTGCATGAGACACGATATTGATTATGGGAATACCACAACGTTGGAAGAAAAGCATGAAGCCGATGGAGAAATGTTGTATAATTTGTCTCTGATACAAAATCCAACCTTGAGTGAAAAAGTTGATCGGTTCATTGTGAAGAAGATGATCAGTGCTAAATTGAAACTTGGACTTGGAAATTCAAAAAACTTATAGGCTCTAATGATGTCATTAAGACTGAAGAGCAATTAGCTGATGAATTACATAAACCAATATTCACAAAGTTTCAGAGAAGGAAAGTTTATTCCAAGGAAGTTGATTATATCTGGTCTGCTGATTTGATTGAACTCAATAATGATAAGGGGTACAAGTATGCTTTAACCGTTATTGATTTGAGGAGTAGATACGTATGGGTTGTACCATTAAAAAACAAAACAGGTTATACTCTTATGTTAGCCTTTCAACAGATATTTAATAAAAGTAAGAGAAAACCTAAAAAATTGTGGACTGATGAGGGTAGAGAGTTTTATAACAAGACATTTATGAATTTTCTAAAAAATAACAGTATTACATTATACAGTACCTTTAATGAAGGGAAGGCAGTTGTTGTTGAACGTTTTAATCGTACCTTAAAAGAGAGACTATATAAAAAAATTCACACAACTCGGTTCACAACAATGGTCATCTTTTATTCAGGATATTGTGGATAAGTATAATGACATGATTCACACGTCAACAAATATGAAACCATCAGAAACATTTACAAAATTAAAATATGAAAAAGAGATTAATGTCAGAAAAAGTTCAAAGTTGGTGATATCGTAAGAATATATAGGTGGAAATCTCATTTTGAAAAGTGTTATATTAAAAGATGGACGAACAAGCTTTTTAAAATTGTTGATGTAATAGATACGGTTCCTTGGACTTATAAAATATATGATTTGGAAGGGGAAGAGATTTTAGGTTCATTTTATTCACAGGAATTACAAAAGACAAAGATAAATTGAAATTTTTTGACTCCACCCCTTTTTGACTCCACCCACACAAAACCCACCCACATAAACCCCACACAAACCCCACACAAACCCCACACACACATAAACCCCACCACATACAAACCCCTCACAAGCTCCACACAAAAACTCCACCCCACACAAGCTCCACACACAAAAACCCCTCACAAGCTCCACCCATATTCATCATATTCACATAATTAGTGATTCGTTAATTATTTCCCCACACACAACATGTTTATTTAATTAAAAAAATATCCACCCATCCACACAAGCTCCACCCATCCACCCATCTCTCCACCCATCCATTTATCCACACAAACCTCATCCACATAAACCTCATCCACATTCACCCCACCCACATAAACCCTGCCCACATAAACCCTGCCCACACAAACTCCACCCACATAAACCCTGCCCACATAAACCCTGTCCACATAAATGCCCTCCCACAAGCCCCGCCCACACACGCCCCTCCCACCGAAGCCCCGCCCACACAAGCCCCACCCACACAAGCCCCACCCCCCTCCCCCCCCCCGTGCGCCCCCACCTTTGACCCACCACCCCCCTCATCCCACCCCCACCCTTCCCCACACACACACATGGGGAGGGGAGGGATGGGATGAGGGGGTGATGGGTCATTGGGGGAGCGCACCTACCCCCCCTTCATGTCTTAATCCTTTTTTGGAAATTTAAAATCAAGTAATTGTAAACAAAACAAATATAATTTATTAAAATTGAAAATATTAAATATTCATTTGCGAGAATGTATAATCTTTCCCAGCAATCTTCTTCAGATGTCTTGTGATTTCGAAACTCAGACACCATATTCTGTTTTGAAACAAAAAGTGGATAATAATTAGGTTTTATAAAGATAATTACATGGTAATATGAGTAAGCTTGTTGTTGGTTCTAAGTTCAAGCCTCGTTGACCACTGAATTAACACACCAGGAGCCTGTCATCCTTTCAAGGCCAATAAAATGAATTCCAGTGTACTGGCAAAACCGCGTCCAAACTAATGATGCAACCAACAGAAGACGACATTCTAAAGAGAGAGTGATATTAATAATTCAGAAACATTTACCTCCAGAAAATCATGTGTTGTACAAGATTGCTTCAACAGCTGATGTTGTGTGATAGTGCTGAAAAAAAATAAAATAATAAGTCAAGGGTATAGATGGAGAGACAGACAGAGAGAGGTAGGTAGAAAGACAGACAGACAGAGATACAAAGAGACAGACAAACAGACACACACACACACGCACACACATATATATATATATATATATATATATATATATATATATATATATATATATATATATATATATATATATATATATATATATATATATATATACACACACAGCTACACACATATATACACACACAGCTACACACATATATATATATATATATATATATATATATATATATATATATATATATATATATATACACACACACATACACACATAGACACACATATATATATATATACACACACACACACACACACACACACACACACACACACACACACACACACACACACACAGACACACATATATATATATATACACACACACACGCGTGTCTCACCATTGGTTTAATTCATTCGAGATCAGAGGCCGTGATAAGACTTCGTACCAGTCATTATAAATGTTTTTCAATTCTCTTCTAAAATCATTGACCTCTTCAATAAGAGCATTCATTTGATGCACCTCATCGTGATATGTAAACTCCACTTCTTCCAAGGACCTGTCAGGAAAAAAAAAAATATTTTCGCATTATCACGATTTAATTTATAATCAATTGCTTCATCGTTCAAAGAGGAACCAATACACAGGCTTACCAACTTTGTGTTGAGCTGTTTTTTTCATCGGAAGAGAGCGAGTCCATGTCTCTGGGCCGTGATAAGACGTCGTGTCAGTCTTTAAAAATGTTTTTCAATTCTCTTCTAAGATGATTGACCTCTTCAATAAGAACATTAATTTCATGCACCTCGTCGTGATATGTAAACTGCTCTTCTTCCAAGGACCTGACAAGAAAAAAAATATATATCAGAATTATCACGATTTAATTTATAATCAATTGCTTCATCGTTCAAAGCGGAACCAACTTACCAACTTTGTGTTGAGCTGTTTTGTTCGCGGAAGAAAGATCGCTCATGTCTCAGTTGTAAAAATGAAAATCCCGTCTGGCAGAAACTTTGTCTGGCGAATCACTTGTAAGACAACATGAGGAAATTACCTAATCATTGGGTGTAGCCACAGGAAATGACACTTCGGGTGAGCAGCTTGGAAAATAACTGGGCGATTATATTCTCAAATTGTATGAATCATTTTCAAAACATACTGAAAATGCCCTAAAATGGTTTTGATTAAACATGTTTTCAGTTCGTGTTCCGAGATAAAATATAAACACGAGACCTTGTCTCACAGAATAGTTCCTGTTTTTCTTTTCACAGCACGACCGTGTCAAAAAAACACTTCCTCATTTTCACGGCATGAACTGAAAACATTTGAAACAAAACTTTTTTATGGCGTGGTTTATACACAAAAATGATTTGCAACTCGGGCGGTGGCCAGATGAGATCATAAAGAGAAGTTTATCATTTCGTAATGGCACAAAAGGGGTATCTTAAAAAATATAAACATTCAAATGTTTTGTTTTTCAATATTTTAGATGGGGATTATTGTGCAAAGAAAATTAAACTATTGAAGGAATTTGAGAATGAACAAATCTTTATAGGTTCAATGAGTGAGCTGTTCAACCCCCAGGTGTTCACTTCAATGAGGTTCAACCTCCAGGTTAAAAGGGGAGACAAATAAATATACCTTGGGATAAAAAGGGGGTTTATTTTTAGGGAAAAATAATAGGAATCGCTGAAAATCCCCCATTCATTTACATGGGGAAAAGTGAGCCAGAACCAGTATATCCACCCTACTAATATACGTGTAGTTAGGTCCCTTCCTTTTGTCTGGTGGGAAGACGAGGGAGTGTGTTGCGATGGGCTATAGTTACGATTAATAAATCATTTTTTCCCTTTCATTTTATTAAATAATTTTCCCCTCCATTCCACTTCCCACTCTTCCTCATTTATTTTCTGAGGTGAATTTCCTCGCACCCGTCTCGCTTACCATAGCGTACCACCGACTACCCACTGTAGCTGGAGTCTCGTTTTCTGAGGCAGAATCCCGAAGTTCACGATGAAAGCCGCATCGGCTTCCACCTTTCCAAACCCAGACACGCGTGGTGTGGGCGGGCTAGACCGGCGTCTGGCCGAAACCCCACCCAGAAAGGCGGACCACATGAAGGCCCGGTGCAATCGGAATGCTCGGATCAGACGATGATGTCACCGCAATGGCTCCTCCCCGAGCTCCGGGCTGTATAAAGCACGGACGTCTGAGTTGGTCGTTGTCGTTGGAATTGTGAAGAAGTTTGGGAGGTTGAAGAGAATTGGGAGTTGTTGTGGTCAAGTCGAAGTTGGGGTCGTTGGAGAGGTGGAAGAGAATTGTGAGTTGTTTGGTCGTTGAAGAGAATTGCAGGTTGAAGAGAATTGTTGTGAAAGTGTTCCTTCTGCCTGGCTCTGCCTTCGTCTGGCCTCGACGGCCCGAATACTGTACTGGTCGTTGCCCACACGACCCCGACCAAACCTCTGACCTGGACCTGCCTACTACTCATCTTTCACCTCTTGGACTCCACCATACACGATTACCACATGTGCGGCTGTGGACAGAACTGCACAGCTTTTGTCGGGTGCCACACCACGGAGCATCCCTTCCCCTGAAAAGCTCAGGTACCAAAAACTGTGACCTCAACTCCCTCTCTCCATGGCTGTAAAAGTCCCTTTTCTTTTCATTGGGGTTATTTCGTCTGAGTGTGTTGGCGCCTGTCCGTTAGATAAGCCTGTATAAGATTTTTATTGTTGCTTTATTAATCTCGCGTCAAGTCTGCACTGTGTCCACTTTTGTAAGTTGCTTGTAAAATTGCCGCACCACAACTCTCTCATCTTTCCCCTGCATTATATACCGAATAAACCTTTTTGTTGTGCCACATACTTTTCCCCACTTATTGTAAATAAATAATTGCAGAAATGTTCCCAGCTCGTCTTTGTCTTTTCCTCCATTGGTCAAGCATGGTTCGAATCTGAGTTTAGCCGGGTCTTTATTCCCAATAATCCATTCCTTCTCGCCAGTACGTCCTTGGCAGTGCCGCTCGACTGCATCCGATCCGGAAAGGTAGTCGGTAGTTGGTGGAGTGATCCGGTTCGGGCAAGGAGTACCGAGGGCGTGGTTCCCCGGTAGTCGAAACCGCGTGGTTAATGGGGTAAGTTGATTCTCGACAGGAGGACCCTACGCCACGTGGTTGAGGTATTGGCGTCCACGGTCGGTTACGCGACCCGCCGTGTCACGGAATTATCCATGAGCGACGGCCTACAATTCCAGGGAATCGACGTAGTTTCCCCCACCTCGTGGTCGTTTTCTCCGCCAGACCCCTGGCCCGCAACAATACTTAAAAACGCTCAAAGCTACTAATTTGAAAACTATCGCACTTACAAAAGCGATTTGTAGGTATGACGATCAAGCATTCAATGATATGAGTGAGGAAAGTGAAAAAAAAATTTTGAGCGCTTTCTGATTTTGTTGTTAAGAAACTGTTGCGGCATGTTCCAAGTCAAGGAATTTTTGAGCAGGCCGAACAAAATGGTGGTTTAAGAACCCAGCGATGTGACAGAGGGCTGACCAAGATGGCGCGCCACCGTCTTGGTAAAGTATGTTTTGTTTTTTGTAATGAGCAACTTAGAAATTATCTTTAAAAAGGGTGTTTAAAGGGGTGATTCTCGACAGGAGGACCCTACGCCACGCGGTTGAGGTATTGGCGTCCACGGTCGGTTAAGCGACCCGCCGCGTCATGGAATTATCTGTGAGCGACAGCCGACAATTCCAGGGAGTCTGGTGGGAATCAATGTAGTTTCCCCCACCTAGTGGTCGTTTTCTCCGCCAGACCCCTGGCCCGCAACAATACATAAAAATGCTCCAAGCTACTAATTTGAAAACTATCGCACTTACAAAAGCGATTTGTAGGTATGACGATCAAGCATTCAATGATATGAGTGAGTAAAGTGAAAAAAAAAATTGAGCGCTTTATGATTTTGTCGTTAAGAAACTGTTGCGGCCTGTTCCAAGTTAAGGAATTTTTGAGCAGGCCGAACAAAATGGTGGTTTAAGAACCCAGCGATGTGACAGAGGGCTGACCAAGATGGCGTGCCACCATCTTGGTAAAGTATGTTTTGTTTTTTGTGATGAGCGACTTCTAAATTATCTTTTAAAAGGGTTGTTTAAATTTACCCAAACAACCAATGTTCATTCCTGCATTCCCCTGGAGTTTCCTTGGTATGCATCAAAAGTTTGGGGCCTATTGGTTTCATTTTGGAGTTATGGAGGAGACACACTGACTGACACACACACACACACGATTACAAACTAGCAAAGGTACCCAGCAAATTCTGCATCCCTCCTCCACTCCCACCGGTTCCCCATGCTCTCCGGACTTCCACCCTTCAATCCCCACCCCCCATCTCTCCAGACTCCCACCTCACCCCTTCCCGTTTCTCCCTCCTCCCACTCCACCGTACGCCTTCTCCTCCCTCCAGACTCCCACACCACACCTTCCTCTTCCTCGGTCTCCCACACCACCACTCCCCTCTTCCCTGACTCTCACCCCTTCCCCATGACAGGTGCGGGCTATCGTATTCAAAATATACCATTATCTCGCAATAATGTCAGTCAAGCTATGGCTCAACAGAATACTTGTCTAAATGTGGATACCAGCGGTGAAGGGACCATGGCTGTCTTGCCACCGGCAAAGAATGTAACAACTGTGAACGGAAGGGTCATTTTGAAAGAGAAAGTAGGTCCATGCCCAAGCAGTCGGTCCACACCACTCTTCGCATGGACACACAAGAGGTGAATGTTTTGGTTGACGAAACAGATCGGCTATTCATTGACGGCCTTGATTCGGCAGTGCCAGTTGAGAACCTCTATGTTTGCAAATCAATAGAAGGAGCTAAATTGAAGGTCAAACTGGACACTAGCATGCAAACATATGTCATGCTGTCGTCCTTTTTCGACAAGTTACCGACGAAGCCTGAAGTCCAGAAATCTTCTGTAACTCTGACGGCGAACGGATGACATAAAGTGCCCCACAAAGGCAAGACTGACTTATTCTGGAAGCAAGCAGCAAAAAGGGGAACTTTGAATTCTACATTGTTGACACTTCGGCACCGCCAATTCTGGGGTTACAAGCAAGTGCTGCCCTTGATCTTATTCAAATCGTTGCTGATAAGGACTATGTAAGCATGTGTTTTGTTCGTGCTCACCATGCACCACTCAAGCAGAGCGAAGTCATGCATAATTACGCAGATGTGTTTGTAGGTTTAGGTAGGTTTGTTCACCCATTCCACATTCGGTTAGAAGACAGAGCTTCACCAGTTATCAAGGCTTCATGGAGAGAACCCCACAGTTTACACATGCACCTTAAAAAGAAACTGTCTGACATGGAGGTTTGGGAGGTCATATCACCGATTGATGCTTCCATAGACTGGGTCCATAACTTTGTTATCGCCAAAAAAAGGGACAAGTCTTTGAGGTTGTGCCTTGACCCTCGTAAGCTAAATAAGGCTGTAAAATGGGAGCAACACCAGATACCTACGACTGAAGATGTAATCACCCAACTGGGGGGGAGGGTAAGAAGTTTTTCTCCATCTTCAACCAAAAGATTCATTTTGGCAAGTGGTGCTCAATTCAGACAGTGCTTCAAATTGTACTTTCAATATCCCATTCGGACGATACTGTTTTAGCAGAATGCCATTCGGGCTTTGTTCTGCAAGTGAAGTGTTGCAGACTAGGAATGAATGAACGTTCGGAGATATTGAAGGTGTATGCTTTATCGCTGATGAAATGATTCCCACTGGCATTGATAATGCTCGGCATGACGAGTACGTGAGGAAACTCCTTGATCAGGCCAGAGCCAGCGCGGAGTGAAATTTAACTGGGCAGAAGATCCAATGGAAGGTATCAGAGGTCAGGTTCATGGGACACATTGTCCCTGCTGATGGTTTAAAGCAAGATCAGGAAAAGGTCCAAGCAATCATGGATATGCCAATACAATGCCCACAAGCAAGGCTGACTTACGGCATGCAATGGGCATGATCAACTACTTATCGTGTTTCATTCCGGACACGTCATCAATCACCACCCCACTTCGGAAAATGTTGAAGAAAGATTCACAGTGGCAATGACATCTGGAGCAGGCAGCAACATTCAGCAAGCGAAAACAAACTATCTCATCTGTATGACGGCTATTCTGCAGCGGAAAGGCTCCCCAGGCAAAACTTCCCGGCGAATTCTTTGAACCGTTAAGACCATCTGTTGCGCAGGCTGACGCATCATCAAACGGCCTGGGAGCCTGTCTGCTGCAGGATGGCCGGCCAGTCGCATATGCATCCCCTTCACTGTCCACTGCTGAAAAGAACTATGCCCAGAGTGAGAAAGAGATCTTCGGGGTGATATTTTCCTCGGAGAAGTTTCACCACTATGCCTATGGATACAAGACTGAGGTGCAGACCAACCATCAACCTCGAGTGACTATTGCCAAAAAACACTGTATGGACCTTCACCGAGGCTTCAGTTGATGCTACTTCGACTTATGCGTTACGACGTGTTTGGAAAACAGGTTCCTGGGAAGTTATTACATGTACATTCTTGATTGTTGTCCATATCCAGCACACTCCAGTACACTCCAGCAAACTTCAATAGAATGCAATTCACCACACCAAACACCTGACATTCTTCTCACCTCACCAGATGTCCAGAACATTTAAAGACGATGTGATGTAATATCTTTTTTTCCCTTGATTCGATGGAGGCATTTTAGATAATTCAAAATTCTGGATAATTGATTTTTCTTATTTTCAGATTTGCTAAAGTTTGTCTACCCTTTCGCTAATCTTGATGTAGTAGCTGCAGATTTTGTACTCCTGAGTTTACATCTATTTCGGTTTTCGATGGTGATTTGTGTGCTCGTTGGAGGTGAAGGATGTTTTGTGTTTACTTGATCTTGTAGATCGAGTGTTTGTGTCACTTCTTGTTCAGTGAAGAGTCATTATTATACCTGGTGCTCGTTCCCACATGCTGGTCTGATTACTACAAAAAAATGCTCATTGGAGGTGAGATATTTACGAACCCATCGAAAACGGGTACCTGGCTGGTCAGGTTTATTACAGAGATGGTGAACAGCAGTTGGTCCATGATGGAGGCGACACAACCCATGTCACCCGAGCGCCCTCTATGAATACATCGGTACATATCACGATATCAGTTTAAGCCTGGTGTTGGTTAATGGTTGAGGTGGCTGGTTTCCAGTTTTTCTCAGTCACCTTAAACACATTTCCTGAAACAACATCCCACTTAACCAAAACAGATAACACACAAAACAAAACAGTCTTGTGGTTTGCAAAACTTCAAAAATCCTTTGCAAAATGCAATAATGCTGTCAAATCTCAAAATACACATCTCAAAATGATACATTTGTCATCAAATGAAAAGCTCACTGAATCAAGCATTTCAAAAAGGTGCAATAAATTCAAAATATAAACATCGGAATGTTTCACCCTTTCAATTTTTTTTTCATACAAATTTTACCGGTTTACTCTTCTTGCTTTACATGAGTGCGTGCCCGTACGTGGGTGGCTGTACGTGCAAAAGAAGAAGAATTGTGACGTCAACCGTGATGTCATAGCACCGTGTACTGTCATTGGTTTGGTAAATAAATAGCCAAAACTTGGGAACCACTTGTCCGATTAATATCAAACCTTGAAAAGGCACATCCACAGGGCCCCAGCAATATACCTGGCAAGTTTCAATTAGATCGGAGCAGTGGTTGTCGAGAAACAGCGGTCACACACACACACACACACACACACACACACACACACACACACACACACACACACACACACACACACACACACACACACACACACACACACACACACACACACAGATTGCTGGAATTATCGATATTGTTTCGATTAGATCGGACTAACCGTATCATAAATGGCCATAACTTGGGAAACAGCTGAAACAGATGAAGAAAAATGATATCAAACCTTGAAAAGGCACATACTCAGGTCCCCAGCGTCAATTGTGACGTAATATTAAACAAAGAAGAAGAAGAATTGTAACGTCAATCGTGACGTCATCGCACCGTGTCCTGTCATTGGTTTGGTAAATTAATGGCCATAACTTGGGAATCATTTGTCCAATTAATATAAACCTTGAAAAGGCACATCCACAGGGCCCAGCAATATACCTGGCAAGTTTAAATTCGATCGGACCAGTGGTTGTCGAGAAACAGCGGTTGCAGACAGACACACGGACACACACAAAGAGATTGCTGGAATTACAGATAGATATTGGAAATTGTGTCATTTCACTGGACATCTTACAGATTAAGTGAATATGTTTTTATGGATATAGGGTTCGAGTCCGACCAGGAGGGGAAGCACTCTGGTTCCTCCCAAACACCCGGTCCTGAGGCCACAGGGAACAGATAACTCCGCATGCTGGCGGTTTGCTGAGAAACCATGAACGCCGATTGGTACCGTCAATCCAAGCAGGGTTACACTACTTTGTGTGTTACCATTTCTGGTAGATTGACCCCACCAAGAAAGTTTTGTGCCCTCGATGCATACTAGTGTGAACTTACCATATCAGGTTCAGCCGAGCAGAGCTGCCAAGTACGCACCGGCCAAGAAGAGCAAATTAGTGGGGCAGAACTTCCCGTCTTCCCTGTGTGTGGACCATGCTTGAGCAATGGAGGAAAATACAGAATGAGCTGGGTACATTTATAATACAAGCAATTTATTATTCAGGTGAGGAAAGGGCATGCGGCACAATAATGAAAGGTTTTATTACAAGCAATATTGTTGCGGGGCCAGGCGTCGGCCACGAGAACGACCGCGAGATGGAGCTGCAGAGTCAGCTCGACCGATCGCCCGTAATTCAGATCGTACTTCTTACGGAAAACTCCGGAAAAGTACGGGTCCCTTTTTGGACCGAACTCGCCAATAGACAGACCACGTGGGGTCGGGTCGATTGCCAATTTCAATTTACCTAAATACCCACTTGGTCCAACCTACAGGGGAAATTCACCCTCGACGGCACCCGTACGGAACGAGCTGCTTGGCGTACTCGTTCCATGTGCGATCCAAGCGGTTTGATCGCCGAGCTCCGTCGGTCCCGAATACCCTTTTACAATGGCAACGGCCTGGCTGACTTTCCAACACGCAGCATGCTCAGTCAATGAAAGAATAGACGCAAACGAGCTGAAACATTCAACAATCGGGGTATTTATTCACAATTGGGGATGAGGGAGAGCACATAACGGCAGAGCGAAACCGAATATTACAAAGCACGTATGCAAGGTATGTACAACAAGAGCACTTATACAGTTCATGACTTACTATACTGGCGCCACAAACACACATACGCACACACCCAAAGAATCGGACCAATGGTCTTTATTTGGACCTCCAGCCCGGAGGACAGTCGGGCTGAAGACCAGATTCTGCCTCGGACCTGCCCACCTCGTGTGGTCTTCGAGTTGTTCGGACAGGGCACCAACGAGGGCGAGCTGAATCCGACCTCCGCGAGCCGCGATCAGCTTGCTGAGCTCCGGCAGATCCCCTCGTGCTCCGGAACACACGCTGGTGAGACAAGGCCTGATCCCTCCCAATCTGCTGCGTCGATTCCCCCGAAGAACCACCAACCAAGAACAGCAAAATAACCGAACCAGAACAGAGCGACAAGACCTGTGAACAAGAACCAAGGAGGACTCAGAAGAACTAATTTCTGTCTCTCTCTTCCCTTCTTATCCCTCTCGGGCGCGGCTCACTTCCGGCATGACTTATTCGCTGTCGGTGGGGGGTGTCACATCCCATTTCTTTGAGTCCCCCACGCGAGCCGATTTATGTCCATATTCGGGCATGGAATTCAGTTCGTTCAGCATTGGGTGGGGGCTGTCGCAACCCATTTCTCGGAGTCGCTCACGCGAGCCGATTTATGTCCATATTAGGGCATAGAATTCAGTTCGCCCAGCGTTGGGTGGGGGCTGTCGCAACCCATTTCTGGGAGTTGTTATCGTTGGTGTTGGTGTTCTTATCATTGGTGTTGTAAAATAAAAGAAAACCTGACCATTAAAATAACTTCACAGCGCATTTACATTTATTCACCCATTAGACTAGGGGATGGATTCAAACGAGAAACACATACTTATCGAAATAACTCAGCTGTAGGAACCTGAAAGTCTGTGTGCTCATGGCTTCCAGATTCGCACCAATATGTACAGCAAGGGAAAATAAGGATTTGTGGGGTGCAGCAAAAGAAATACAAGTATTTATAAAAGAGGACACGGTGCAGAGCTAACCCAAAACAAATAACTTGCACATTCTTAACTTTGTACTAACACGATGGGCACCATCAGACTCACACCCGAAGAAATTAGAACAGCAAGTAAGACAGAGACATTTCAAGGTGATTGCGACCTTTCAAATACCTGGCACAGTCAACGGATCAGTGCAAACCCAGTCACTTAGGAGGAGGGAGGAGGGAAGAAAACTGGGGGGTGTCTCGGGTGCACGAGTGGGGAAGTGCAATGAAATGAAAGTGGGGTGCAGGGAAGGAAAAATGAGAAGAGATGTGTGTCTGTAGGTTGCTCTTTTAGATGTTGTGCATCCATTACAGATGAGACAGAAGATAAGAGACAGAAAGTGTGAAAGAAAAGCTTACAATGGCATGTGAGAAGGTCTGTAAATGTAAAGTGTTAATGGTCGATGATCAGTCTGGCGTCCCACCCACTCAGCAACAAATTGCAAATTGCAAATGTTGGGAGCAACAAATTTAGGATTTTGGTGATATTTGGGTCCATCAGTGGGCATGTTTTAGTGTCTTCAAGGATTGTTGAGATGTCATCAGGCCTGCTGGCTTGGCCATCCCACATAACACCAACTCTTCCTCGAATGTGGACGGCGTAGGCAAGTAACCCTTATAGCACCTCAGGCTGGTGTCCGAAATTGCTGATCCATTCTTATAATGTGCTCGGTGGATCAAAATATGAATTAATTTGAATGCTTTATTCAATTGTTTATCATTTCAGAATGTTTACGATTCATGTTCATATTTTGATTAAAATTAAAAATTAAACGTTCATAGGATGGGGGATAAGAACTCGGGGTTTCTTGTCGACTAAAAAATGGTTAGAAAATGTCACAACACACAGCGTGCTCTCTTTCTTCAATGCTGGTTAGTTCAGGATCATGATAAAGCAACAAAAAGTATTATTTATACCAACAACACGGCTCTCAGCATACTCCTAATCATCATTACACAATTCCAACACCTTGAGAAGGCTCTCCACCAGTTATTGGAGTCACCAAATCAAATTGTAACAGTTTAACTGTTTGTGACCTTCTTTCTGCATGCACATCGCAGTCCTTTAAATTCTGTCTTTTTTAAAAAACAAACTGTGAATACTCCTCTGAATTTTCACCTTTTTTGAGGAACTACATTGTGTCGTCGTCGTCGTTTTAAATTGTATATTAAAATGACAATAACAGAAACTATACCGAAAATACCTAATTGATATCAATCTTTGTAAACAATGTTTGGTAACTAACAGATTCTGATTTTTGGCATCATGTATTGATCCACTTCAAAAACCTAAACATAATTAAACACTTTAAACATTTTCTAAAATGTAATGTTTTTGGTTCACGAGTCAGTAAGTGACCACTATATTCGTTATGGGTGTGTGTCTGTCTGTCTGTCTGTCTGTCTGCCTGTCTGTCCCGAGAATAGCTCCAAGGGTTTTGATCCGATCCTGATAAAATTTGGGTGGGAGGTTTATATCATGATCTATTTGTGTTTTTGTGACTATGGGCGAGCTGCGCCCATTGCGGGCGGAGCCACGCCAAAAAAACACGTGTTTTTAGGGGGTAGGCAATTTCAAGTTCCATCTTCTCCGAGGGGGTTTGTCGAATCTGGCAGGGGAATCGGTATTTGGTTAGCCCAATGGCACCTGCAGAGCCCCACGGATATCGATTTTTCATTTTCGTCCCAAGATCAAGGTCACAAGGTCACGAACTTAGAAAATATCAAAAAAATCAAAAAATGTCAAAAAAAAATCAATAAATTGGGCATCGAGCTCCGAGGGTTTTCAACTGTTTCGAATGAAAGTTGGTGTGCAAGTAGTGCTCTTCGAGTACTACAACTTTCATCACTTACGTTTTTCCCGATTCCCGCCAGTTTGCCCGTGGCGTCCCCTCGTGAACCATCGCCGTCTCCAGACTTGTAAAATTTAAAATCTCGTACTTCAAAGAAACATAAATGTGCAACATCCATCTCTCATCTTCAAGGTGACTGCCTGAATTACTGTTTTGCCATCATCACTCAAACACAGACGGTGATGGTTCGTGACACCCTAAGCACACCAATTGACACATTGTTTTACTTGCGGGACAGGGTGTCATTCGATTTAGAAGACAAAATGTTTTTTCACTTGCTATTTATATTTGCAAAGCCATAGGTGTGAAATCCAAGCCACACGGCATTGTTGAGCCTTTGACACAACAAACACCCCATTTATCAGATCAATCTTCCACTTGTGAACACAAAAGGGCTTGGAGGGACGTGTACTCTGGTCTGGAATCGAATCCCGACCCAGCTACAAACTGCCATCCTGGTGCTTCGCAAAACAGGGTGAGGCACCAATGTGTGTGCCGCCCCTCGGATGGACGTTAAACTGGAAGTCCCATGTGACGGTAATAGTTGGTGAATGTTAAACATCCCACGGTGCTCTTCGCAAAGAGTAGTCGCATTATCGCCAGCACCCTGGACAAATGACAAATTCCTACTCGAACATACATCAGCTGCACAGTGATTGTCAGCACCTTTCCACTCCACCACCCTGCCAGGATTTCCCAGCGCTCTCATTGGTGCAAGGACACCTTCCCAAGAAGCAGCACTGCCCCTGTGGGGCTCCGAAGCTGAAAATGGCTCCATTTGCCCCCAAACTCTGCTATGTGATGGAGCTCCAGAATTAACATGGAGTGCGGGTTTCTGGGAGTGCTTTCTGGCCATGAATATGTGCTGGGTACCAAATGGGGGGTCGCAATTGAGTGGAGTGCCAGGGCTATTCAGCCGACATTGAACAGATTCCAGTGCATACCTGCGCTTCGAGCTACATTAGTGGGGCAACTTAGCATAACAATTGTGCATTTTGTGAGGAAAGCACCAAATTTGGCACACTAGTAGCATAACATATTATGAACAGATTTGGATATTGGGCCATCTCAAATTCAGCCGCTGATGGCTGTGGCAGCCATTTTCCAAAATGGCCACTAGCGGTTACTGTAATTTCACTCCAACATTGGTTTGAACATTTATTAAAATCTGAATTAAGAAAACCATAACCTGTAGCCACCTCAAGTTTAAAGATAGCCACCATTTTGCAAGATAGCTGCTAATTATTTGTTGTACCGGACGACTATCTCAGTCATAGAAATTGGTTGTTAAGAATGGTGGCAAACGAATCGCGGGCTGCGTCTGATTGATATTGTTGCGGTTGTGGAAATTCGCATTACACCATAAAGAGTCCTCAGGTGAGATATATCGGTAAGTTCATGTGTAGTTAGCCAGAAACCCGTTGTATAGAGGGAATATGTGTGATTCATCCGGGCTGCGACGCTTTGAGTTAGCCATTTTTCTTTCTCTGTTGTTATTTTCGACCATTAAGCCGCCAACAACTCAAACACCACCCCAACAACCAAATCACCACCATCAGCAACGCCCCCGAACAACTCCACAAAACCGCCACTACCTTCACCTCCACAACCCAACCCCACAAGCATCGCCTCACCCGCCATTCTCTGACGCTCAACAACGCCCCTGAACAACTCCACCACCTTCACCTTTCTCCTTCACAACCAGCAACCGCACCACCTGTGAACACTGAACGTCGGGCTGTCTAGGGCCCGTTCGGCGATTGGTGCCAAACGCATCGAGCCGCGAGCGCGAATGGCGGCCTTTCCGAGGGAGAAATTCGGATCAGAAAGGCTTCACGCCCCTTTTTCTCCGTCCAATGGGCGAGCGTCGGGCGGTATGGCCCCGCCTCCAATCACGATGAACGTGGATTCTGTACGAGAGGAATTCAGATCAAAAAGGCTTCACACCCCCTTTTTGCCGCACCAATGGCTGAACAGAGGGTGGCGTGGCCCCACCTCCAATCGCGTTTTGATCCGAATATTTGCATATAGGCTCCTCCTGAGGCCTATAAAGACGCGAGCATAAAGACTCAGGTGTTGAGTTGAGTTGAGTTGCAGTTGAGTTGCAGTTGAGTTGAGTTGAGTTGAGTTGCAGTTGAGTTGAGTTGAGTTCAGTTCAGTGCGGGTCGAGTGGAGTTCACGCAGTTCAGTTGCAGACGGCTGGTCGAGTTCAAGTTCGAGTCAAGTGAAGACGGCGGTCGGCAACGAGGTTGCGGTGTGGGGGTCGCTCGTCTCGTCGTGGGGTCCAAGCCAGCCAGCCATTCCCCTCTCCCTGAGCATCAGCAATTCCCCCCCCCCATCCGTGCTGAGATAGTGCCGGGGGGCCCCGTTCCTCCCCAACCCTAAACGTGGTGCCAACAAAACTGCTTGCGCGGAGCATGCCGGAGAGGGCTCGCCGACCACGCCAGGGGCACGGAGTCGGGGCGCAGCTGCGCGAACATTGCGGCTTGCCCGCCATCGCGTCACGAGGACGCGGGTAAGACCTTCTCGGTCTCGTGGACCTGGCCGCTCCTCCAGGATCCACGCACATTTGGTCCACGGACCTGTCTGCCTCCTTGCCTGTGAGGGTGGCATTCTTTCCTTTGCTTTTTGCATGAGTGATGTGGCGCCGAGTCCCGACAAGTAGAACTGTATAAGTGTTGTAAATAATTGCCCTTTTATTCGGTCATATTGCATTTGCTTTTGTTGCATCTTGTCTTGACTGTAATATACGTGCCTTCTGCGTTTCCGTAATATATGTGCATTGCATGTTGAACTGTTTCCTGCTTTGCTTCGTCTCCTTCCTTTTATTGAATCTCCATCTTGCATCACGTAAGGGATTCGTAGTGGGTTTCAACATCCCGGTAATTAATCGGAACCGTCAAGGCCGACGATAACTCCGCTCAGTTATCCCTGTAATACGGAACGAACTGCTAAAGCGGTTCGTGTCCGGAGTCGGCCTGTGGCGTGGTACAACTCCTCGGTACGCTACTCGCGCGAGTACTTAGGTAAATCGACCATTCGGCGATCGGACCATATTTTGCGCGGGTAGAATGCGGACTGAGTTGTGGTGAGGTTAAACCCCCACCCGTGACTGGCCCCGGTTGGTAGTTCCCGGAGGGTCACGACTGAATTGTCCATTCCAGTGGGCGAGGCGGCCGCTTTTGGCTACACGCGGTTGATCGCACGCCGGCGGGCGCGAATTCGCAACAATATAAATACCAACATCGCTTATGTAAAGTCAGTGGTTGTTGAGCATGGTGGCAAACAAATCACGGGCTGCGTCTCATTCATATGAATACCGATATCTCACTCATAGAAATTGATCGAGAGATGTCTGATTTAAATGTTCTGAATCGGTGACACAGTCTGCTCTGTTAATATTCTCTCAATTTTGTGAGCACTCTCCCTCACACACACACAAAGCTGTGCATTCAAGTGCGGCCTTTTTGCACTTGCAACGCTTCAGACAGCTCTTCTTGCACTTGCATGATACTAGCTCATAGCAGGTGTGGGCTGCTTTGGGTAGCTTGGTCCAGTGTGGCTCGTACACCCCCTCGTCATTCTTGACCCAGCCCCAGCTGGATGGAGGAGGCAGCTCTGGCGTTGGTAGCAGTGTTTGACCCCACACATGGCCTCCTTGGTAGGCCGCCCTCTTCACATGCTCCTCCAGAGCTGCCTTGGTTGGCGGGATCAGCTGCACGTTGTTCTTCTTCGCGAAGAGTTTCTTCCGGGCCTTGTCAATGTCGTTGCACGTGCTGGTTCTGTCAGAGAGCAATATGACGAACCTCTCGATGGTGTGCATGACATCGTCTGGTATGCCACTTGGTGCAGAGGATAGCTTCAGCAGTGCATCTGTAAGTTCTGGCAGAACGGTCCAGATTGTCCAAGCAGTCTTCTTACCATATCCAGCAAAGCTAGATACAGTGTCACACCCAGTCAGAGCGTGAAACATTGGGAGTACCTGTGCCTTCTCTGGTCCTAGGCCAGCTGCTATTTTGTGGGCTGCCAGGTACCGAAAACTCTTCCCAGTGCCAAATGCTAGCCACAGTTCATCTTCTGGTTGCAGTCCCTGGGCCACTGACACAGCCAACACCACAACATCGGTGTCAACTGTCTTGATCAGTATCTTGTGGTGACCATGGTTGGCTGCATGGGATGTATGCAACAACATTCGACTGTCAGCTTCTTCATGGCTGCATGGGGCGAGCAAGGCCAGGTCAAGCAGCGGTGGCTTGCTCAGGACTGTCTCTCCATCAGTGATAACCAGCTGCTTGTCATCCTGGTCAAACCACCTGAAGATAACTTCTGATAGGAACTTGAACAGCTCGGTCTTGTTGGTGTCCACTTGGAGGAAGTTCTGCCAGTTTCCAGGTATAACTGCTGCTCCGACCACGCGTCTACACACTCCTTTTCCATGCTTTGATCTTGCACTGCTTTTCAGTGAATCAGCAACGTAGCGGTCCCAGACCAGGTCCAGGTGTGACACAGTCTGAAGCTTTGTTGACAGGTACAGTATGAAGACATCCTGGGCATAGTCATCAAAGTTCTTGGCTACCGCAGGCTTCAGTATCTGGACAATGACTGCCCCATCAAGAACTAGGCTGGTGGTATCAGGAGCCTCTGATTGGGCATTGGAGAACTCTTCAAAGCATTTGAGGAGATCACTCTTCGTACCTAGATGGAGACCTTCTCCATCGGAGAGAGCTGGAGGACACGCTTGATTCTCATGACGAAAGAACTCTTCAACGTTTCCATCCCTCGTCTGGCAACCGATGTAGAGCCGTGAGAAAAGTGCCACGTCGTTCCTGAGAATGGCCAGCTGCTGTTTCCCTTTGCTCACACTTCTCGGGGTGGAAGTGCTAAACACCTTCAGCTTGTTCTGACGAATTGCATCATCAATTGGCTTGGTCCTTTCCACCAGACATTCTCTGGTGAAAGCCTGGAACTGCTCTTGGCCAATCTTCTTCATATTCCTGACATTCTCAACTGCAGCAGAACCTGTGTCTTAATAAGAATCTGTGTCTTAATAAGACTAATTAGTCCACTTTAACTTTTTTTTTTCAACCAAATCAAATTGTTACTTTCTCTGACCATTATTGGACCTTGATTAGTAAATAAACTTTCACTATCAACCTGCATTCCTCTCCAGTAAAGCAGATATGTGTCATAACAGTAACCACTGGCGGCCATTTTGAAAAATGGCTGCCACAGCCATCAGCGGCTGAATTTGAGATGGCCCAATATCCAAATCTGTTCATAATATGATAGGCTGCTAGTGTGCCAAAGTTGGTGCTTTCCTCACAAAATGCACAATTGTTATGCTATATTTAGCTAAGTTGCCCCACTACATGCCAATATGCTCCGAACACAAGCCTCTGCCATGGTAGGTAGCGTCTATGGTTCCCCAGTACCCTCAAAGGACAGTTGTAAGCATCTGGGGTGCTGACTGTGGTTGTGGAGTTTGTAGCAGTTGTGGTGAGGTGAATGAAGTATTGTGGAGTTTGCAGTGAGGTGGTTGAAGCGTTTGGAGCGGTTGTGGTGAGGTGGTTGAAGCGTTTGTGGTGAGGAGGGTGAGCGTAGGATATTGTGTGCATTTTTCGGAAGGTGTTGTGGTGGGTGTATAAAGGTTTTAGCATTGTGGTTCCATCCATCCATTTGGACCATACTCGGTGCAGGGAGTTGGTGCTGCCTAAGCAGTCTCCTTGGCTATTGGGTACAATCCTGGATGGGTTGCCACTCCGACACAGGATACCAACATGCTGGCATTCATTTTGCTGACCTCGGAAGAATAATAGGCAGAGTCAACCCCACTTGGTATTAATTCAACAGCCTAGTGGGATTTGAATTCAGGATCCGAGGATTCCAAGTCCACCACCCCAACCATTAAGCCAATACCAGGCATGTTGTGGTTCGAGTACGGAGAAGGTTGAAGCAAGTTGTCCATTGGGGAATGGCACGCGGTTTGAATGGGGTTTTGGCGGAATTTGCTAATGAAGCTGTCTGTTTAGGTGTGTAATGAAGCTGTTAACGAGCGTGCATGCTTGCATGAAGAAGAGGGCATGTGTGCGAAGTAAAGTAAATAAAAAATATAAATGGATAGCAAATCTAATTGAAGACTTAACTAAAATCCCTCGCGATGAATCTTGTCCCATCGCTAGCGCTATCGAGTGCAGCCTGTGGCTGCTGGTTGCAGCATTGGTTGGGACGCGACTATGCCGCTGATGCAGTGTCCCCCTTACCAGTACACTGGTACTCATTTTGCCGACCTCGGAAGGATGATAGGCTGAGTCAACCTCCTGGTGTATTAATTCAGCAGCCCAACGAGGCTTGAACTCAAGATCCTAGGATCCCAAGACACCACCCTCAACACTAAGCCAACACCAGGCTTTTCTTGTCCCATATACCCACTAGACATGAGGGAAGAGTGAACTATAACGAATAATAATGAAACAAGCCAGTTGGTGACATGAGTGGTCGCTAGACTAAGGCGAATTTGAAATACTAGTGCGTGCCCGTACGTGCAAACCCCCCCCCCCCAAAAAACCGTTAAAACCGCATGCCAGAAACAACAACTACACAGGCCGTTCCTTCACTCTAGCATGCCCATACGTGCGTGCCTGTATGTGCGTGGCCGTACATGCGTGGCCGTACATGCAAAAAAAAAACTTTCAAACAACCACACAGGCCGTTCCTTCGCTCTCGTAAACGACGACTGGATTGGGGCATTATGTTTATATATAAATGCGCATAAGAAATCGAGAAATTATGAGAATACAGTAAGTCATCACTATCCAGAAGGCCGTACGTTGTAACCCGTAATGGGGAACGCGGCTGAGGATCTCTTCCCCAACGGCCACGCCGACGCAGCAACGTGTCCTGTCATTGGTAACTAAATGGCGCCCTTTCCCCATTGGCCACGCCTATGCAGCAACGTGTCCTGTCATTGGTAACTAAATGGCGCCCTTTCCCCATCGGCCACGCCTACGCAGCAACGTGTCCTGTCATTGGTTTGGTAAATAAATGGCCATAACTTAGGAAGCACTTGTCCGATTAATATCAAACCTTGAAAAGGCACATACTCAGGGCCCCAGCAATATACCTGGCAAGTTTCAATTAGATCGGACCGGTGGTTGTCGAGAAACAGCGGTCACAGACACAGACACACACACACACACACACACACACACACACACACACACACACACACACACACACACACACACACAGACACACACACACACACACACACACACACACGCATTGCTGGAATTATAGATAGATGTAGATAAGAAAACACATCATATGGCATTTTTGCCGTTCGTTGTTCCATATAGGAACATTACGAGCAACTGTCCATTCATCATTTGTGTTCGATTCCCTAACCCTAAGTTAGGGAATCCCAACGCGAACGTTGGGGTGAAAGCATATAGTAATATAATTGCATACTAGTCATACAGTTTTTGACGGATGAGGCTGAAATTTTTTGACAAAGAGGTTGATTATAGTTCGTATAAAAGCCCTGAAGCCTATTTTTGATTTTCGAAAAAAAAAATTCGGATTTTTTCAAAAATTTCAGTCCCGTTGCTAGGCAACGGTGGCGTCCATAGCAACGGTGCTCAAAAGCATACAACAAGATCCTGGTATGAACCTACCAGTCAAGTTTCATCAAAATCAGTTAACTAGTCTGGCCTCCAGAGCTGTCCATTACATACATACAGACAGATGGAAAACTTGAGAATAACGGTAGTCTCGTGACCACCCAACAGACATACAGACAGACGGAAAACCTAAAGCCGGTATCTCACTGGGCTGCGACAGCTCACGCCAAAATGTGAACGGGATTCTCCAAATTGTCTGGAAACGTTCGCGGTGGTTCTCAATTTCCTCGCGTGAGTCGCAGGACGTCGCTCTGGTGTCACTTGAATTTTGAACATGTTCAAAAAATTTGTGCGACAAATTTTCTCTGAAAATAGTCATAGAGTCGGCGTGGTTGTCTCGAACCGGTCTCGAACCATTCTCAATTTAGTTTCCGTGAGTCAGAAGGTGCGACATATGTGAGATAACTTTGTGAGGGATTGGCAACCTACGAAACTAAATTGTGACTGATTGGAGAAAAAAAATGATAATCTGCCCTGGGACCCCTGAGAGCACGACGGAACTGCGATTCAATGGAGAATATTTTCGGAAGAAATTGCGACATAACTGAGGCACTTTATGACGAAATTGAAGTGATGGAAGTTCCACTTGTCTGAGAAGCCCTGAGCCACCTCCTTCCACTCCTCTTCTGTTGTGGGACACTTGAAGGCTGTGTCTTGGTAGTGGTCGTAGATGGCTTGGCACACCTCTGGCACAACAATGACGAGGGTGTTGGGGGCAACCCGGAACCCATAGGATAGCGACTTTTAAGAATCCCCAGTGGCTAGATACCTTAGAGTGATGGCCAGCTTGAGTCCAGGGAACAGAGGCTTTCTAAAGTTGGTTGTTTTCTTCTCAAGCCTGGGGTGAGTTCTTCCACCATGTGGTTGAACATCTCTGGGTCCATTCTGACAAAGTTCCTGAAGGACTTGACATCCCCCTCTCTAAGGTTCTTCATGAGCTTCTCATACATGCCATACTTGTGTCTCTTCAAGAGCCATTCTCTCACCCAAACACTCTTCTTTCTTCTTTCTCTTCTGACCCTCCTTTCTCTGGCTTTGGACTTGGCCTTCTTGACCGCAGCAGCAGCAAGGAGACATGCTGCAGCCTTCAGCATGTCGGCCTGGTCCTCATCCAGGTTGAGGTCCTCATCCAGCAGGTTCTGCACTATTTCACTGCGGTCCATCTCGCTTGACGTCTGATGACAATATGATTGCTGGAAGGGAGAGGCCTCATATATATGGTCCCGATTTCTCAATTATCACGCATAGCTGTCGTGCGACTGTTGCATGACATTTGCGCCATGGTCGCACGACCGTCGTGTGACCGTCGTGCGACAATTGCATCTGCCAAAAAATCTCAGTTTTGTCACCTGAACGTCGCACGAATGTCGTGCGGCATGTATGTGAACTCCAGGCGAAGTTCATCCCAAATTTCGCCGGGAGTTCGTGGGACATTCGTGCGATATTCGTGAGACATACGCAAATGTGTTTTAGTATAAATTCAGTGTGATTCTAAGTGAAAATTATCGCTGTTTTATCGCAATTTTGTGTCTCTAACTAGTCGCGAGCTGTCGCAGCCCAGTGAGATACTTGCTTTAGACTAAGCGTAGTCTAGTGACCACCCAACAAGAAAAAACAAAACGTTAAAAAAAAGAAGGAAGACCCACAAGAAGTACAAGTTATTGTTTTAATGATCTCTCATTGTGGTACTTTAGCGATGTATTCTAGTGTCGTTTTAAATCTTAGTCGTTCAGAAAACACTCAAATAAAAGGTTGTTGTTCGTCTTTCGGCTACTCCCGTTAGGGGTTGCCACAGCGGATCATCTGTTATGATCCGCATACTGATTTGGAACAGGTTTTACGCCGGATGCCTTTCCTGACGCAACCCTGGTCGCCTCTTACGACACAGGGATAAGGGTTGGGTTTCACCATGATTCCGGGCTGCCATACACCCTCTCATAGCGCAGCCCAGCGCAGAGCTCCCGTCCTCAAGCGATCCTCCAACCCAAGCCTCCGAGTAGCCGGATTACAGGCGCACGCCACTACGCCCGGTTACACTCAAATAAAAGGTATGGCTGTTAAATGCATATGACTTCACTCTCTAGTAGTTTATGAGTATGTCATTGTGTACACGTTTTAATGGGTGGCAATTTTTTCCCATATCATCTCTCGAAATGGAGGACTACTGTACTTCATGATGACTGTCATGGGACCATCATATGTTGTATGCATTTACCTTGAAGAGTGGCGGTTTCAAAGAACCGCAACAATATCTGTTTTCAGGACGAAGACTTTCGTCATCCTGCATAGGTACCGACAGTGCCACATCCCATGATCCAGTCAATCCATGACTCCCCAGGTCTGACCCAGACATCTATTGACATTGACCTCTGGCTCACAACATGCGGAGTCATGAATATCACTGCCAAAGTAAGTGAATCTCTCTTTGACCTCAACATCCTCACCACAAACAGGTACAGACCAAGAGAGCAGCATGGAATATGTCACTCAAAGCCTGGATTTTAGTTTTGACCAAGGAAAGCCAAAACTGCAGAGGCTCCGATTCTTCATACAGCACCTCGAGGGCTTCCAAAAGGATATCCAGAGTCTCCACAAAGATGACTGAATCATCTGTGAAATCAAGGTCAGAGATTTTGACATTCTCCAACGATGCACCACAGCTTGATCTCTCTGACATTCTTCCTACAATCCAGTTCATACAAACGCTGAAAAGTGTGGGGGCCAGTACACACCCCTGTGGAACTCCAGTAACAACTGGAAATAAGTCTGAGATGGAAACACCATACATCACAGCATTCCCAGTATGAGAGTATCGTTCAGATTGATCAGTTTTGTTGGCACCCCATGAAGACCAAGAATTCTCCAGAGGGAATCCAGATTCACTGAATGAAACACTTTGCGGACATCAACAAAGACTATGAGCAGCCCCTGCAAAAACTCTCATCTGCATTCAGTGAGAACCCAACGAGCAAGGTTACGGTCAATCGTTGACCTCTTTTGTGTAAAGCCTGACTGCTCTGGGTGCTGGTGTTCAAGCAGATGGTGGCAAATCCTATCAATAATTATCTGAGCAAAGACCTTGCCCGGTGCTGAGAGCTGCGTCACCCCTCTGTCGTTGAAGTCCTGGCAATCACCCTTCCCTTTTCAGAGAGGGAGAACAAAGTCCCTCTTCCTGTCAGTTAGGATGATCACTGTGTTCCAAACAGAGCACAGAATTGCATGCAACGACATGAGTACAGCATTTCCACAAGCCTTGAGCAGTTCACCGTGGATGCCACATATCCCAGAAGCTTTACCCCTTTCTGCTGGTTCCCCGCAGCCTGTGTTTTCATAAACAAATGTGGTTCACAGTTGATTGGAGGGTCAGCAATAATGAGAGTTACACCCCTGACGTCCAAATCAACAGCTGGTGGATCAGCCTGGTATACCCTTTCAAAGTAACTGGCCCCATGGGCCTTCACTTTGGACTCCTCTGTCAAGAGCCTACCACCCTCTACTCCCACTGCAGTACACGAAGGCATGGGCTTGAAGGAACGTGATGCTTAAATTCCTCTGCAAGCAGGACGAGAATCACTTGACCACGAGTGATGCTCTACTCCATCACAGATTCCTCACACATAGGCCTCCTTTTCTGCCCTCAGCGCATTTACAGATTTATGCCTAAACTCCCTGAACAGCTCAGCTCTGCCCTTAAGCCTGGCCCTGTGATTCTGGTCAATGGTATCCTTCTTTGCCCGACAAAGTGTTTCAAGACATCCACTGGCAACATCAAGGATGGTAGTCTTGAATGCACTCCACAACTCTTCAGGACCTCCAAAATCTCAATTGAGCCTGTTCACAAACTCCTCAGCTACACTCTCATCCTTAAACTTGCCAACATCCAACCTTGGCTGGGATGATACCATTGTCCTATATTTAAGCTGAAACTTCAGAGTTGCTTCAGCAAGCCTGTGGTTGGTATTGAGGAACTGAGCACTCTGGCAAACCCTGCAGTTCTGAATCATCCTCCGACAATCAATGAGCACATGATCAATTTCCTTTGCCACGCCACTAGTTGGAATACCAAGTCCAGTGATGAGCCTGTGGGCACTGAAACCATGAACCAGCCACCCTAAGTCCACGACTTCTTGCAAAGTCAAGGAACTTGGTGCTATTCTGGTTCACAGTTCCAGACCCATGGGGACCAACACATTTCTCATAACCAACCCTATCATTTCCAGTTGACGCATTGAAATCCCCCAAGATGAGAAGAGTATCTTGTCTGGGGAAATGATCAACCACAGACTCAAACGTGGCATTGAATGCGCCCTTCACGGTGAGATCACTTGCCTCAGACAGAACAGAAACAGAAACTAGGGAAATGACACCCAATGAGTGATGAATCCTCGGTCTCATATTATGCTAACTCAGTTACCATGGGAGTCAAATTATCACACACAGTTACAGCAACTTCTTGGGTATGGTAAGCAACAGAGTGACCAGGCCAGTAGTAGGTGTAACCACCCGCCATAATGTCACCACTATCCGGTCTCTGAACCTTAGAGTGCTGCACTAGTGATGTTAAAACGCTGGAACTCAGGTGATAACAGAGATAGATGATTATCCTCTCTTCAGGATAGGACGTTCCAGGCACCCACCCGAAGCGACAACTTCAGATTAATCCAATGAGACCACCATCTGGTGGATGACACCTCAGCAATCTGACCTAGGAAGGTTTCCCCATGCTTTTCCTGCTATCCTCAGAGTGGGGTTTTTTTTTTTGCCCCAATCCCGTCATCTGGTGAGCTGCCCTGTGAAAGGCAGCTGCACATGAAGTACTACCACGGAGTGGGTTTTCAGTTTTCTTTTCATTTTTATGTGTTCTGTAGAATGAAGTCTTTTAGGGTGGCCGGAGTGTAAATCCTGCCAAAAACCTCCTAGAAAAAGGTAACCCAACTGCAGGAGGACATCCACAGATGCAGTAGGGCAGCAGATATGAATGGCCATTGGCTCACAAGTAGCTCCTCTGCCCTTCGGCAGGTTTTATTTTTTATCCTGTTGGGTGCCCATTTCCATATACTCTTCTCAGCAGGAAGCCTGGCAAAGATAATGTTTTTATTTCCTATACAGAGCTGTCAGTTGCCTATACAACTGTACAAATAAAGTTATGCGTCAGAAGAACATGTTGCATGCTTGGAATAACATCACCCATTGCACGTGTACTCTGCTAATAATATGAAAATACAATAATTTCTTTGTAAATCCATTGAAATATTGATATATGTATTCAAAAATTGCATGTGTCCAAAGGAATTGGTTCAGTTTGGCATTTTTAATATGAAATGGGTAAAGCCTAGAAACAAACAAAACCCATGATGATTACTCTTTTGAACCTTTTAGAAAAAAACTCTTTCGAAGAATCCTTTAGAACACTGTAGAATTACCAATTACAACCACCCTTGAGAATCATCCTTTATAATTTCACTTTAGAATTACCCATTACAATTACTCTTTAGAATCCTTTAGAATTACCCATGAGAATTACCCTTTGGAATCACCATTTAGAATTACCCTTTAGAATTACCAATTACAACCACCCTTCAGAATCATCCTTTAGAATTTCACTTTACAATTACCCATTACAATTACTCTTTAGAATCCTTTAGAATTACCCATGAGAATGACCCTTTAGAATCACCCTTTAGAATTACCCTTTAGAATTTCACTTTAGAATTACCCATTACAATTACTCTTTAGAATCCTTTAGAATTACCCATGAGAATTACCCTTTAGAATTACCCTTAAGAATCATCCTTTAGAATTACCAATTACAACCACCCTTGAGAATCATCCTTTAGAATTACCAATTACAACCACCCTTGAAAATCATCCTTTAGAATTTCACTTTAGAATTACCCATTACAATTACTCTTTAGAATCCTTTAGAATTATCCATGAGAATTACCCTTTGGAATCACCCTTTAGAATTACCAATTACAACCACCCTTTAGAATTTCACTTTACAATTACCCATTATAATTACTCTTTAGAATCCTTTAGAATTACCCATGAGAATTACCCTTCAGAAGCAGCCTTTATAATCCTTTAGAATTATTATATTAATATGCTAGGCCATATTTTGTGGATGTATCTCCTCCGAAAGTGCCAGACGGACTGTCGCCACTTTCAGCATGGGGTGCTCTGTGGTCTAATGTACAGCATAGGCGAGGTGAGATCACGCGAGACGGACAGGTTTGGGAATTTTTGGCGATTTTCTAATTTTTTACATTCATTTGCATGGCGACGTGTGACGTCACCACTGAGAAGCGTAATGACGTCATGACATCATCGGTCATTCGCTGACGTCACTACGTCTGTCTTCGACAGACCTCACCGCTGAGAGGCGTCATGCCACTCCTAGAAAACAGCGTCTGTAATGTAAAACCTTCTTTTGCACATGCTGACTACTTCAGAAGGTGAATTTGACACAAAAAATGTTACAAGAAACATTGTATATAAAGAAATTCGATAAATTACATTGTGAACACTGGATATATTGACGTCCTAACGAACCCTCACTTTAGAAACTTCGCGCGGAGCGTAGGTTTGGCTAGTTACCCTTTAGAAACTTTAAGAATCCTTCAGCTTTAACCTTTCGTGTTATCCTTTAGAACCCCCTATAATTCTTCAGAACCACCCTTTAGAATTATCCTTTAGCAATACCCCTTAGAACCATTTAGAACTACCCCTTAGAACCATACAGAACTACCCTTTGGAACCATTTAGAACTACCCTTTGGAACCATTTGGAACTACTCTTTGGAACCATTTAGAACTACCCCTTAGAGCCATACAGAACTACCCTTTGGAACCATTTAGAACTACCCTTTGGAACCATTTGGAACTACCCTTTAGAAACCTTTAGAATTACCCTTAAGAACGCTTCAGAATTACTCTTTCGAACCCTTTAGAATTCCAAGACCACCGGCAAAGATAAAACACCAGTATATGATAAATGGGGTCATGCTGATCCTATGTAGCATGTCTGGATGTTATCAGCTCAGAACTGTAGGAGCAGCACGACAAGCAATCAAACAAACACATACAAACACGATCCATGAATTATAGTAAGGATGATTTATGTTGATTGTAAAGAAAAATATATCTACCTTTCGTGACAATCAACTGTGCTGGTCGATGGAATCAAACGAATCTTGTCAGCTTGTTTCAGACTACCAGCTGCTGTTGGAGTGTCATCATCTACATCATTATCGACTTGATCCAGGTCTCCAGCTATGATTGTCAACATCGCAACAATTTCTTCACCCAGTTCACCAGTCACAGCATCCCCACATCCTGGCAGAATATTTTGTGCGCTCTGGGAATGAATGGGCTACAAACCCTTTTGAAACGTCTTCCAATGCGAGCTTCTTGTTCCTATTTATGCTCACATCACTTCTCCTGTCTTGGATTATTCCTTAATGACCCTTGAATACCTCAATGATTAAACCCATTCGTTGCTCGAATGAATAATCGTCCCCTCTTTTATTTGCTGATATGCTGCCGCCGTTGGAACACAGAAACTAAAACTTATCGTACGGCGAGGCCAATGTGGGGTTATTGAGGATAATTGGTTTGGTAACCTCCTCTATGGTGTGCTGAACAAAAGGAATGAATAAACGGAATGAATTATCTTTGACGTGCATAACTAAACGGCTGTTTAGCCGTTTACATGTGCACTGCTAAACGGATCTTTATCTTTCTCCCTTTGTAAATAGCTGTTTAAACGGATAATTAGCTGTGCGTGTACAAATATAGTTTTGTCAGCGTTTAAGGGTTAGGCGTGCGATAGCAAGACACTCACTGAACGCCTTGCATAAATTCGGCCCCTGATGTTTTGTAAAAGTGCGTTTTAGTTTTGCAATTGTGATGTATCAGTGGTTTATACTAATGCGTACATGCATGGGTGCACCGGGGCGTGTTTAAGTAGAGTCACGTGACCGGCCCATGTTCCCATGCGGTGCTGTGCTGTGTGGTGCCTGTGTCCGGAATAAGCCTATTGTTCCCACTTAAGAGCCTTCATCCCCGTTCATTGAATATATTACAGCAATCTTTTGACACGGTGGGCACCCTACCCTGCTCACCAAACTCTCTTCCTGTGGTATCCAAGGCCATCTCCACTCATGGCTCACAGACTACCTCTCCTGTTGCAGTCAACGTGTGGCCCTAAATGGAGTTCTTTCATCCCCTCTTCCTGTCCAGGCTGGAGTTCCTCAAGGTAGCGTTCTGGGCCCTTTTCTTTTTCTGGTTTTCATCAATGATCTCTCCGACTCTCTGGAAAATCCTCTATATCTCTTTGCTGATGACTCCACCTTCTGCCGTACCATCGGTCATCCCTCAGACCGGCAAGCAGCAGCTTCTTCGCTCACTGCAGATCTAGGTAAAATCACAAACTGGTCCAACACATGGAACATGTCTTTCAATCCAGACAAATCTCACACTCTCACTATGTCTCTCCGAAAGGACCGTTTAGAATTCCCCCTCATCCACTTTCTCAACAATCCTCTGGAAGAAGTCCTTTCTTTCAAGCTTCTGGGTCTCACTATCTGCCATTATCTTTCCTGGGAAAGCCACATTTCAAACCTCGCCTCCAAAGCCAGTCGCCGACTGGGAATCCTCCGTCGTGCAAAGTCCTTCCTCGGCCCACCTGAGCTCCTGACCACTTACAAAGCTTTAGTTCCGCAGCCTGATGGAGAACTGCTCTCCCCTCTGGGCTGGTCCTCCTGCCTCCCATTTCTCTCGGCTTCACGCTGTGTAAACGAAGGCATTTCGGATCATTGGTATCTCCTGTAATGAGGCTGAGTCTTTGGGCCTCTCACTCTCTCACCGCAGGCTTGTCGGTGGTCTTTCTGTCCTCTACCGTCTCCTCTCCAGCCTCGCCCCCCTGCTCTCTCTGTGCAATTTGTCCCCACCACGTTTCTGCAGGGCACTCAAGGTCTGCCAACAACCCCCTTCTGGTAAAACTACCAAAATCACGAATAACTGCTCACCTTCACTCTTTCGCTCCTCTTTTTTCCCGCCTTTGGAATAAACTCCCTCACTCTCTTCAATCCCATTCTTCCCTCCAGGCCTTCAAAACAGCTGTGAACCACACCTATGTCCATCTCGATGTCCACACCTATGTCCATCCCCCATCCAAATCCTCGATCTTTTCTACCCCCGTTAATCCACCCAAGCTCACCTCCTTCAAATCCCCTGCTTTCCTTCCTGAAAGTCCCTGTAATGTCCATCTTCCATTCCGCATGTTCCCCGCCACATCCCTCTCCCTTCCACAGATCTCCTAAATGTCTCTGTTCCCCACTGTTTTGTCCTTCCCACTCCCACCCCCCTTGTCTCATGCCCCCCTTGCTGCGCGTTGTGTGTTCGCCCTCATACGAGCCTCGACAAGGTATGCAAAAATAAATAAACAAGCAGTCATAGACTGGTATTTACGAAATCGTCAACTTGACCTCTGACCTTGTCTAATAAAAGCTGTCTCGAGAGAAGGTAGCGACGCAAACCAGAAGTTTCTATGATGATTCTGCACCAAACCATCAAAAATCGATTGTTTGACCTCACTGTGACCTTGACCTTTGACCGATTTTGACCAAAATCTAATCAGCGCTAGCCATCACCCTCCTGAATCAGGTGGTGTAATTTGACATTTGTAGCTTCTTCTGTTCTCGAGTTACCGCGGATTAACGTAACGTAAAGGTCACACTTGTAGTGGGCTTGGGATCCTAGGGTCCTGAGTTCAAATCCCGCTCAGCTGTTGAATTAACACCAGGTGGGGTTGACTCTGCCTGTCATCCTTCCGAGGTCGGCAAAATGAGTGCCAGCATGCTGGTATACTGTGTCGGAGTGGCGACCTGTCCAGGATTGTTCCCAATAGCCAAGGAGACTGCTTCGGCGGCACCAACGCTCTGCACAGAGTATGGTCCTAATGGATGGAAAGGTCACACTCGACGCCCCCCCCCCAACTCGAAAGGATGCCGGGGCAAGCATGATGTCGTCAGCGCGCACACGCAAAACCTTTACGTGACTCAACAACGCGTCTGCTCGAGCGAGCTGCGCCACGTGACGAGCCGTAACGCGGCGGGTGAAATATTTTTATACAATCTTAAAACGTCTCCAAAACATCCGATTTTTACCAGAATTTCGACAACCGAGTGTTAAGCGTCCCAAGCGATCGAAAAACCGAAGACAAAATTAAAATCGAAGTTAAAACGAACTCGTAACGTCGACCGAAGCAAAAATACTCCATTTCTCCACAGGAATTTACGGAATTATTTAATATTATTTTATCAAAGTCATAAAACCGTAATATTCGGCCATCCACAAACAATCTTTACACCATCCGACGGCTTTGCGAGTCAGGCATGCGACGATAAGCTTTATTGGGATGAAAAATGACTTTCAAACACCATCTTTATCGAAAACACAACGCGGCCTACAACTAGGCAAGGCGTTCTGCACCATGGGCGCTGACACTGAAAATTTTAAAACAGCAGTAACTCGACGAATTGACACACAAATTCCGCCAAACTTTCCTCGATCTTCCAAACTCGCGCTCCGTCAACAATACATGTGGTAACTTTTCTCGAGTTATCATGTTTTGGATGTTTGTCCTCACTGTGACCTTGACCTTTGACCGATTTTGACCAAAATCTAATCAGCACTAGCCATCACCCTCCTGAAATACGTTGTGTAATTTGACATTGGTAGCTTCTTCCGTTCTCGAGTTATCGTGCCTACAAACAAACACACAAACAGAGGACGGAAGTGATCAATATACTTATGAAATCCTGATGGTTTGGGTTGGAAACTCAGGTTTCAGTTGCGCAATTATTGCTTTTGGTGTCTTCATCAGTTTCGTTCAGGCATTGATTTCGCTATCGAGAAAAACTACAAGATCTTCGGGTCTCGAGTTGAATCCCCTGTCGTGCGTTAAATAACACGAGGTGGGATGACTCAGCCTGTCATCCTTATGGGGTCGGCAAAATGAGTACCAGCTTACTGGTAACAGGGGCACTGCATCAGCTGCACAGCCGCGCTCCTAGAAAATGATGCAACCAGCATCCACAGGCTGCATGCGACACGAGAACGGCCCCTGGAAGAACGCATGACCTTCACCAGGCTGAACAGGTTACGTTTTGTATCCCACTGATAGGCCGGATATGAATTCGGACCTTAACGAATATCGAATCGGTTTGTTCTCTTCATCGACCTCACTCAACCACCGAGTTTTGGCATAACTCGTCCATAACGATTTGATATATCATGTTCACAGATGGACAGGGGTGAAAACATAACCTCCACCACGGCACCACCGAACAACAACCACTGATTGTCTGCATATCAGCCCATAAACCAGCCCAAACGGTAGAAAGAAAAAGAGGAGGATCAAGAGAAGAGGAGGAAGATGAAGCAAAATAAGAGGAATATAAGAAGAACAGGAGGAAGAGGAAGCAGAAGAGGAGGAAGAGGAAGAAGAAGAAGAGGAGGAAGAGGAAGAAGAGAAAATGAAGAAGAAGAAGAAGAAGAGGAGGAAGAGGAAGAAGAAGAAGAAGAAAAAATGAGGAAGAAGAAGAAGAAGAGTGTCGAGGAAGAAGAAGAAGAAAAAGAAGAAGAAGAAGAAGAAGAAGAAGAAAAATGAGGAAGAAGAAGAAGAGTGTCGAGGAAGAAGAAGAAGAAGAGAAAATGAGGAAGAAGAAGAATAAGTATCGAGGAAGAAGAAGAAGAAGAAGAAGAGAAAATGAGGAAGAAGAAGAAGAAGAGGAGAAAATGAGGAAGAAGAAGAAGAAGAGTGTCGAGGAAGAAGAAGAAGAAGAAGAGAAATGAGGAAGAAGAAGAGGAGGAAAAGGAAGAAGAACAAGAGAAATAGAAGAAGAAGAGGTGGAAGAGCAAGATGAAGAAGAGGAACAGAAGAAGAAGAGGTGGAGAGGAAGAAGAAGAAGAGAAAATGAAGAAGAAGAGGATGAAAAGGAAGAAGAACAAGAGGAATAGAAGAAGAAGAAGAGGTGGAAGAGCAAGAAGAAGAGGAGGAACAGAAGAAGAGGTGGAGAGGAAGAAGAAGAAGAAGAGGAATAGAAGAAGAAGAAGAAGAGAAATATGAGGAAGAAGAGGAGGAAAAGGAAGAAGAGGAGGTAGAAGAAGAAGAGGAGGAAGAGAAAGAAGAAGAAGAGGAAGAGAAGAAGAAGAGGTGGAGAGGAAGAAGAAGAGGAATAGAAGAAGAAGAGAAATATGAGGAAGAATAGGAGGTAGAAGAAGAGGAGGAAGAAGAAGAGGAGGAAGAAGAAGAGGAGGTAGAAGAAGAGGAATAGAAGAAGAGGAATATGAGGAAGAAGAGGAGGAAAAGGAATAAGAAGAGGAGGTAGAAGAAGAAGAGGTGGAAGAGCAAGAAGAAGAAGAGGTGGAGAGGAAGAATAAGAAGAAGAGGAATAGAAGAAGAGAAATATGAGGAAGAAGAGGAGGAAAAGGAAGAAGAAGAAGAGGTAGAAGAAGAGGAGGAAGAAGAAGAGGAGGTAGAAGAAGAGGAGGAAGAAGAAGAGGAATAGAAGAAGAGAAATATGAGGAAGAAGAGGAGGAAAAGGAAGAAGAAGAGGAGGTAGAAGAAGAAGAGGTGGAGGAGGAAGAAGAAGAAGAGGTGGGGAGGAAGAAGAAGAAGAGGAATAGAAGAAGAGAAATATGAGGAAGAAGAGGAGGAAAAGGAAGAAGAGGAGGTAGAAGAAGAGGAAGAAGAAGAGGAGGAAGAAGAAGAGGAGGAAGAAGAAGAGGAGGTATAAGAAGAAGATGAATATAGGAAGAAGAAGAATAGGAAGAAGAAGAGGAGGAATATGAAGAAGAAGAAGAGGTAAAGGAAGAAGAAAAGGAGGAGGAAGAAGAGGAATAGAAGAAGAAGAGGAGGAATATGAAGAAGAAAAAGAGGATGAGGCAGAAGAAGAAGAGGAGGAGGCAATGAAGAAAAAGAGTAGAAGAAGAGGAGGAAAAGAAGAAGAACAAGAGGAGGAATATGAAGAAGATAAATAGAAGAAGAAGAGGAGGAGGCATATGAAGAAGAAGAAGAAGAGGAGGCGGAGGTATATGAAGAAGAAGAAGAAGAAGAAAAGAGGAGAACAGAAGAAGAGGAGGAATAGAAGAGGAATAGAAGAAGAAGAGGTTTAGGCAGAGGAAGAAGAAGAGGAGGCAGAGGAAAAAGAAGAAGAGGTGGAGGAGGAAGAAGAAGAAAAGGATGAAGAGGAAGGGGAAGAAGAGGAATATAAGAAGAAGAAGAGGAGGAGGAAGAGGAAGAAAGAATGAAAAAGATTCCTTTAACACGACGACGATTCCGCCGGATAAAGACCACTCTTATTCACGATTTTTGACACCGCAATGCATGTTGTGATATGTTATTTATTACCGATATATTGTTAACATGTTTTAGTTATCGAGTTGTTATTTGTTAATATGTTTTTACCTGCGCTTTATTTTACTTTCCCCTCACGCGTCTTTGTACAATGTGTAAGAATCTCAGTGGAGTCGTTAACACCAGTGACTGAATGTCCTGGTATTTCGAGTGGCCTCCTCCACACGTTTTCTTCACGTTATGAGCCAAATCGTACTCGGTCTTGATTTAGTCAAAGTCGAAAGGGTTTTAATTGATCCGATCATTTGTTCGTGCGGACGGAAGTGGGTTACTGAATGAGGTACCAATGGCTTTTCCTGTGGAGGTGATTTTGATTTCCATTTGGCGCGATTATCGGTGTTTTATTTAGTGCGGGTGAATCTGGGAATGAATTGTGTTTACGTTTTGACTTCCGTACAGTGTGTCGTTTTTTTATTTGTTACTGTTCACCGCTGGCGCTGCATCGTCAGTGTGGTGGGTACAGCAGGACAGGGCACAACACAAACCATTAGGGATTGACTTGAAGTGATCTCGACCCTCTAAACAACACCCTCGGACTCCTCCCCCCCTCCAAAACCCCTTCGGGCTCCCCCCCCCTCCGAAACCCCTTCGGACTCCTCCCCCCCTCCGAAACCCCTTCGGACTCCTCCCCTCCAAAATCCCTTCGGACCTCTCCCCCCATCCAAAACCCCTTCGGACCTCTCCCCTCCAAAACTCCTTCGGACCTCTCCCCCCTCAAAAATCCCTTCGGACCTCCCCCTCCAAAATCCCTTCGGACCTCCCCCTCCAAAATCCCTTCGGACCTCCCCCCATCCAAAATCCCTTCCGACCTCCCCCCATCCAAAATCCCTTCCGACCTCCCCCCCCATCCAAAACCCCTTTGGAATCTCCCCCCCCTCCAAAACCCCTTCGGACCGGATCTAGATTTGGACGTGAACTAAAATTTAATTGGTTTGTTATTGCCACCTTCCCAACTCGTCCACAAAGTTTTGTCCAAAACACTTTAAGAAATTGTGTTATTTAATTTCTTTCAGCCTTATCACTCAATGGGGAAGAATCATTCAAAAATAATTCTCGTATCCAGATTCGTGTCTTCACCAAAGTTGAATTGATTCGTCCTTGTCGCACAGCCAACCTGCCCGCCACATTTGTTCCGAATCCTTCCACAACTTTTTGGGATATCATGCTATATATCATTTTTGTCCCGATCTCTCAGTGGTGAAGAATCACTAAAAAGGAAATTTCTCTTATCCGGATCCGCATCTTCACCAACATCGAATCAATTTGTCCTCATCACACGCACAACCTGTCCACCAAATTTCATCCCAATCTCAACTTTTTGAGATATCCTGCATACAAACAGACAGACAGACAGACAGGGGTGAAAACATCACCTCCGTCTGCCTTAGGTGGGTGAAGGTAATAAAACGCAATATAAACGGCATCTTGTCTACACTCTACAACATTGCATACCCTTCAATTTACTGCGTTTTCTTTTCATCAAACAAAAAGGATGATCGAGTTTTCAATTTCACGAATGGACGAATGGAACCAGACCCTGTTCATGAACCCCCTTCAGGAGAAGACCTTACGTTGGTCATCGACAATGGCTGTTTCTCCTGCCGTGCAGGCTGGGCATGTGAGAATGAGCCGCGGATGCAGTTTAAGAATGTCATGGCGAAGAATAGAGGTATTTCCATTTAACTTAGTTGCCATATTGTAAGCTGTACTTGTAAGCTGGATATGCACACATTTGATGTATTAGTGCTGCAGAATGGTGCCACATAACAGACCAATTGTGCATTTTGGGTGAAAAGCACGGAAATTAGCACAGATGTAGCTTTTAATGTGCTGAACATTTCTAGATATGGGGCCATTTCAGTTTCTTTCCAAGATGGCCACCAAATTCAAAATAGCCGCGACTGAGTAAAAAAACTGCTTTCTGACTTGTTTATAATATTCAAATGTACTAATTTCATCTTTTTCATGCTCTTTAACCGTGATATTGTTGTGGGCCGGAGGTCGGTGGCGAGGAGCGACCGCTAGGTGGAACAGTAAGGTCGTCTCCACCAAGTACCCGGAATTGAAGGTCGTAACCCTTGGACAACTCCAAAGGTCACGGGTCCCTTAGCGGACCGTGGACGTCAATATTTTGATGGCGTGGGGTAGGGTTAATTGCCTAATTTCAATATACCGAAGTACCAACGTCGTCTAACTACCGGGGAAAACCACACCCTCGACGGACCTCGGGCGGAACGGGCCATTTACCGAGCCCGATCCGGGTGTAAACCGAGCGGGGATTACCAAAGTCCGTCGGTCCAAATGAACAATTATAGCAACAAGGCCTCTCTAATTCCCAATACGCACCGTGCTAAACCAATGAGAGAAACGACAGCAACGGGCTAGTACATTTAACAAGATGATTTATTTATGAACAATAACCGGGGAGGGAAGCACACAAAGAGCAGAGTTAAAACTGAATATGCAGTCAATGTACAAGGGCGAGATACTGAAGCAATGTCTACTTATCGGACTAGCGACACACACGCACACGCACACGCACACGCACACGCACACGCACACGCACACACACACACTAAATGGGGCCGGTTGCCCTTTATTGTGCCCTACAGCTCGGGAGGGAAGACGAGCTGAGGGAAGAGACTGGTCTTGCACCTGCCCACCTCGTGCGGTAACGTCGATCTTGTCCGGTGGCGGGACTCGAACCCGCGCTGACATACCAGGCACCGAGGGACCAAGGATTCAGCCACGGACGCCAGCCAGCTCGAATAATGACGAGGCGAGGAATCACTGCGACGAGACCAGAGCCAGCTACAAGACGAGACCAGCCACGTGATGACCATGCCATCCCATCTATTTCTTCCCCGACCAGGGTGGGGGGGGGCGACGTGTCTCTCGTCACCGCACCCCTCATTCTCCGGGGGAAATCGGCCGTCTCTCCGTGATTGGTCGGGGGCGTTTCGGGGCATCTCGATCCCCCCCCCCGAAGAGACTCTGCTTCTCTTGGAGCTCGCTCTGCGCCAAATGGCTGAAAGGCGGCAAACGCGCTCGCACCCTTCCGATTGGCCGAAGCGTGGAGTCAGAACTTCGGTGACCGAGGGAACTCCACCCACATGCGTGTTCGGCACGACATCGTGTGGGGAATATTCCATAGTGTTGTTGTTATTTTTGTGGATATAAATTCTACAGCTAAGAAAATAACTCGCAGCGCACATACACTTAATCACCCTTTAAACCAGCGTTTCTCAACCTTTTTACCCTTGTGGAACCCTTGAAATAGTTTTCATGTCTCGGGGAACCCCTGCATAAAAATTATTATATACCATTATTAATGTGTTCATGTGCTAAATAAAATACTTTTTTCGGATATCTGGTTTAAGGAAAAATTTTTTGTCAAATTTATTGGCAATGAAAAAAAACATACTGCTCGTTTATGAGACCTCACACCGAGGTTTTAATTCACAAAAAAAAAAAAATTGTTGTTTTGTTTGAAAACGTCATTTTTGAAAGTGTTTGTCAACCCCGAGTCTGTTTGACAATTAAAAAAAGACACCTCATGTAACTTCATAAACAAAATTTAAACAAATAAAGCTGAAGCAAGAAAGGTAAACAGAAGAACTAACCTTGAGAGAGAGAGAGACTTAGCGTTAGGAAGCACAGAGAAGATAGATGGACACCGTGCATGCGTCCCGTACTGGAGTCAGTCACTCAATGATACACGAATCCGCCGCGTACAGGACGTCCACTAACCAGTGAGGGCGGTTTCACACTGGCGCCATATAGACATCGTTAAATACATTCCCTATGGTTGTTATAATTGTAAATAATATAAGAGGTTGAAGCCTCTATTATAATAACCAAGGAGTTTCCAACAATATGCCGTACGTGTATAGTAAAATTACGAATATTAAATCAAACAAAAACTACTTAAAAATACATTAGCCTATTTATTACTGTTTCTAGCGGAACCCCTAGCGACCTCTTGCGGAACCCGAGGGTTCCGGGGAACCCTGGTTGAGAAACACTGCTTTAAACATTGGGACGGGACCTAACTATAAACACATACTTATCGAAATAACTGAACTACGGGGACTCTGTCTGTGTGCGATAGGCTTCCATATCCGTAACAAGATTGCATAGTTTGTGTCTATACTGCTGTTTGCATATTTCAACAATGCAACAACTTTAATAATGGCGCAGAAATCCAAGATGGCCGCCATGCTTAAGCAGTTGAGGAGATCTACCTCTGAAAAGGAGGTAAAAAGGGTCGTTTTTGCTGAATAACATCCACGCTACTTGATATATTTTTCCCTGCTTTGAGTCGCAAATTGCCTCAAATATTTAAACCAAATTACATCGTTAAACCAAATTGTTGCCTATCTCATTTTCATAATAAAAGGGGAATGCAAACTCTCCCTTCGTATAATAAAGCACATTAGTTCTGCAGTTGGCAAAGCGTTCTTATGACATGTAACTTTCATCTACGCAATGTGTCTTTAAGTTTTGGAATATTATCATGTGTAAAAACAAAGTAATTGGACAAAAATAACCGTTTTTACTTCCATTTCTGGAGAGGTGGATCTCCCCAACTGTGAAGTGGATAACTGTAAAAGCTAATGTATCCTTAATGAAGTCAGGTTTTCTTCAAATTATAATTATTTTATTACCATCACATGTAGGCATGGGCTTTACTAGGATTTGTTTTTCAAGCGAAACATCTATCAATATGGTGCACATTCATCTTGTTATAATAGATCCAAGTCATCTCATAGCAACAAAATTCAGCAATGGTTTTTAGCAGTCCATTGTTAGTAATATATAGAAACAGCAATCTACCTCTCGGCACAAAATGATGCTTAATATTGCTTAATCATGTTATTGACGCTCACAGTCTCCGTGACACTTGCAATATGTTGTACATGCCATCTCTGCTTTTACACACTTGCACTAGCGCAGGCATCCTCTTTCTACTTTGCAGCCGCACTTATGAAGTTCTTTGCACGATTTGGATGCTTCAGGCAAGGATGTCCACAGAGGTTCCCAAAAACTGTGAGGCCCCTTTAAACCAACCCCAGTCAGCGGGATCTGGTAACTCTGGGTCTCGCAGTAATGCCTGCCCCCAGCAATGCCCTGCCTGATATGCTGCCTGCTTTGCGTGTTGACACAGTGCAGCTGAGGTAGGTGGAATGAACTCAATGGATCTCCCATTTTGAATAAATAACTCTATTCTAGCATCATCAACACTGTTACAGCAGCTTGTCCGGTCATACATGACGACAACAAACTGTTCAATTGTTTGCATTTGTTCTTTCAATGTCTCGTCTGAAGGAGGTACTCTACCAAGAGTTGCAAAGGCTTCTACGACATCTGTGAAAACCTTCATTGTGTTCCATGCTGTTTTCTTTCCTCGGTTCAGAAAGAATGACTTCTGATCACAACCGGTGAAGGCGTGGAACATTAGCAGAGACAAAAATTTATCTGGACCTCGGGTATGGGCAATGGTGTGTGCTGGTATGAGTCTGCAATTCTTTCCTGTGCCAAATAATACCCATATTTTACTCAGGTTTGTTTGGTCGAACAATGCTGTTGCCAAGACAAGCACGTCAGTGTCCACAGTACGCAACATGACTTTCTAGTATCCATTCGCAGCAGCGTCTGCTGCATGGAGTAGTAGCCTAGTGTCGGCTTCTTCGTGTGCACATGGAGAAAGGCGACTGATGTCTTCTCTTGGGGAATTCAGCAATATTGATTTGCCAAACGTAGAGATGACCTTTTCAGTTTGGATTGTCACCGATTGTTGCGCCAAGAATGCAAAGAGTTCTTTCTTGTTTTCACTGACTTTGAGGAATCCTTCCCAGTTTCCTGGAATCTTGCTATTTGGTTGAACACGTGTTCGTGTACCTGTTCCACGCTTCTTCCTCGTCATTGCTTTGAGACTATTTGGAATATATTCATCCCAGACAATGTCTACTCTGCTGGCTTTCGTAAGCTGGGTCTGAATATAGGGCAGGAAAATGCACTTGGAGTATTCATGGAAGGTTTTGGCAGGGCCTGGTTTCAACATGTTAATGATAGCGGCGCCATCTAGGAGAATGACATCAACCTCAGGAACTTGTTCCAGTGGAGTAGGGTAAGTTTCCTCAAAGCACGTCAGCCTTTGTCCCTGACCGCAACTCTCCAAATTTGGACAATGATGGTGGATAACATTGATTTTCATGGCGAAAGAACTCCTCAATGTCTCCATCATGGACTTGACAGGACACATACAACTGTGAGAAGAGGGCACATGTTTTCTTCAGCGATGTAATCTGCTGCTGTTCATTGTACTTCAATTTAGACTGAGGGCAGCTGAAGAATGGCAGTTTTTTTCTCTTCAGTGGGCTGAACAGAGACTTAGATCTGTTGCCCAGGCGCTCCTTTACAAAGGTAGCATACTGCTCCTTTCCAAGCGTTTGTATGTAGCGAACTGTCGTCACTACTTCGTCTCCCACAATATCTCTTGTGTCAAGAACCAACAGATCACTGGTTTGTTCTTTAAATGGGTTAGCCATTTCCTCGATAGTATGACAGAGAGAACGCATTTGTTTGGCAAATGTGCTCTGCACTGACTTCACTTGTTCATGGTGTTTGATATCCTGCCCCCTTGCTCTGTTTCTCCCTGATGCTTTCTACAGAGTCGTTAAATTCTCCGATCACTCGTGCCATTTCTGGCCCCGCCACCATCCACCGCATTAGTTATGATATGTTTTCTGTAAGTCCTATAGCTCCTCCGTCGCCTTTCACAATACAATTATCTTGCTCGTTGATCAATGGCTATGGAAGAAAATGACCGGTGGGTCTTCTTTATGACAAAGTTGCCACTTTGAAACTGTGCTGCGACGTCAGGGTGCATACTCCCAAGATTAATCATATCACGCAAATGAACTGGTAGCCAACGACTGTAGTGCAGGTGATCAAGGGCGAAGAACCAGGGCATAAGCTGATCCAGAACTTCAATGTAGAGCTTGAAGTTGCCCTCTCGAAGAGATCTTACAAAGCTCAAAATAGTCAGCTCAAATTCCAATGTTGTAGACCAGTAATTAAACTGTGGACTTTCAGCTATACGCTTGTTATGCCAGGCCTCAAATGCTTGTGGCATTTCATCAGCCGCCAAGCTCTCGCCATATTCGTCATATGCTCTGTGCATCAGGATGGATTGACTACTAGCCGTAATCTGATGGGCATGTCTTGTCCTTGTCAAGTGGGATGCCTTGAGGAAAGAATCAGCTGTGCCTGGAGAAGCTACACCAGCCTCTGCTAAAGCACTGGTCCATCCACTTTCATCTAGCCAGTCACCGATGGTTTTGAATGCAGCCATTTCTATATGAAGGCCCCCAAACACTACTACAATCTTGCCTTCTCCATAAGTTGTTGGCCAGTTGCATTGGATCTGCTTTGCGAGTGCAAACAATGGCTGGTCAAAAGCAATGACAGGAGTCTGACCAGGATTTAGAAATTCAACATTCTGCTTGATTATATTCATAGTGTGACGTATCATAGCAGGAGAATTTGATTTCTCTGCGAAGAGTAGAAGCAGTGAGCTGATATCTTTTGGGTTTCCTGAATCGTTTTCTATGTTGCTGGCATGAAATGCTGCCCAGGAGACCTCCATATCTTGCGCAGTGTTATCATGAGACTCAACTATGTCTTTCACATGACTGAGCCACCTATAAAGCAACAAGAAATAAGCATATAGGCACAAACAGTGCGACAGTTCAGTGTTCACATTCACAATAATCTACTAGTGTTCGAAATATAAATAAATATAAGTGTTGACAGATGCACAATAAGCGAGGTCCTACTACTAGAACATATTGAACTCACCTGGCATTGTCCTGCAGTGCTGCATACATTCTTTCATATGAAGCAGGTGGGAGAACTGAAACTTCTGGTACTGTTGGTCCTTTTGTATGTAGGGAAGCCAGTGGTATGCTGGTGTAGTCCTCTGGCAATTCTGATAAGGTCTTCTCTTTAGACTCACTTTGCCGGAGGATCTCTGTGTGTCTCTCTACTCCATGGACATCATTGTTCGGGTGCTGAAAGAGGGATATTCCTGTGCCATGATATGCCCCTTGAGCGGTCGTGGAAGTAGGATTGTGGTGTATGTTATCAACTGCACTTGTAGTGAATAGACCATGGCGTAAGTTTGCAGGACAAGCAACATGTTCTGCTTCATATCTTGCACAAACTTCATTACCCAAATCCTTTGAAATGTAAGTACTCTGTCTTATGATACATACAGCCCAAGGTCATACATTCTGTCAATTAACTCGCGCTTTCTTGTCCCAGCACGGATGAGGAGTCCGACGTAAATAGGCAGGGGTGTCTCATGATCCACACTGTGGTAGTGAGAGGTGGATCCTTCACGACATCAAATTATGACATTTTGGCGTATAAGCTGCGAGACAGTATCGCCTGGGTATCAGTGGCATTGCTTGATTGCTGCACTATGTTTGATCCACCCATTATCATCCCAACGAGGGTCGTCAGAGACTTAGAAACTGATTGGTGCTGACACTCCTTGGAGAATTTCCCCATAAATACAGACTTTTCAAGCTTCAGAATGTCCTTACGAACGATTTCAGCTGCCTTTGCCAACACGATAGCCTCCTCGTCAAAGTCACTTTCCAATGCCCTCTTTAGTGCCAGTCCTATGTCATCCTGAAAAGCAAGAAGAATGTTCCTGCCTTGCTTGTGGGCTTGTAAGTCTGGTATGTTGGCTAATATTCGTTCTTTCAGTCTGGTCGAGTGTTCTCGAGTGGTTGTGTCTGCTCCCAGGTCATTTAGTCTTGAAGTGTACATCTGAGTTTAATCTGCTAGTTTGAACACCGGTGCTACGTCATTCTCCATGCTTTCTGCACGACAGTCTTCAATATACGAAAGCAGCTCCACCAGGACAATGCCGTGCAGTTGTTTATCAGAAGAACTTTCTCCACTCAGAGCAATTCACTGACTCTGCTTTATTGTAGAGTGTTTTTATCCCCCGTCGCGTGGCGGAAGGGGGATATTGTTGTCACCCGGGTCTTCCGTCCGGCTGTCCGTCCGTCCCTCCGTCCAGCTGGCTGGGCATCAACATTTATAGCTGTGAGTGCGATAACTCATAAACTGTTCGCCATATCGATTTTAAATTTGGGTCACACATGTACCACCTGAAAAGGAAGAACCCTATTGATTTTGGGAGGGGCCTATCCCGGGATGGGGTAGAAATAAGAGGGAGTTCTTGTTCCACCGCCGTACGAACAATAAACATGCATCCTACACCTCCCGACACACAGGTAACGTCCATTTTACCGACAACCTGGCTAAACATGCATTTAATGGGGGATCTGAGGTAATCCTATATTTAGTAGTCCAATAAGGGCCATTTCCGGAACAATATGGTCTCGCACAATTTCTGCACATCACCAAACATTTCTGTCTAGTTTCTCCGACGATGCCTTATGGAGTTTATCTGATTTTTCACCACAAAAGAAGCAAGTGTCTTGCGATGTTCTGGCTGCACCACCACTGCTGTAGCGAGTGACTTTCTTTTTTGGCAAGTCACTGTTGGTTTCACACTCATCTCTCTTCCTGTTTTCAACCCGTTGAAGTTTGGTATTGTTGTACTTATCCTTGCATTTTTTGTGCCATTTAGCTGCATTAGACTTTCGAGTTGAAGCAACTCCTGTTCCATTGTCTAACCTTGATAAGTTTATATTATCTGGAAGACTCTGAAGCTCTTTGAATCTTATCAAATTAACTGCAACATTATCATGAAGTGTACCAATGTCAATCAATACCAGTCCTCTTTGAATCAGCTGGGCATCACAGTGGTTCTTTTTATATCTATTGACACAAAATGTATTTTGTCCAATCTATCGGCGATGATGATTCAGATGTTGAAGGAGTTTCTGGATGTTTTCTGGGGTCTAAAATCTTGAAGGATTTAGCCATTGTTGGTATTTTGATTACTACACCACTACCACAGCTTCTACAACTAACAACAGCATGCACTGTGATATGGAGATACTGATCTGAAAGAAGAAAATGAAGGATGAATGAATGGATGAATGTGTGCGATATACACAGATTAACTGGAAGAACGTTAACTGTGATGCATGGTACAATTACCACATTACAGTTTCATATGTTTGTCACCATTTTATCATGTAGCAGCCATTTTGAATTTGAAAGCCATCTTTGTTAAGAAATGAAGAACATGTGAAACGTTAGGTAATAGTTAGTAACATTTCACATTTCTGGTCAATTTTCCAACCAATCATAGGAAATGTATTCATTTATATGGTTGTATCGGTAATTTCACCCATGGCGGTGGCCATTTTGAAAATGACCGCCATCTTGGAAAAATTTCAGTTGGCCCCATATCTAATATTGTTCAGAAAACATTACAACTGTGCAAAGTTTCATGCTTTTCACCAAAAGTGCACAATACTTCCAACATTCTGCAGCACTAGTTGTGCATGAGCGAAAGTCTCCCTTATCCCTTCGTTGAGGATACCGATAGTTTTGTCAGTTTGGTTGGTATTGCTTGAACACTGCATACACGGGGTGTTAGAGGTTTACCATGGGGAATCATGACACTAAACCCCTGAGGTCGTCAACAGGTGCACCATGCCTGGTTTGCTCCAGATTGGACAAAAACTGTAGCAGGAGTTGGTGAACAAACTAACAGACTATTCTGCTTTATAATACTAGTATGTGCCCGTACATGCATGGCCGTACGTGCAAAAAAATAAAAACTTTCAAACCGCATGCCAGAAACAACAACCATACAGGCCGTTCCTTCGCTCAAAAAAAAAACTTTCAAACTGCGTGCCAGAAACAACAACCACACAGGCCTTTCCTTCGCTCTCGCGTGCCCGTACGTGCAAAAAATAAACAAATAAACAAAAAACTTTCAAACAACCACACAGGCCGTTCCTTCGCTCTCGTAAACGACGACTTGATTGGGGCATTGTGTTTATCTAGAAATGCGCATAAGAAATCGAGAAATTATTATAATACAGTAAGTCATCACTATCCGGAAGTCCGTACATTGTAACCCGTAATGGGGAACGTGCTCTTTCCCCATCGGCCACGCCGACGCAGCAACGTGTCCTGTCATTGGTAACTAAATGGCGCCCTTTCCCCATCGGCCACAACTACGCAGCAACGTGTCCTGTCATTGGTAACTAAATGACGCCCTTTCCCCATCGGCCATGCCTACGCAGTAACGTGTCCTGTCATTGGTAACTAAATGGCGCCCTTCCCCATCGGCCACAACTACGCAGCAACGTGTCCTGTCATTGGTTTGGTAAGGAAATGGCCATAACTTGGGAACCACTCGTCCGATTAATATCAAACCTTGAAAAGGCACATACTCAGGTCCCCAGAAATATACCTGGCAAGTTTCAATTATATTGGACCAGTGGTTCTCGAGAAACAGCGGACATACACACACACACACACACACACACGGAATTATAGATTGATTATATTGTATGTTTTCTCAGGGCTACCTATCGGCCTGTGCTAATTGAACAACTCGAGAGTTCATAGAACACGATACCCTGTGCATTTTCAGGTATATACTGTACTTCAATTTTAGTAAAACTTGTACGTGCCCATAAAAAAAAAAAATAATAATAATAATAAAAAAAATTAATAAATATTCCAACTGCGAGCAACAAACAACAACCACACAGGCCGTTTCTTCGCTCTCGCGTGCCCGTACGTGTGTGGTGCGGAAGTTCGCATATCACAGTTACGATGATAGGCAATTTAGGTTTTAATGACCAATTATTCAATTAGCGCCAACGTATTTTGCCTTTTCGCAATGCCATCGCAAGGAAAAACAAAAAGAGAAGAGAAGAGAGAAAAAAAATTACTTCCTGGTTCGGAGCATACCAGCACTCTGATGTTACAGAAATTTATGCACCGTCTCATGAAAACGATCATAACTTGCGGCATTGTGTTTATCTATAAATGCGCATGAGAAATCGAGAAATTATTAGAATACATGAAGTCATCACTCTCCGGAAGTCCGTACGTTGTAACCCGTAATGGGGAACGCGGCTGAGCTTTCCTTCCCCATCGGCCACGCCCACGCAACAACGTGTCTTGTCATTGGTGTGGTAAATAAATGGCCATAACTTGGGAAACACTTGTCCGATTAATATCAAACCTTGAAAAGGCACATCCTCAGGGCCCCAGCAATATACCTGGCAAGTTTCAATTAGATCGAACCAGTGGTTGTCGAGAAACAGCGGTCACAGACACACACACAGAGATTGCTGGAATTATAGATAGATAACAATTTTGAAGAGCTTTAAAAATTCCAGAAGTTTGGCACGATAAAAGCAGTCTTATACACCACCCTTTATAAGTTGTCCGAGTGCTGTTAAATTGGAGGTTCTTAGAAGTGACAAGAAGGCGATTTATGATGAAGTGTATAATTTATTTTTTTGTAAAATAAAACTTGTAGAAGTCAGATAAATAAATTTGATTCCGGAATTTACCTCCATTGACGCAGTGTCTATTACATCACACCATCAAACACATGACATTAATTATTAGTGCCTGTTGTTTGTGTCCTTTATAACATCCTTAAAACAGTAAGTTTCTTGTTTGGAATGATTTTCAATTTTGTTTGACTGCCAGACAGGCAAACAGACTAAAAAAATTACCTCACCATCTCTGCACCGTGTGATCGGGCCAAATTCAGAGCCAAAGTACTGCTAAACTACAGGTTGGTTTTCCAATTCATGTTCAAAATGTAACAATCAATTTAAATACGTTGTTCCTCGATCATGAACTGACATTTGCAGACAGACAGACATACAGACACACAGACGGACATTAATCAATTGATTGACCCCACTTTTCGCTTCACGTGTGCAGGGTAATATAACTATCTGTGTTCATAAAAGGGCTATTCACTTATTGTGTGTACAAGGTGGGAAATTGAGAAGAAAGAAGAGAGAAATGAAGCGAAAGGACCCCATCAAATATTGTTGCGAATCTGGAAGCCATGAGCACACAACATTCAGGTTCCTATCGCGCAATTATTTCGGTAAGTACGTGTTTTCAGTTAGGGTCCTGTCCCTTGTTTAATGGGTGATTAAATGTAAATGCGCTGCATAGTTAATTTAATAGTTAGGATTTTCACACCCCTTATAACAACAACAATACGCCTTCACCTCGCTTCCTCACACCGACGCCATTGTCTTCCTGCGTTCGACCACGTACGTGGGCGGAGTTTCCTCGGCCACCAGAGCTCCGACTCCGCCCCGGAGAGATGGAATGTTCCCCTTGACCAATGGAAGGCGTGAGACACCACAGACATTGACTTTCTCACGAACCCCGGACCAATGGGAGGCGAGACGTCTCAGACGGTGATCCTTCCCACGATACCCCCTCTCGCAGGAGAAGTGCCATCTAAGAAACGTCAGGGCCTTGGAAAGCAAGTCATTGTGAACGGCAGCGTCAGGGTTGGACGTCAGTGTCAAGTTGGGCGTCAGCATCAGGGTCGGCTTGGCAGTGATCAGGTTCGAGGTGCGGGAGATCGACTCATCTGGTCTGGTCGGCTTGGCAGTGGTCGGGTTCGAGGTGCCGGAGATCAACTTGTCTGGTCTGGTCGGCTTGGCAGTGCCTGGCGTCCGACGCTTTTCCTCCATCTCTGGTGCTTGGAGTGGCATCGTGTTGTGGGTTCGAGTCCCGTCGAGCCGGATCGTCACAGACCACACGAGGTGGACAGGTCCAAGTGCAGCTCTGGTCTCCAGCTCCCTTTCCTCGAGCTGGAAGACTTCAATAAAGACCATTGGGGTCCACTTCTGTGTGTGTGTGTGTATCTGTGTGTGGGCCCGTCTATAAGTAAAACTGTTCAGTGCCTTGTACATTATTTGCATTTCATTTCTATTAGTCGTGATAACTCTGCTTCTTACGTGCTCCCCTCCTTCCCCACCTATTATAAATAAACCCATGTGTTAAATGTATCAGTTCGTTTTTGTGTTTTTTTATTGGTTTGACATGCTGCGTGTTGGGAATTAGCCAGGTTGTTGCCGCTGTAAAAGGGACGTTTGGACCTACGAAAGCTCGGTGACCATCCGCTCGGGTCGCACACGGTTCGAGTACGCTAGCGACTCGTTCCGTACGAGCATCGTCGAGGGTGAATTTCCCTGGTCGTTGGACGGGGTGAGTACTTGGGTTAATTGGAGTTAGACAAGTGGACCCTACCTCACGCCATCTAAATATTGGCGAACTTCGGTCCGATAAGGAACCCGTCGGCTCCGGAGTTTTCCGGGGTGATGACCTATACATTCCAGGTGATCGGCAGAGTCGACCCTGCAGCTCCATCTGGTGGTCGTGCTCGCAGCCGATACCCGGCCCCGCAACAATATTTCACCATGATTTTCCAACATATTATGTCTATCACCCCATTGATTAAATAAAGCATTGGTTGTAGGACTGACACTTCCACTATTACCGGTGATTTAATTGCAATTAGAAGGATATTTCTTGGTTTCTACAATCGGGGAAAATAACCATTTTCTCAAAATCTTCTTGCAATGCCGGCAACAGATAAATACTTGTCCATGTAATAAGTACTGCTTTGATCAGCCCATTGACTTTAAATGATGTCAAACCATGGTGGCAGGTCTCTGATGTCAGTATTGTAATCAAATCCGAATGCAGATGTGCAATATACTCCAAAATGTGACCATGACCTCGACTTAGTACAGCGGCTACATATGCCGACATGGGGGTGACGGCACTGCCAGCTTTCACACTGATTACAATGTTGTGGCACTATGTCACACTGACATTGGTCAACATTATATTAATCGGACACTTTATCACTTGAGCAACATCGAATCGATGTTATTAGCGAATCCATATCGGACTGGTATCAATTGTGAATCCAGCACGTCGGTTGCATTACCCAGGTGTAGCTATGCCATTGATTCAGTGCCTCTGTGCATTCAGGTAGGGATTTGTAATTCGTTTAGGGGGCAAGTGATAAGTCACTGACTCTCAGCAGATGACACCATGGAGTCTTTAACATGCACCAAGGGACGGTGCTGTGTGACAAGTCCTCCGGGAAACCCCCTACATGCAAAAGACATGGGATGACAGTTTTCAGGGTTGGCCGAGATTTGAACCCAGGCTCGGCTGCTCAGAAGCGAGTGCACTTCTCTCCTATCCTGCCAGCTCAAAATCATCGAGTCTAATAGTTACATTTTTCATTGAACACTACAAAAGGTAGATGTAGAACATGTGCCTGCTTTAGTATTGTTCTAACTTTTGTTGTTCGTGCTTTGCAGGATCTCGAAGCAAAGCGGGAGACTGGGATACTCAGATTGGAAATGATATTAAGAACATTGAGGTAGTTCGATGGCTGCTCAAAACCCAGTTTGATCGCAATGTGGTGGTCAATTTTGAGGTCCAAGAGCAAATATTTGATCATATATTTCACCACCTCGGCATCACTTCAGAGGTAAGTTTGTAGTTTCACTTCTTACCTTTTCCAGAGTTGTAATGTCATGAAACAGGTGTTCGTGCATGCGAAAAATATTGAGAGATCGGGCCAAAACGATATACAGTATAGCAATATATCTGAGAAGATTGTGGACGGATTCCGACCAAAATTGGTGGGCAGGTTGGGTTTGTGCCAAGGACGAATTGATTAGATTTTGGTGAAGATGCTGATCCGGATGTGGATCTGCATATGAGGATTTTTTTTTAATTTTCCAAGTGATTCTTCGTGATCTAAAGATGGGGCCAAAAACGACATAGCACGATATTTCAAAAAGTTGTGGATGGGTTATGACAAAACTTAGTGGATGAGATGGGTAGGTGACGAACAAGCTGATTAGATTCTGGTTCAGGTTCTGGATCCAGATGTGGCTTCTCAGTGGGATACAAAATGTAAACTGTTCAGCCTGGTGTCGGTATGCGCTTTACCGTTCTAGTATTTGATGTTTTTGGAGTCAAGTAATGATTTTGTTTGTTACACAGTTCTCTTTTAATTGTGTAAAGTACTGTGAGGACTTGATATTCTTGACCAACTGTTTTCAAGTTTCGAGGGCTATTTCTTGTTTCCAGGAGATTGGATTTATTTCACAAGTTTATCTCATTTTTGTTCCATTTGTATGACAGAAAAGGTAAGACTGATGCATTTTCTCCATTAGAATGGTTGCACTTTGTCCAAGATGTGACTAATAAGAATGAAGATGAAAATTCAAAAAGTGAATATTTTCTGATGATTTGAGTTTTTTTTTTCTGCTCATGGAAAAGCGAGGAAACTTAGGAGGAAAAGGCAACGCATGTTGGTACTGGGACAGCATGTGCACAAAACAAGCAAACGAATGAACAAACACGAGGGGGGGAGAGGGAGAGAGGAAGGCGGAGGAGGAGGGAAAAAAACAGAACATGTAAGAAGAGGATTGGGCGAAGGGTCATTAATGGGGGTATAAAAGATTGTGGGTAGGAATGGAACGTGACAACATTTTCTATAAATTTTAGAAGGAAAAAAACGACTTCAAAATTGAATGTAAAAGGAGTTATTTTTCAACTTCATAAAAGCAATGAATATTAATTCCACTAAAGACCAAATAGATATCGATATCGTCATCGTCATCGTCATCATCATCATCGTTGTGATTCATAATGAAAGAGGCCCATTCACATGTGACATGCGGTCAATCTGGGTGTGTGGTTTTGTTTATAGTGGAGTTGCTGCTGCCTAGTCAACATCCTCATTCTAAGATAACAGGCTGACAAGATGGTCTAGAGGTATGCACACCTGCCTATAAGCAGTCGAGCCTGGGTACAAATCTCGACACAGCGATGAACGGTCATCCCGATAAAAGGCAACGTGATTCATCAATATGTGTGCCATCGCTCGGATGGACGTTAACCTGGGTGTCGCATCTGCCGGTACTAGTTTGTTATGTCTACGACACCAACAAATCTTAACAAGGGACCTCCACGCATAATGAAGTCACTCGGCCCATCATGCCTGCATAACACCAACACCACATCCAACGATATAAAATGATCGCAGCAGTACTTGGCGTTGCAAGAGGTATATATTAGATCCCCGTTGCAGCGGGACCCGGTATCATTGTTGCAAACAAAACATGCATTACCTCGTTTGAGTTGTAATCAAAATGTACGTTTGTTTCCTCGAAACGGTATCTTCATTTAATGATAGAAGATGCATTGTTTAGTCTTCATATGCACCTCAGAGGCCAATAACCAATCTGAGTTATGTGGAGCGAAAAAGATGGTGGCGAAAAACAAAAAAGATGGAGGGAAAGGAGCAGGAAGGTATGGTCTGTAGAATGGATGGCACTTATGACCGACCCACATACCCACACATCCACCCACAGTCACAAACACAGCTTTATATATTAGATGGCATTTCTCTGTGTCAGTCTCAAAATCATAGTAAAAAAAAACGGCTGGGCCAATCTCCACCAAATTTTGCATGCTGTTGGTACACAGGGTCAGGTCATGGCCACAAAATAATTTCCTCTCTTCTCCTCCCCCCCCCAACCCCTTCACGAGAATGGGGAGACCATCTGCGATATTTACTTGCACAAGGAAAATTGTGCATGAGGAGGTTTAAGCCCTGACCCCTGCTGGAGGGAGTGAGTATTCACAACCCATTTCACTCCCAAAGAGAACTGGTGTTTCCAGTTAAATAAATCTGTCAGGCTCTACACTTCGTTCCACTGGGACAGGAGGGGATGAGGGGATGAGAATAGTGTAGCAGGCACATAGACATAACTAGTGTTTTCAATGCAACTAAAATTAATACTTAAAAATAATTTTTTTGTCATGATTCTCAGGTCATCTTAAAAAAAATTAATTTGTCGTCTCAGGCCATGTTTAATGTTCAGTTAATTCTTCAAACTACTGCATTGCAATTAACAAGGTATGTGGTATTTAATAGCGAACGCAGTGAGCTTCATACTTAACGCGTGCACATTAGAGAATAGGAAACAACAACAACAACAACAACAACACAATACCCCTGGCAATTTGGAATCCATGTCGTTGGCTATGACCCTTTTGCTTCCGGTTTTTTTTAAACGCTGTGCAGTGTATAAACACGATTGGGTTTTATTTCTATCTTGTGAATATTACTTAACGCGTGCACATGAGAGAATATGAAACAACACAATACCCTGGCAATTTGGAATCCGTGTCGTTGGCTAGGACCCTTTTGCTTCCGTTTTTTATTTTTTTTGCTTCTGTTTTTTTTTTTGTTTGTTTCCGGTTTTTGTTATGGGGAATGATGCATGCCGGGAGATAAAGGCATCGTCGGAGACATGAAAGACCCAAATATCAGACCTGGTGTATATTTCCTCCACTGATTTTAATAAAGATATCTCCCGCATCATCAAAAAATAATTTTTAATCGTGATTTACATTATTTGATCGCTGATCCCGAATCCAGGCCGAAGTCACCGGAAATTGCGTATACAGTTGTGAACAAGTTATAGGTAAAGTAAGAAGAATTCTATGTTCGCTTCTAGTATTTTTTTTAGATGAGATCCTGTTCTCGGCGGTGTAGTTGTCATTGTGAAGGTAATGTTGAGGTAACATTTTTTTTTTTAAGATGAGATCCTGTTCTCGGCGGTGTAGTTGTCGTTGTGAAGGTAATGTTGAGGATTTTTTTTTTTCAGATGAGATCCTGTTCTAGGCGGTATAGTTGTTGTTGTGAAGGTAATGTTGAGGTAATAGGTAAAGTCAGAAGTAAGAAGAATTCTACGTTCGCTTCTAGGCTTTGCCTATTCCATATTATTCACTTATCTATCATAAAATGCTCCACTAACCAACTGAAAATAAGCTTCTCAGCAATGGATGTTCAGCAGAAATAAAAACATTATTTTCCAAATACCACTTTCATGTGCATCGTTTTTAGCTCGCCTGTTCGAAGAACAGAGAGCTATCGCGATACCCCCGGCGTGAGCGTGAGTGTCAGCGTGAGCATGAAAATGTTAAAGTTTTTGGTGCAAGTTATTTCATTTCTAATGTTTTTATCTACCACACTTTTTTTACTGATTACAATATACAAATACATATATTGCTTTCAAATTATTTGGAACAGACTTCACTGCAATGCTTTATAAAAAATATTATTAGACTAGTCTTTTAAAAACGATAAATGTATAAACAGGCGAGCATTCGGTGGCTTTGACACCATTCTGGTTACAGGTACAATTTGGACAGGATCACCTTCAAAATGCATATTTTCCATTAAGTTTTCAAGATTTACCGGAGGGGCGTGTCCCCAGACCACCCGAGTAAAGAGTCGTTTTTCTCAGTTTCAAAATTCTGCATTTTCACCCATGCTGTTTAATCACACTTCCCTGCAGCGATTTGAGCAAGTGGTGCACCACCCTATCTTGTCACCCCTTCCCCCGCTTCCTTGCCTGAATTTTTCCTCTACCCCCATTAATCCTATCGAACCCAACCCTCTTGCATTGCAGGTTACTGTGTTTCCTCCTTTCCTCTCTCTCCTCTGTTGTCGTTTTGAATATTTCTGTTCAGACGTGATGTGAAGGGGGAGAGAAAAGAGAGGAGGAAGGGTAGGATTCTCTGTTCGGAAAAACTGAAGTTTGGAATGAAACTGTAGTCTAATTACAAGTCTGGAGACGGCGATGGTTCACGAGCAATGTACACGGTTCGCCTTTGTTATTTTTTGACCTTCGAGGGGATGCCACGGGCAAACTGGCAGGAATCAGGAAAAACGTAAATGATGAAAGTTGTAGTAATCGAAGAGCACTACAAATCGACCACGAATTACGAAATCCTAAACGTAGTTTGCCTTTTTAATTTTTTTATGGCGGGAATCGGGAAAAACGTAAATGATGAAAGTTGTAGTACTCGAAGAGCACTACTTGCATACCAACTTTCATTCGAAACAGTTGAAAACCCAAGGAGCTCGATGCCCAATTTATTGATTTTTTTTTGACATTTTCTAAGTTCGTGACCTAGACCTTGGGATGAAAATGAAAAATCGAGCTCCGTGGGGCTATGCAGGTGCCATTGGGCTAACCAAATACCGAAACCCTGCCAGATTCGACAAACCCCCTCGGAGAAGATGTAACTTGAAACCGGCTACCCCCTAAAAACACATGTTTTTTGGGCGTGGCTCCGCCCATAATGGGCGCAGAATGCCATTCTCAGGAAAACACAACTAGATCATGATACAAACCTCCCACCCAAATTTTATCAGGATCGGATCAAAACCCACGGAGCTATGCTCGGGACAGACAGACAGACACACACCCATAACGAATATAGTGGTCACTTACTGACCCGTGAACCAATATATATATATATATATATATATATATATATATATATATATATATATATATATATATATATATATATATATATATATATATATATATATATATATATATCTTCTTCTTTCGGCTGCTCCCGTTAGGGGTCGCCACAGCGGATCATCCGTATGATCCGCATAGTGATTTGGCACATGTTTTACGCCGGATGCCCTTCCTGATGCAACCATGGTCACCTCTTATGACACAGGGATATGGTACACCTATTTTAACCAGGGTATACACCGGCCCAGTACACTGGTACTCACTTCGCCAACCTCGGAAGGATGACAGGCTGAGCCAACCCCTTGGTGTATTAATTCAGTGGCCCAACGGGGCTTGAACTCAGGACCTTTTGGATCCCAAGCCGCTGCCCTAACCACTGCGCCAACACCAGGCTTGTATATAAAAAAATATATATATTTTAAATGTTCCTGGGAGATATATATATATATATATATATATATATATATATATATATATATATATATATATATTCATATATATATATATATATATATATATATATATATATATATACATATACATATATACATATATATATATATATATATATATACATATATATATATATATATATATATTCTAGTCTATTTAAGTTGAGTAATAACTCTTTAAACAATACTTGAAGAATAAACTTATAATCTCGTCCAATTATATTTTTGAAAAAGTATACCTCATTTATTTCATATATTAAACATATAATGTCATCAACATGAAAAAATAATAATAATTGCAGGGAACTATATGATGTATGCAATACAATATCATGTACGAGTAGCCACAAAGTCCCCTATACAGGCAGTTAGAATTTAGTTTGAATTTATCTGTATGCTTCCCTCCATCTCCATTCTCTGCACAAATTTGAATTTTTCTCCATGTTCTTCTGGACATCTTCCATGTTGAGGGTTGGAGGTCATAAAAGCAGCCCCTGACAGTTGTTTTTAGGTCGTAAACTGTTGTTAGGTGGAGATGAGAAATTTCCTCTTTCACGATGCCCCAAAGCGAGTTGTCACATGTTGTGAAGTCCAGACTTCGAGGAGGCCACACGATCTCAGATCCACATCCAATCCATCGTCCGCTGAATTCGTCGTTGAGATATTCCCTAACTGTGAGAGCATAATTTGCTGGTGCACCATCTTGTTGCAGGATAGCTGAAGATAACTGATTCTTCGGAGAGCTGAAGATAGTTGGATAGCTGATTCTTGACAGTTGAAGACCTCAAAACAGCTGTCATGGGCTGCTTTTATGAACTCCAACACTCAACATGGAAGAAGATGTCCAGAAGAACATGGAGAAAAATTCAAATTTGTGCGGAGAATGGAGGGAAGAATACAGATGAATTCAAACTAAATTCTAACTGCATGCATAGGGACTTTGTGGCCACTGTAGATTAAACTCGAGGAGGGATAAGTGTGGTAGTGGGGGGTGATCCCATGGAAAAGAAGTTAACTATCAATGTGTGTGTTGTGCATGTGTAGAACTGTGTACCTCACCCACTGGTCCTGACCGAGGCCGTATGCAATCCTTCACACTGCCGCCATCTCATGTCTGAGCTCTTGTTTGAGTGCTACCACATTCCTCGTGTCACTTACGGAATCGACGCCCTTTTTAGCCTGCACCACAACACCGGTGGTACAGCTGGAGATGCCCTCGTCGTGTCCGCAGGATATCACACAACACACGTCTTACCAGTGATTGATGGCAGGTGAAGAAAGACCGAGTGGATTTGCATTTAATGTGTGAAATAAATGTTACATTTTTAGTTAAATAATGATAGCGAGGGGTAGATGTTTAACTTTATTGTTTATTTATTTGTTTGTTTGTGCAGCAACTGGAATAATCAATTCTGGAATAGACAATCAAACTATGGATACAGTTATCTTGCACATGGTATGGTAATGAAATATTTTATCAACTGTGAAGGTGATTTTGCTTATCCAGATCAGCTGTAGTCAACCTGCAGTTTTGGTTGTTGATAAACTGCTTTCCTTTAGATGACAACACCCCTTTGTTTGTGGCCAAGCTTGTGCATGTGTTTTGGGAAAGGATCAGGTTATATATAGCTCTTACGTTTCATTGAGCTAAGAAAAGATGAAAGGCCATCAGGATTGCAATGAGGTGCTGCACTCTGCCCATCCATCTGACTTTAAGCCATGCCCTTCTGTCATGCATGCAGGCTTGATGCCCAACATTGTAAGCGCATCAACGTTGGTGGTGCTCACTCCACTGCTTACTTGCAGCGCCTTCTGCAGCTCAAGCACCCAGCTCTCCTGGCAGGGATTACATTAAGTCGCGTGGAAAAACTCGCGCAACACCATTGCTACGTGGCCCGTGACTATGTGGCAGGTGAGTGCCGATGGCTACAGCACAGAAGGTTTGGTCATTTGTGGATTAATGGGTATGCACAATGAAATTTCTTCTTCCTTTTGATTCTCTTCGACAGAACTGGAGTGTTGGCACGACGCCGCATATTCAGAGGCAAATACTCGCGTCATCCAGCTGCCGTGTGCCTCTCGGCCTGGATTGGGGGCCACGGGGACCGCCAGTGCTTGCCCCGCAAGCGCACCAGTGGCCGCAAATTCAGGGGGTGACGAGAGGAGGCAGCAACAGCTCCGGCGTTTGCAAGAATTGAATACGAGGCGTCGGGTCGAGCGTCTGCAGGCAGACGCACACAAGCTGCAGACTCTTCGTAAGGTGCAGGTACAAGGCGCACAAAGATCATATGAGAGCTTTCAAGTTTTGAAGAAGTGCAGTTTGTATGTATTCATTATAGTTGCAAAGAATCGGCTTTTAAAACTGCCACTATAATGTACCTGTCATGGAATGATCAGAGCAAAGGTAAGCAGGGCGAGGGTGTGGATGTATAATTTTATTGTTTTTATTTGCAATCCCATCACATCATTTTTCAAAAATGCACACATTCTAAAAAAAAAATCTTTGAAAAATGTTATTATTTGATCTCGGAGTGATTTGTGAAATTGGGCAATCCATGCCGGATGTATTGATAATTTCATACATGCACATGGAGAATTGTCTGGGAAATCAGATTTGGGGAATGACTACGTTTTTCAAATGAAACCGCTGTGTTTATAATAAGTTCACTTCCAAGAAACTTTGATGCAGGACGAGGCCATAAGGCCCATTAAAGTCTGCGCAATGGTTGCCAACTTCTGGTTGTTTGTCCGTTCTCTATCCTTTTTAAATGCTTAGCGTCGAGCAAGGAAGCAGCAAGTACCATTTTTAAATTCTTTGTTACGTCTCAGCCGAGGTTCGAATTGCCAACCTCCCAGACTCAGGGCAGACGCTCCAACCAGTACACCACCGAGTGTGGTACTTCATATAGTAGTTGAACATCGATGCATTTTCACAAAGTTTGCAGGGCAAGTCTTTTCATGTGTGCTGCATCCAAAGTGTCAGTTTTGGACATCAACTAATGAGTATGCATTAATTTACACATCACTGCACTAATTTGTGGGTCATTGGTGCTTGAGCACCCTCCGTATGATTGTGGATAAACAGGTAAGTGAATATTTACAGCTCCCGTGGCTTAAGAGGAAAAAGGTCATTTTCTCAGTGAGATGCTGCGATTGCAGAACATGTTTGAAAGTCGTTGGGATTTCCTAGCTCGTGTTAAAATAAATGAGGTACAGTTTTATATACTGGCAGAATCCCATGGTAAAACATACCACGATATCAAAAAAGGAATCCTTTTATTCTTATGCTGATTGAAAGAGCTCAAAAATGGAAGGTTATATATTTCTTGACAGCGAGGATTTTATTTATTTTCTGGAGCGATCGAGGCAGCGGTCTGTTGCCTATACACCTCCCGTATTCAATCCTTTTTGTCTGAGTGAAAAAAATATAATTTTCCTGGAGGATTACCGTATATTAATTTGAAGAAACTTTTCCTTAATTTTTTTTATCTTTGAGGAACATTACGGTGTTTCAGGGTTTCCCCTATCCCCAACAGACAGACGGATGGCTTTAGCCTACTAGTGGGGCACCTGTGGGAAACTCACGGGCATAGACGCGTATTTATAAGTATCTATATATTAATACTGAAGGGCCAATTTTGTGCTCCTCCTAGCGGTCACGTCACGTTTTTCTCGGTACTGTGACCTGGACTGAAAGAGACCGTACCTGTAAGAATGCATCGCACATCGTGGCAACAGTCAACTTTCAAATCTGAAGCAGAATAAACACTTTTCGTTTTACATTCGTTTACATGGCGACGTGTGACGTCACTGCTGAGAGGCGTCAGGACGTCATGACATCATCGGTCATTCGGTGACGTCATTACGTCTGCCGTCGACAGACCGTTACCGCTGAGAGGTGCAATTCCACTCCTCGAAAATAGCGTCTGCAATGTAAAACCCTCTTCTGCACATGCTGACTACCTCAGAATGTGAATTTCACACAAAAGATGTAACAAGAAACATTGTATCTTCTATATATTAATACTGAAGGACCAATTTTGTGCTCCTCCTAGCGGTCGCGTCACGTTTTTCTCGGTACTGTGACCTGGACTGAAAGAAACTTCGTACCTGTAAGAGTGCATCGCACATAGTGGCAATAGTCAACCTTCAACTTTGAAGCAGAATAAACACTTTTCGTTGAGATGGGGGCGAGAAGTAAAGAGGCGGGGGCGGGGGATGAAGAGACGGGGGGCAGGGAGTGAAGAGGCAGGGGGCAAAGTAAGCAAATTTTTGGGCGTTGGTAAGCAAATTGAAAGCGGGAAACGGGGGGAAATGGGGTGGGGCTGGGGTGAATTAGGCAGGGTTGAGTGTAAGGGGGTGGACAGGGGGCGGGGGCCCGGGGGCAAGTGGAGCGGGGAATCAAGAGATGGGGGTCGGGGTGTGAAGAGGCAGGGCCGGGGTAATTACGTTTTGGGCGGGGTAAGCAAATTGAAGGTGGGGGGGAATGGGGCAAGGGCGGGGGATGAGTAGGCGGGGGCAAGCACGCCCTGTCCAGTCCATGTCCCTCGAGTGTGGGTGAGCTGGTGAGGGTGGTTGAATGAACGGAATCCGTCTGTGACGGGGCTTCGACTAGTTGGATATATTATAATATTGACAATTATCAATACAGTATTAGTAAAAAATAATGGATTCCATCATTTGTCCACATGCTCATTTTATTACATGCAAAGTTTTTCGAAGTATTGTTTAATTATATAGTTGGAAAAGAGTTATTACTCACCTCAAAATAAACTACATATATATATCGCATCACCGTCATCTCGCGCCACTCATGGGCACCGATGCTGGACTCGTGTAGGGCGCACGTTGAACAGCGTGTACAAAATCACGGATTTTCTGCTTCAAAAACGGATCCAAAACGACACACGCCCACTTTTTGCCGTCCAATCGGTGAGCGAGGGGCGAATTGGCCCCGCCCCCAGGGCGATCGATATATGCAAATTTGTGGATCAAAAAGCCTTCACGCCCACTTTTTCTCGGGCCAATGGGGAGCGAGTTGAAAGGTCAAAGGGAGGGGGTCAAAGGCGAAGTTACGGGGGGATAAAAGGACGGTGTTCGTCAGTCAAAGGAGTCGTAAAAGTCGGAACGAGGAAGAAGGGAGTCGCAAAGGAGTCAGAAGAGAGTCAGCAGAACGGGAACGAGAAAGAGTCAGCAGAACGGAGGCGAAGGAGTCGGAACGAGGCGAAGGAGTCGGAACAGAGAGTCAAGACTTCGCGGGCGGTGGAGCTGCTCGTCGTGTGCGTTGAAGTCGGAACGGAGGGGACGAACTGTGGAGAGGCGGCGACACCGGACGAGGGGGTGCTCGCGTCGTGCAAGGAGCTGCGCGCCCGAGGGAGGCCGGCAGCGCGACCTGGCCGAGGTGGAGACGCTCGTCGCACATAATAAAGATCCTCTATACCCCGAGCATCAGCAACCCCCTCCTGTTTCCCCCCGCGCTGAGATAGTGCGACCAAGGGGGCCCCGTTCCCACCCCCCTGCCAGGCACTGTCCACGAGGCCCGCGGGTTGCGGGGCCATCGCCGCTCCGCGTCTCATCACCAGACGGGTAGGCCCGACCAGGTCTCGGCCCCAGGCCTACCTCATTCTTGAGGGTATTTCTTTTCCTTGGTTTTGGGTATGTGTTGTCGGCGCCGTCTGTGAAGTAGAATTGTATAAGTGTTGCCGTGTGCTCGGTAGTCGGAATTAGCTCTGCACTGTGTTTTCACTTTTATGTTTGCTTTTTGTGTAAATGGAATTGTGTTTTCTTTTTTTGTGCATTTGGTGGAATTGTATTTGTGTGCTTTCCGTTCGTCGCGAATAAATGTGCTTTATTGTTGAACTGTTTCCCGCTTCGCTTCGTCTTTTTCCCCATTGAACCCCCATCTTGCTTCACGTAAAGGGTTGGTAGTGGGCTGAATACGCCCGATAATTAATCGAACCGTCGAGGTCGACGATAACACCGCTCGGTTATTCTGATAGTCGGAACGGGTCGCTTAAGTGGCCCGTGTCCGAAGTCGACCTGCGGCGAGGTGCGATCGCCTGGTCTACCCTCCGCGTGGGTACTTAGGTAGTTCGAATTTGGCGAGCAACCCTATCCCACGCGGGGGCTGATTGGCTCGATCGCGGTGAGACCGAAAGGTCCACCCGTGACTGGTTCCCGGCGTTAGTCCGAGAGGGTCACGACTGGATTGTCCGTCCGTGGGCGACGTGCCGCGATTCGAGTTACGTGGCCGTCAGCACGCCGGCGGGCGCGAAATCCGCAACACTGGTGTCAGGAGTGGGATACAAATTCATCGCCCTCCTCGCGGCACTGGTATCGGAGAACAGGAAAACGGGCTCTCCTGTCTCCGGCTAAATTCACGGGAATCGGTCCAGGGGTGAGAGAAGCGACCCCCGATTCCCTCCAAATTACGAGCGAGTTAAATTAACCCTTCACGAGAAGCAAGATGGCGTCTCAAGGCGAGCGGGAGCCGGGGGTATTAGAAATGTATATGTGTAATAATGTAGAGTCCATGGTCCAGGATGGAATCCCCGTGCAGGAAATGTTGATTGTGCAGGAACACGGACTCGCCCAACTAAACCCAGGGCCCGAGGTGGGTGCGGCAGCGGCCGCGGTGTATGACACCTCCCCCCCCCTCTCCACCAAGACCCTTCCCCAACCCTTGCCGAAACGGCTCAGCTGAGTGCATCCAACATGGCCCACCTATAGCCATGCTGGCGGCAATGAACGAAAAGATGAATGCGAAAATGATCGAAAAAATGGATGCGAATATGAAAAACGAAATGAAAGGCATGAACGAAAAGATGGATGCGAATACACAAAAAATGGATGAAAAGATGGATGCGAATACACAAAAAATGGATGAAAAGATGGATACAAATACAAATGAAGTGAAAACGACGATGGATGCGAATACACAGCAAATGAGGGAAGAGATGAAAGAGCTACGGGGTGAGACGCACAACATGGGCCGATGCCTGCAGGCGGGCATGAAGGCAGTGACCAGGGAGCTGGGAATGGCGACTCCACGTGTGGGAGCAAACGAGCTGGGTGGGGGTGCAACGGCTGACAGGCCCGCGGTGGAGGCGGGTGAAAAAATAATTCGTGGAACGTGTTGGGCGAGGGTCGCGACGGTGACCAAGAGGGAAAAATTAAATGGGGAGACCAAAACGTGTGAGACGAGACACGAGGTGACGATAAAGGAAATAATAATAGTTGAGACAAGGGAGGTAAAGGGTGAAGAGTTGGCAGTGACGGTAGCCGGGAAGGGAACGACAGAGGAGAGACTGCACGGTGAGGACGGGGTAAGTGACGCGCACACACACACACGGAGGTAGTGGAGGATAATGGGGGTGAGCTCGCGGAGCGTGCAGGGACCCGGTGCGAGCAGCTGGATGGCCTCCTCCAGGAACGAGGGGAGGGAGTATGCCCCCTTGAGGCGAGTCACGACCAGGTGAGTTCGGTCGTGCTTTGCGAGGTTGAGGGGACGGGTGCTGTGAACGAGTGCACGGAGAGCTTGGGGGGTATAGAGGCCCCGGAGACCCTTGTGGGGACACGAATCCCCAGTGTGGTTGTCCCTGTGTGTGTGGTGCAAGGTGTGAGTGCGTCCCCGTGTGTGGAAGCGACCCCGTGTGTGAGTGGTGTGGTGGCGATGGTGCCAGAGTACGTGCTTCCCAGCACGCCGTGCGTGGGTGAGGCACCGTGTGTGAGTGAGGCCGTGTGTGTGAGTGAAACGGCCAGTATGAGTGAGGCACCACGTGTGAGTGGTGTGGTGGCGATGGTGCCGGAGTACGTGCTTCCCAGCACGCCGTGTGTGGATGAGGCACGGTGTGTGAGTGAGGCACCGCGGGTTAGTGCCCCCGCGTGTGTGAGTGAGGCACGAGTGAATGGAGCACCACGTGTGAGTGGTATGGGTTATGCAAGGGAGACCGTGTGTGTGAGAGAGCGGTATGAGAGGGAGATGTCGGTTGGCATGCGGGAGCACGCAGCCGCGTCTCCCGGTGTGAGTTTAATGGTGTGGACTGTGTGCGTCGTGACACGCAGGTGTGCGTGGGTTGAATGGAGACGACGACGGCGACAGAGGAGAGAAAGCCGGGTAGCGGCTGTAGTTGTTTCGAGGACCGTGCCGGGTTCACCCAGCAGTGAGCACGCGGTTCGTGCTGTGCAACGCACGAGACCACCACGTGCTCGCTTGCGAGAGTGAAGTCCCGGTCCGGAAACGCACGCGGTGGATTTGCCGATCCCGCGGACGGACAAAGTTTAGGCAGGTAAATGGATTTGGACCGGACGGGTTCTCCACGCGATCGTGTGTGTTCAGCTCCAACGGGCAGGGCACATGTGTTCGCGTGGGGAACCCCTCGAGACGTGTGGCTTGTGTTTTTTTTTTTATATGCGCACGGTGACGTCATGGCTGCACGTGTGGTTGGAATCCGGCAGGAGGGGTATCCCGGCCGATGGTACCGTCCAAGGAGGGACGAGGAACACGTGCAGCTGCATGACGTCACGGGCAGGTGTAAAGTGCGCGAGCGCGAGTTGCCGCGCTGGTGATGCGCATGAAAAAAAAAAAAAAAGCAAGCCTCACTTTCGGGTGTACAGGATTCCTGGGAAAGGGGTGGAAGACCCCCTTATCCTGGGCACAGGATGGAAAACTAGTTAGGGGGAAGGGTTAGCTTAGTTAGACCGACTTCATGGGGCAGGGGTAAGTCCTCATGGAGTCCGTGGAATGGATTAGGTAGAGGGATTTAGTGAGCTTTAGGTTGGGAAATAAAATGAATTTTTTGAGTTAGGAGACAGAGACAGACTGGTGAGTGTGTAGAGGGGACGTAGTTTAGCTACGTAGTGTTAAAAGGAACGTGCTGTAGTTTAAGGGACGACGTGGGAGCACGAGTTAGTTAGGGGATGTAGTTAGGAGGATGGCAGAGTTCAGTGGTGTGTGTGTTGAAGAGTTGTTGGTGAGTGAATTGGAAGCGTGTACATGTTGAGTGAGGTGGAAGCATGTGCTTGGTGAGTGAGTGAGGCCAGCGGGTCTGTGTGTATGGAGCGAATGGGGAATGCATGGTGCGATGAGTGATTGGGGGGAGGAGTGACTTCGCCCAAGGGACCCCGGGGTCAGAGTAAAGTGAGTTAGCTGGGTTAGTCAAATTGAAAAATGGAGGTCGTTTTGTTGTTGGTGGGAAAGTAGGCTCGAGACCCATTTGGAGGGGTGCAGGAGCCCTGTTGACGGGCTTGGGAGCGTGGCTGCGAAAGGTGAGTATCGCTGAGTGGGTACCCCGGGCACCAGGCTAGTCGGCCGCAGTAGGCCAAGGGCCCATGGGGGGCCGGGATAGAGTAGTGGGCACGGGTGCGCCTGCTTGGTGCGGGGGCCCGGGGCGCCATTAGCCGCGTGGGCAGTGCAGTGGGCACGGGTGACCCTCGGAAAGGGGCCCGGGAGGCCGGCCTGCCACGTGTGCGTTTCAGGGGAGGTGCCATGGGGGGCACTCCCCGGTGTTAGGGAGCTGGTAGGCTCGGAGGCAGTGTAGTGCCCGGGGGTGCCATAGCGGGAGATTCGGCAGAGGGTCGTGCCTGCCAAAGGGAGCCACGTGTCCCAGCCAGGAGACCGTGTGAGGGCACGGAGAGAAAATTGGGGGGTGAGGCCCGAAATTGTGAGGACACCAACACAGGCGACGGGAATCTGGGTTGATAGAACCAATAGTTTAAGCGAGAGGCGCTTGTTGAAAGCCCCGGGGTAGTTTAACAGTTAAATGGTTAGGGTAGATTAGGAGATGTACCCCTCCGCACCATCCATCCCCTCGCTCTCGTTGTGGGCCGCTGGACCCACTTTGGGTTAGATCGCCGAACTCTGGGGAGGCCATTCTGAGGCTTCGTTGGGCCTCGACACAGGACGCTAGCTCTCCCTTATTCCCCTCCGGGAAGGGAACGTAGGGGTTGGGAGTAGGCTAGGTGACAGGATAGGTTAGCCGAACAAGGACGATAAAGGGGGTTAGGGGGACGATTTATAGTGGGTAAGTAAAAATAAAAACAACAAAAAAAATAAGTTGGGGCTAAATTGGGGTTTGACAAATTAAGGGAGTGGGTATGTACAGTGACAGGCAAAGGCGATAGGTGGGAGGGAGACAGGAAGGTAGGTCCGAGCCCGCCTTCCAAGTGGCCAGCACCACCGCACTCCCTCCACCAACCTCCACTGAACGGCAAAAGCTGGCCAGCTTCATCTGCTGGCTGTGTTGCTGCAAGCGCTGTGCCGGCCCACTTCATCTGCCGGCTGGCTGTTTTTCTTCAAGGCCTGTGCCGGCCAACTTCATCGGCAGCTGTTGTTTTGCTGCGAGGCCTGTGCCGGCTGGATCATCGGCAGCTGTGTGCTGCAAGGCCTGTGCCGGCCAGTTCAGCTGCTGGCTGTTTTTCTTCGAGGCCTGTGCCGGCCAGTTTGTCTGCCGGCTGTGTTTGCCTGCAGCGGCCTTCTTCTGCGGGCTGTGTTTGCCTGCTCACCTTTGCCATGCCATGCCCACTGCCCATGTTCACAAGCCCCGTTCAATTTTTGCTTTGCCCCCCCCTGTTCATTTCCATGTGCGCCAGGATCTGAAAGCAACAGTTTGCAAGCTGCAAGAACTGCCCTGTTGGCAGCTACAACACGGGCCTGCAGTGGCGGCCCGTGCACCGTGTTTGTGTTCATGCATCCATTCGTTGTGCTCATTGCGTGTGCCACTTGAGCTGGCACGGAGACTGCGTTGTGCAGCCCAAGCACCGTTGTGGTTCACTGAGTTCAGTTCAAAAAGGAAGGCCTTGGACTGCGTGTGAGCAGCCAGCCACGTTCCCTGTCACCTGCATTGTTTGAGTCAGAGACTGCATGTGTGGGCAGCCTGGCTCCCTGCTAACTGCTTTCTTTTGCAGAGTTCAATGATCCTGGGCCATGGTTTAGTGTAAGATTTGTAAGTTAAGGTTAAGATGTACTGTACATATGAGTGCGCCCCCGGCATGTATGTCTTAGCGCCGGCAATTTTATTTAAGTCGTCCGTGTGAGTGAGTTTGTTTAGGTAGTTACGCAGCCCTCAGGTTATTTATTTTGGGGACACGAATACCATGAATGTCGCACTCAGGGATCCGTAGGTAAAATGTACTAGGGGGAAAACTACACATGATGGCACACGAAAATTTGACGACTCGGGACGAGTCTGTAAAAAGGGAAGGGGGTAGTGTTGTGGTTACCAGATTCGCAAACCACCATTCAGGTCCCTAGGTGAGGTATCTCGGTAAGTGCATGTGTAGTTAGGCCCAAACCCGTTGTCTAGTGGGAATACATGTCATTTATACGTGCTGCGACTCTTCAGGATAGCCGTTTTTCTTTTACTATCTTTATTTTGGACCAACCGCCATGATCACAACCACAACATCAACCACCAACCACAACGCCGCTTCACCACAACCGCCATGACCTTTACCGTCGCAACTCGCCACCATCGCATCACCGTCATCTCGCGCCACTCATGGGCACCGATGCTGGACTCGTGTAGGGCGCACGTTGAACAGCGTGTACAAAATCACGGATTTTCTGCTTCAAAAACGGATCCAAAACGACACACGCCCACTTTTTGCCGTCCAATCGGTGAGCGAGGGGCGAATTGGCTCCGCCCCCAGGGCGATCGATATATGCAAATTTGTGGATCAAAAAGCCTTCACGCCCACTTTTTCTCGGGCCAATGGGGAGCGAGTTGAAAGGTCAAAGGGAGGGGGTCAAAGGCGAAGTTACGGGGGGATAAAAGGACGGTGTTCGTCAGTCAAAGGAGTCGTAAAAGTCGGAACGAGGAAGAAGGGAGTCGCAAAGGAGTCAGAAGAGAGTCAGCAGAACGGGAACGAGAAAGAGTCAGCAGAACGGAGGCGAAGGAGTCGGAACGAGGCGAAGGAGTCGGAACAGAGAGTCAAGACTTCGCGGGCGGTGGAGCTGCTCGTCGTGTGCGTTGAAGTCGGAACGGAGGGGACGAGCTGTGGAGAGGCGGCGACACCGGACGAGGGGGTGCTCGCGTCGTGCAAGGAGCTGCGCGCCCGAGGGAGGCCGGCAGCGCGACCTGGCCGAGGTGGAGACGCTCGTCGCACATAATAAAGATCCTCTATACCCCGAGCATCAGCAACCCCCTCCTGTTTCCCCCCGCGCTGAGATAGTGCGACCAAGGGGGCCCCGTTCCCACCCCCCTGCCAGGCACTGTCCACGAGGCCCGCGGGTTGCGGGGCCATCGCCGCTCCGCGTCTCATCACCAGACGGGTAGGCCCGACCAGGTCTCGGCCCCAGGCCTACCTCATTCTTGAGGGTATTTCTTTCCTTGGTTTTGGGTATGTGTTGTCGGCGCCGTCTGTGAAGTAGAATTGTATAAGTGTTGCCGTGTGCTCGGTAGTCGGTATTAGCTCTGCACTGTGTTTTCACTTTTATGTTTGCTTTTTGTGTAAATGGAATTGTGTTTTCTTTTTTGTGTGCATTTGGTGGAATTGTATTTGTGTGCTTTCCGTTCGTCGCGAATAAATGTGCTTTATTGTTGAACTGTTTCCCGCTTCGCTCGTCTTTTTCCCCATTGAACCCCCATCTTGCTTCACGTAAAGGGTTGGTAGTGGGCTGAATACGCCCGATAATTAATCGAACCGTCGAGGTCGACGATAACACCGCTCGGTTATTCTGATAGTCGGAACGGGTCGCTTATGGCCCGTGTCCGAAGTCGACCTGCGGCGAGGTGCGATCGCCCGGTCTACCTCTCCGCGTGGGTACTTAGGTAGGTCGAATTTGGCGAGCAACCCTATCCCACGCGGGGGCCGATTGGCTCGATCGCGGTGAGACCGAAAGGTCCCCCCCGTGACTGGTTCCCGGCGTTAGTCCGAGAGGGTCACGACTGGATTGTCCGTCCGGTGGGCGACGTGCCGCGATTCGAGTTACGTGGCCGTCAGCACGCCGGCGGGCGCGAAGACCGCAACAATATATATATATATATATATATATATATATATATATATATATATATATATATATATATATATATATATATATATATATATATATATATATATATATATACCCCAGGAAGATGAAAAATATATAATTGGACTACAGTTCGATCCAGAACTTCAGTTTTCCCGAGCGGGGAAGCCAACCTTCCTCTACTATTCCCCCTCTATCCCCTCACCCCTCCCCACCTTCCCCTCCTCACCTTCCCCTTCCTCCCTTCCCCTCCCCACATCCGACCAAATACATTCAAAATGGCTATTATAAGTGCAGTAATTCCCGAGCAGGGAACCCTACCCTCGCTCTCTTCTACTCCCCCTCTCTTCTCTCATCATTCTCTCTCCTCTCCCCCCTCACTCCTCCTCACCTTCCCCTCCCTGCGTCTGACCAGATTCATTCAAAACGGCTATTATACGCACTGTACAGTAATTCTCGAGCAGGGAACCCTACCGTTGCTCTTCGTCTCCCCTCCCTCCTCCACTCGCTCTCTCCCCTCTCCCACCTCACTGCTCCCCCTGCCCTCGCAATTCTACTCCCTGCTCCTTCCTCTCCACCCTCACTCCTCCCCTCCATTCCCATCCTTGCCTCCCACCAGATGCATTTAAAACTGCTATTATAAGTACTGTACAGTAATTCACGAGCAGGGAACCCTACCCTTGCTTTTCTACTCCCCTCTCTCCTCTCATCGCCCTCTCTCCTCTCCCTCCTCACTACTTCCTCCCCCTCTCCACATTACGTCTGACCAGATACATTCAAAACTGCGATAAGAATGCATTTTTGTCTAAAAGTGCCAATATTCGTCCGATTTTTCTCATCTTTTGCTGCAATTGAGTCGTAAACCACCTTAGTGCCCTGTCACACCTTGACGTTTTAGCCAGCATATGGCAAGGTATCAAAATGTATGTAAAACGCTGGTGTATGCTGAACTATTGATGTTTTTTTTTAATTTTGGGCGTATAATAACGTGTTGGACGTATGCATAACGTATTAGTAACCTACACAGAATGTTTCAATCACATATAGATAACTTACACCAACGAATGCTGAGCGTGTTGTCGGCATTCACAACCTATGCCCAACGATAGTCTAACTTATGCATAGCGCGGCAGTGTATCGCCGGCGATTATGTGGCGTAGGCTATTCATAGGCTGCAGCTCGACAATTCAAATCATAACCGCACTCGACATCGAAGTGTGAAGCCGCTGTCACACCTTGACGTTTTAGCCAGCGTATGCCGACGTCTGAAAAATTTGCCGAACCAAGCTGGCACATGTCGAATACGTTATGGGTAATTTTTGTATACATTAAGAGCACGCTGGCATACGTCGTAGTATGCTGGCAGACATCGTAGTACACTGGCATATGTCGTCATACGCAGAGTATGTCGAGAAATTTTCAGCATGTTGAAAATTTCTCGACGTACTCGGCGTATGACACACGTTCCGCATATGCTGGGATAAGTTGTAGGCACGTTACGCGATCGTAGACACACGTCGACACACGTTACTTGTACGTTATTCATAAGTCGAAACACGTCGATGTAATGGTTTGCGTCAGTGTTACAGACTCCCTGGTTTTTTTTTTCTTCGGTATGACGGTGATGTTGACACTTCGATTTCTAGTGCGGTTATGATTTAAATCGTTGAGTGGCAGCCTATTAATTATATTATATTATAACCGCACTAGAAATCGAAGTGCCAACATCACCGTCATACCGAAGAAAAAAGAAAAAAAAAACCAGGGAATCTGGAACACTGACACTAACCATTACCTTGACGTGTTTCGACTTATGAGTAACGTGTGTCGACGTGTGTCAACGATCGCGTAACGTGCCTACAACTTATGGCCAAGTGTATGCGGAACGTGTGAATCATACGCTGGCACACGTCGAAAAATTTCAAGCATGGAAAATTTGTCTAACACCTCGGCACACTACGACGTATGCCAGCGTACTACGAAAAAAAGCCAGCGTACTATGACGTATGCCAGTGTGCTCTTAACATATACAAACTTCCCCATAGCGTATTCGACGTGTGCCAGCATTTTAGCCAAATTTTGCATACTTCAGGCATACGCTGGGTAAATCGTCAATGTGTGACAGGGCCTTTAGTGACTGCAAAAAGTGAAATCAGATGGTGAATTAGAGTGATGATAAATCTGTGAGGGAATCTGAATGGACTTTATATTGCAGGCCTTAATTTCACTGAAAATGCATTTTTGTGTGAAAATGCAAATTTTCGTCCAATTTTCTTCCCGTTTTTTGCAACTGAGTCTTAAACCATCTTAGCGATCATAAAATGAAATCGGATATCGAATTTGAATTGAGATAAAGCTGTGAGAGTGCAATACTTGCAAAAGAGGCTGCACAGAGCAAACAAAATGGTGGCTATTTGATTTTGAAGCCCCTCCCTACCTGAACTGAGAAGTCCCTTCCCAAATAGACAGACAGACAGACCTCCTGGCATAGATATTAAATATATATAGCTTATACAGGGTGAATCAGAATAATGTATAAACACTTTAAAATGCTGCATTTTGAAAACTTAAATATGCTGACTGATTGACTTGGAAAATAATCAACTCACATTTGAGCAGAAGAGAAACATCTCAGTGTTTATAAATTATTCTGATTCAATATATATATATATATATATATATATATATATATATATATATATATGTATGTATAGATAGATAGTTATGGATTTCAGAATCGGATCCGACGAATGCATACAACATCCAGGTCCTCAGACAGTTATTTCAAAAAATGCATCTTCAGAATAAATGTGAAGGGGGTCCCCACTCCATATTAATGCTCATGATTTTGGAATCAGATGTTGGACGAGCAGGTGTCCACATACTTTTGGCCATGTTGTGTATCTTGACCGATTTTGAGCTGTACACTTAAATCTGTACAGACGATTCTGTTGTCACATTTGTTTTGTAGGAAATGGAAGCCCATGGTAATTCCGAGCAGCTGAGCCAGGCGTTGTGCTCGCTGGGCCTGCGTTCCATGGCTGAGCTGCATTTGAACATCGAGCGGCTGCAAGCGGCCATGGACACGCGCAGTCACCATGTGCAATCGGACGACTTTCAGGAGCCCCGGGCTGACGTGCGTAGTGTGCATGCAGTCTTCTTTGTTTAAACTTCTGGGCTCTCAGGGGTGTTCAGAGCCAGGTCTGAGCTCTCTATTATACATGTTACTTACAATTGGCCACCTGAGGCATCCCTCTCTGGTAGACTGGTACCTTTGTTGTACTAATGCTTCTGAAGGCTCCTATTACTTTTTTTCCATTGGACTGTGGAACTGATCTTCCAAAGGAACCATGTTGTTTCCTGATAGGAGGAGAGAGGAATGGAGCAGGAAAAGGCAGAGTGGTTGCAGAAACTCAGGCGAGAACGAGGGATGCTGTTAGAAAGGCTCAAAAATCGGCTTAAGGACTCGGCACACAAAGGTCAGCCTCCCTCAACTGTTTGCTCTCGGGATCAGAACTCGATGTTGCATGGATTATTGAATTTGTATTTTTTCTTGCTTGGGACAGCTGAAAAATTACATAAACAGAATGAGCCTTACATTAAGGAAGAGGAAGATGATGACGACGAAGGGATGATGGGACATCGAGAGAGTACCGAGAGTGACTCGGAGGAGGTAAGCATAATATGTGTAACTGGTTATCATTGCTGACTGCTTGCTGATTGACTTTTTTTTTTCTTTTTAAAAAAATTGTACTGTGCTTTTTAAAAATTAAATTTTAATTCATATATTGCAATAATTTAAATAATTTAGGCCCCTACCCCTCGCTCCTCCCCCCTTTCCTCCCACCCTCCCCTCCTCTTTTTCTCTTTTGAAGAAAGATGTTTCTGATTTCTGGCCTGCTCTAACAAAACACAAACGGTAGTTTACTCAAAAGCTTTCATTCCATCCAATACAGTATATAAAACAGAGCAGTGTCTGTATGTATGTCAGGTAACTACGTGAGACAATTGGGCCTATCGACACCAACTTTTCAGGGTATACTCACGGGGTCCATGCTTTGGTTGTCTGCAAAAAAGGAAGAAATAAAAAAATATCAAAAACATTTTATTTTATATATATATATTTTTTTATATCTAATTTTTTTTGTCGGTTTTCTCATTGGTGTTTGGGTTATTTCTCCACTGTGCCGGATCAGTCCCATTACTTTGTCCGGTAACTACTCCAAGACAAAATGTCATAGATAGGTAGGACAGAAAACTCCTATTTTCTTTTTTAGCAGACATAGTTGAGGCTCGTGGAAGAATCAGTACATTGAACGGATCAGGACGTAACAGACAAAAACAGGACGAAAAATGCGCATGCATGGTGTGGACAAGATGGATACAAAAGGAAACTCCAAGGAGGGAAAATTGGAAGGAGGAGTGATTTGGGTATGGTTAACGAGGGTATTTAATGATTACACTTTTTGATTGGGGACGATCTGTGATGGCGTTGAACAGCTGTCTTGATTGAGGACCAGTAGGGAAGAATGAGGTGGAAGTTAATTCCACAGGTGGGACAAAAGAGGAACAAATATGTGGAGGTAAGCAGTGCTCCTGGATTTAGGTAGTTTCATCAGACGAGGGTTGTTGGTGGACCGTGTGAGCCCTGCAGAAACCTGTAGAGGGGGGATGGGGGAGAAAGCACGGAAAGAGCAGAGGGTGCAATACCAGAAAGGAGGTGTCAGAATATGGAGACCACCTACCTGTCTGTGATGGCATTGTGATAAGCCCATAGACTCGGCTTCATCAGAGGAGATTCCAATAATCTTAAAGGCCTTGGTTTCCATGGCATCAAGCTGAGCAAGACATGAGGCAGGAGAGTCAGCCCAGATGGGAGAGCAGTACTCCATCAAGCTGAGCAAGACATGTGGCAGGGGAGTCAGCCCAGATGGGAGAGCAGTACTCCATCAAGCTGCGGATGAAGGTCTTGTTGGTGGATAGGAGTTCAGGTGCGACAATGAAGGACTTTGTATGATGTGGATGCCCAGTCAGCGGCTGGCTTTGGAGGCCAACTTTGAAGTGTGATTTGCCCAAGAAAGATCATGGCTGATCGTGAAACCCAGGAGTTTGAATGACTGAACTTCCTCAACAGGATTGTTAAGAAAGTATATGGGAGAGTTTGTCAGTTGGTCCTTTCAGAGAGAGCTAGTGAGAGTGTGAAATTTGTCAGGATTGAAATGCATATTCCAAGTGTTTGATCAGCTTGTGATTTTTTTTTTCAATGTCTGAAGAGAGGGAAGAGGCTACGTCCCACCTCTGTGAAGGATGAGGGATGTCACGGCAGAGAGTGGAGTCATCAGTAAATAGATAAAAAGGATTTTCCAGTCATAGAGATCATTTATGAAGATCAGGAATAGTACTGGGCCCAAAACACTGCCTTTGGGCACTCCATCTTTGATAGGGAGAGGATATGAAAGGATTCCATTGAGTGCCACACGTTGGCTACGAGAGTAGAAGAAGACTGTAAGAAATGTGTGGAGTTGGCCTTGGTTGCTCATAGGCAATGAGCTTGGAGAGCAAGACAGGATGCCAGACTGTATCAAAAGCATGAAATATTTCTCGAGAAATGGCCCTGATCTCATGTCTGACATTGAGAGCCTCCATGTTGGGTGAGTAAATCTAGCATGTCCAAGGTGCAGTGACTGAGTCTATGATGCATGTATGAGCAAATTTCAAATTGTCTCCCTTTCATTAGAGGTCCCATGAGTAACCGGTGATAGCCACTAGGTATTTTTACCCGTCGCTTTGCTGATGGATTTCATCAATAGTGACGGCATGTTGTACTTCACAAACATTCTGCTCTATTTGCAGGAGACTTCATCGTAAAGCCGATTTATGTTTATTTTACATCTTTATTTCAATTGTGATGTGTTTTTTTGGCTGCTACTCACCAACCTCCATATTTTCTTGAAGCCCAAGAACCTAACCCCCTTATTCCCATGGGAAATTGGTTTTACCTATCGCGGTTTTGAATATCATGGCATTTTCCAGGAATGTAACCGCCACGATATTTATGGGTTTACTGTGTAGATTTCATATGCAGACTTTATCTTTTTCAACAAGTAATGCACAAACTCCACCCACCCGGAGGGTTAGTACTCTGATAGTTATTGATATTCATGACCCCAAGATCCTGACCGACGATGGACCAGTATTGTTTCAGAGAGCAGTGATGTTTCTGGGGTACCTATGTGGATCAATGGGTTTAAGATTGCATCCCCCCTCTCCCTCCGCTTCTTCAATGTTATATGTCATGTGGACACAATGAGGCATTTTATGTAACATATATATATATATATATATATATATATATATATATATATATATATATATATATATATATATATATATATATATATATATATATATATATATATATATATATACCATATTAGTACAGTGCAGTTACATCAGAAAACCTAGATTTGATTCCCTAATATACGAGATGTATTCTGTTCAGGATCGGGAGCACTTGGCAGACGTAGAGCGGCTGTTGAGGCAACACGACACAGCTTTTGAAAAGCCAGGCCTGGCAGTGCAGGTAAGTCCATGAGGTCAGAATATTGTCACTGATAATCATTGTCACAATTATTGCACATTTTATGATCGGAGGTGGATTTGGAATTTGAAGAGGATGGTGTGCAAAATAGGACATTGCAGGCACCCACCCGAAAGGGACCACCTCAGGTTAACCAAGGAGACCGCCATCTGGTGGACAACACCTCAGCACCACTAAAGTGGTCAAGTTGTCAGGTCAAGCCAGATTAGATCTGTGACTTGCTGCAGATACTATGTAAACCTGTACTAACCTGTTTCACGGTCGAGTTGTCGGCGACTAAACCGTCTCCCCTATCAGGTTTTCTGGTGAGGAGGGTGGATGGATATGGACACCCAGCAGGATTAAAAACAAAACCTGTCCAAGGGTGGAGGAGCTCCTTGTGAGCTAACGGCTATACATATCTAGTCCTCAACTGTGTCTGTGGACGTCCTCCTGCAGTTGGGTTACCTTTTTTAGGAAGTTGGTGGCAGGATTTACAGTCCGGTAACCGTAAAACACTTCATTCCACAAAAGCCACAAATGTAAAGAAAACTGAATACCCACTCCATTGGAGTACCTCCTGTGCTGCGCCCTTCGCAGGGCAGCTCACCGGATGATGGAATTGTGACAAAGCCCCATTCCTTGATGATCGGAGGAAAACCACAGGGGTAAACTTCCTGGGTCAGATTGTAGTAGTGTGTGGCAGAGTGGTGCTGAGGTGCAGCCACCAGACGGCGGTTTCCTTGGGTTAGCCTGAGGTGGTCCCTTCGGGTGGGTGCCTGGAAAGTGCTCTTCCTAAGAGAGGATGATCATCTGTCTCTGTTATCCTCTGATCTCAAGCATTTAAACATCAGTATTGCAGCACACTCCAAGGTTCTGTGATCGGATTGTGGCGAGTGGTTACACCTACTATTGGTCTGCTTGCTCTAATGGTTACCATGCCCAAGGAGTTGCTGTAGCTGTGTCCAATAAGCTGACTCCAATGATAATTGAGGTAACACCGGTCAACGAGCGTATTATGAGACTACAAGGAGTCGTCACTCCGTGGGTGCCATTTCCTGCTCTCTGTTTATGCTCCGACTGAGGCGAGTGATCTCACCGTGAAGGACGCATTCTCTGCCACGCTCGAGTCTGTGGTTGATCAGCACCCCAGGCGAGATACTCTTCTCGTCTTGGGGAATTTCAATGCATCAACCGGAACTGATAGTGATGGTTATGAGACATGTGTTGGTCCCCATTGGTCTGGAAATGTGAACCCAGAATGGCACCAAGTTTCTTGACTTTGCAAGAACTCATGGACTTAGGGTGGCTGGTTCATGGTTTCAGTGCCCACAGGCTCATTGCTGGACTTGGTATTCCAACGCTGGCAGTGTGGCAAAGGAGATTAACCATGTGATCGTTGATGGTCCCTGGAGGATGATCCAAAACTGCAGGGTCTACCGGAGTGCTCAGTTCCTCATTTGTTACCTGCATAGTCCATGTCAGCTGTGACTATGGACATTTGGCTCGTTTTTCTGATGCCGATCCTGTTCACCAGATTCTCTCAACGAGCGAACCTTGTGAGTGGAGGAGGTCAATAGGCTGACCCCGTGCCTCCAGGTTGCAGAAGGTTGATGAGCATCTCAAGGAGATGGGGATGGCCCAGGCATCTGCCTGGGGGATGGCCAGACGGAGGTCCCTGGAGTACTGGTGGGAAGTGGACGCAGTGACACGCTGCTCCGGTGCATGCTCCCATACCTGACCTGACCTGTGTTCAAAGGTGGAGTGTTGAAGAGGGTTCACTTTAGGTTCCATCGGTGTTAATTTTTTTTCGATAGCGATATATCGGTATTATTTCAAAATTAAAAGGAAGAATTTTTTTATTTTCTTTTTTACGCAGGTTGCAAAAATATGCAATGGTCCAATGATCCATTTTGTATTCACATATGACATACATATCATTGACGCATGGTAATTTTTCAAAGTATTCCGACACGAGGCTTTTTATTTTTTTTCCACTATTATGAGAACGGTTATTTTATTCACAACTTCAACTTGTGTTAAAAATGATTTTGTTTTAAAGCGAGATCAGTATTGGTAATCGGCACAGGTCGGAATCCATCGTTATCACCGTACCGGTATGACTATCGCGGATCACCGACTCGGCACAAGCTTTCAAAAGCACAACCGATTCATATAAATAACCAATTGGCAATTGCTTAGATTCCTCAGAAAAACGTGATTGCTTGGATGTTGTATGGAGCTGATGAGCTCGGATGCTGAGGTTTAAAAGTTAAAACCTACTCTACTTACTTCCTGATACATCTTGACGTCACATGTTTCACTCTTCCTGTTCCATGTTTCGCCAAGACACCGAATGCCTCAACTATTTTTAAATCATGAACGGTACAGTATCTAATGATTGTAAATAACTTTCTTCGATTTGTTGGTGATATCCCGTTTTTAGGGCATCTCTACCGAAATGACCTAATAAAGCCGGACCAAAAGTCCGTACGTCCATCCGTCCGTCAACAATTTTTCTTTCCGAGCTTGATGAAACTTGGTATGTGGGTAGAGGTCGATGAGTGTTGCACAATGATATAACTTTTGTCCGGGTTCAAGGTCGGGGTCAAGGTCACGAGGTCACGTAAGTTATAAAAAAACCACCATTTTCAAAACCTATCTAGTCTGCCATTCTACAAGATATTCGGCAACTGTTTATTGATTATAGTAGGAAAAATATTATCTTGTATCTAACCGGACAGATTTTTGAATTTCCGTCCCGTTTGGCCGCCACGTAACCTGGAAGATGGTCAAAAACACCTCCCGGTACAAAGAAAACTTGTTACTTCCGATCTTGATGAAATTTGGTATGTGGGTAGAGGTCGATGAGTGATACCCAACGACATATTTTTTCCCCGGATTTAAGGTCAGGGTCAAGGTCATGAGGTCACGGAAGTTGTGAAAGTTGCCATTTTCAAAACCTATCTTGTCTGTTATTTTAGGAGATATCTGGCAACGGTTTATCGATTATGATAGTAAAAAAAACATTACAGAGATGACCGTCACCCCCACACGGGGGTAATTTTTTTAATTTAAATACAGTGGGTTTAAATTTAAAAATAAAAAAAAAGTAATAAAAAATTTTTTTTCTGTGTAGCGGTATATTCAGAATTCCAATACCGGTATATCAATATGAAAAATTATACCAGTGCAACCGGTATATCAATATATCACCAGACCCTTGTCCACCTGTTTCCAGAAACTGTCAACAATGCATGGTGGGCATCCGTTATAGAATGTAACCTCTAAACTCTAAACTCTAAAGCGAAATGCATTAAAGGGAAACAGAACACTACCAAAATACCTAATGAGGGTGATTTAAAAAAAATAATAAAGATGGGTTTTGGGAGAAGATTTAGACCTTGTGGATCTACATCTGGCTAAACTTACTAAAATATCAGGTCCAAAAAATGTGAGAATTTGATGCAAAATAAAAGTGACAGGGTCTGAGCTCTGCTTATTGCCAAAGGCAGACCAATACCTTATGAAGAAGAAGAAGAAGAAGAAGAACCATCATTTCACGTATTTCAGACGCATAGGGATGCTGAGGCAGTTTTTTTCCTTCGCTAGTGGGCACAATCCTGGATGGGTCAGACACTCCCATGCAGGATACTCAAATGGCTCATTCTTCCCAGTAAGCTGGTTCTCATTTTGTTGATCACGGAAGGATGACGGGCTGAGTTAACCCACCTGTTATTTTAACGGCACGAGAGGGGCTCAAACTCATGACCCAAAAGCATTTTGCCCCATTCCACAAAGGTCCTTATTTGAGGCGTTTGAACAACCCATCAGGGAGAAAATTTTCAATGTTACCATGTCTTAGGTACATACTGTATCAGAAGGCAATCTCCAAGGTGGATGTGGAGGTCAGATGTTGTCACACACTTTGTATTTCAACATTACATACATGCCCCATTTATCATAAAATTGCTCGAAGAAATACGTGTTTATTTATCATATACAGAGATACTTGACTCCACAACAAATCTTTTTAATGATTCCTATAAATTGTTTACACAAAATAACCTTTAATCATGTGATTGACATTGAAATGACACTTAAAGTTCGATAAATGGCACTTCCAAAAGCCAACAATCTAGACAGAATTGAAAACATAACGTCCTCCCATTGCACTTGATTTTCTGAAAATCCTGACTGAATCCAATTATGCATGGCATAAAGAACATGTAAACATACAACAAACTTGCAGTCACTAATATAAGAGCAACACAAACGAGAACGGCACTCAATTGAGTGCATAGCTCCACAAATCTGAACAGTTTGCATTTTATATCTCCCTGATGTGTCGGATCTGCATTCGGACCTTACTCAAAATATAATCAGCTTGTTCTTGTCACCTACCCCTACTCATCAACCGCGTTTTGTCATTATCTTTCCACAACTTTTTGAGATATATATATATGTATGTATAGTTACGGCCATGGGTACCGAGTGTATTATGAGGGGGTTCAACCCTGTTCCTCCTCGGAAGAACCGGACCTGGGGCCACCGCTCACAATTAACTTTGTGGTATGGTGGATTGCCGAACAACCATGAATGGCAATCAGTTCACCACGAGTTCCAATGTCCACCCTCTAATTTGCCGTTTAACTCGAGGTCATGAGGCCTCCTGACCGGGGAACACACCCTTGGCAATGCACCAATCTCATCTTAATTAAATCTTAAGTAATGCGGCCAAGCGTTTTCCGCTGGAAGGAAATGACAATCACGGACAGGTTGAAACGTCAACAAGGAGTTTATTATTAAGAAAAATAAATATGTTGAAGGACTTTTTATTTCCTTGTCAATTCAATTCAAATGTCTAATCAACAAAATAATCTCAAACAAATAAAGAATTCAACAAACATTTATCGAAAAATGCACAAAGAGCAGAGGCTTATCACTATGCCTAACTTAACAATTAAACATGAGACAAGGGGACCCAGCAGATCATTTAGGGGGAAAAATAAATCCTGAGCCATAGACTACAAACATCTTTGAGCCATCTTATATATTATTTCCGAGTTTGTGGTTTCGTGTCGCGCTATCTTCGACTTTGTTCTGCACTCGAATAACGTGATATTCGGCTTACATTATCTCAAAGACCATATGAGGTGCATGGTACAAAAAAAGTAAATAAAATGGTTCTGAAACGGTGAAATCGTATTCCACTTATTGCATTAAAGGAAAATTACTACTGATACTCTGCATCAGTTCCTTTCTCAAACACACCCACCCCAACATGTCGTGCAGAGCGTGGGTTATGCTAGTCCAGTTTAAACGTTAAGCCAACGCCATGCTTGATACCCTGTGGCACATCAAAAAAACATAAAGCGGTCATGAATTAACAACCCTGCACATTTCATCACCCTCCCAATACTTTTGGTAATCCAGTGTACAGGCTGTTGGAAGTTTGGGATAAAATTTCTGGAACATGCATATTTGCTAACTCGTTGGCTTATGTGGCGACATGTAAACGTGCATATCGGTTGCACATTCTGGCCTGCTCGAACAAAATACAAACAATATTTTATGCAAAACCTTTCTTCCCCTTTTTAATATTCGTGACCCAAAAATCCTGACTGACAATGGACCAATGTTGCTTCATAGAGCAGCTGTGCTATAGTTTTATATACCTCCTGTCAAGGCCGGAGTGCTCCGAGGCAGTGTTTTGGGCCAAATCCAACATTCCTAATCTTCATAAACAATCCCTCTGACTCTCATGAAAATCCTCTTTATCTCATTGTTGACGATTCCCACCCTCTGCTGTGACATCCCTCATCCTTCAGATAGACAGGCAGCAGCCTCTTCCCTCTCTTCAGACCTTGAAAAAATCATGAGCTGGTCAAACACTTGGAAAATGTCTTTCAATCCTGACAAATCTCACACACTAACTCTGTCTCTCCGAAAGGATTGTCTGACGAGCCCTCCTATATACTTTCTTAACAATCCTCTTGAAGAGGTTCAGACATTCAAAATCTTGGGTCTCACTATCAACCAAGATCTTTCTTGAGCAAATCATATATCTAAGTTAGCCTCCAAAGCTAGTCACTGACTGGGCATCCTCCATCATGCAAAGTACTTCCTTGGCACACCTGAACTCTTATCCACCAACAAGGCTTTAATCTGCAGCTTGATGGGGTTCTGCTCTTCCCTCTGGATCGGGGCCCCTGCCTCACACTTTGCTTCGCTTGGTGCAGTAGAAACCAAGGCTTTGAAGTACATTGGAATCTTCTGTGATGTTACTGAGTCTATAGGCCGATCACTTTCACATCGCAATCAGGTTGGTGGTGTCCGTTTTCTACCGCCTCCTTTTCAGGGTGCATGCAGTCCACTCGCAACCCCCTTCTGCTGAAATTCCCAAAATCAAAAATCACTGCTCACCTCCACTCATTCATTCCTCTTTTTTTCCCACCTGTGGAACCAACTTCCACATTATCTTCAATCTCATTTTTTGCAGACAGAGCCTGGTGTTGGCTTCGTGGTAAGGGTGACAGCTTGGGATCCCAGGGTCCTGAGTTCAAGCCCCGTTGGCTGCTGAATTAACACCAGGGGGTTGACTCAGCCTGTCATCCTTCCGAGGTTGGCGAAATGAGTACCAGTGTACTGGTCCTGGTGTATGCCCCGGTTAGAATAGGTGTACCATATCCCTGTGTGTCAGAAGAGGCGACCAGGGTTGGCGTCAGGAAGGGCATCCAGCCATAAAAACATTTCCTCAAGAAAAAGCCAAACCCCTGCACAGCAGGGAAAAATGGCTGTAAAAACGGTCATTTTTTTATATATATATATGCAGACAGTTCGGTAATTTGTCTGCATTTGTGCGTGATTTGTGTTGCAGCTCCTCAACGAGCTTTCGAGCCTGTAAAAAAAAAATTAATAAATGGAATAAATCAGGTGTGTGTGTGTGTGTGTGTGTGTGTGTGCGTGCGTGCGTGCGTGCGTGCGTGCGTGCGTGCGCGCGCGCGCGCGCCAGCCATATGCTTGCAATTCTCACAACAAAGAAGGTGTCCCATGACTTTTGGCAGGAGTATGTATACATTAGGGACATTCCATATTCTGATGACCTCTGGTCTGACCTATGTTCTCTGTTCTTCTGCAGCCACCCCTTGCTGCGTTTAATTTGTCTGAGTTTTACCGTTTGCGGATGGGTGTCGAGCGACCGCGGGTCCCTGAAACCATCTTCCAACCATCACTCCTGGGAGAGGATTGTGCTGGACTCATTGAAACCATCGAGTTTGTGATTAACAGGTACCTGTTACCATCCATGTTTGATTTTATCCAGTATCTCCCCCCCCCTCCCAACAACCTCCCTCTGCCCTCGCAGCTGGTAATGGAGTTCACTTATAAATAAACTTTTTCGGACATGTTATTGTTACTCCTGAGAAACTTGATGGAAATAATTATCTTTTCAATTCAAAATGGTGAATTTAAAACCAGTTAGGTAACTGGAGGGGGAGCACTCGGTGGAGTGCAAAACCTCCGCCGCCAATACTGCTGGGTCACTTAAGTGAACCTGATATCCTATTCATTGTAGGTCAAAACGGATCAGCCTCTACTGAACCACGATTGAATAAACTAAACGAGATTGACGCGCATGTAGAAATGCCAAAAAAAAAATCAACATTTTTTTTTTTAAAAAGGTGCAAAATTTATTTTTTTCTCTTACAATTTTTTTTTGGGGGGGGGGGTGGTGGAAATCACTTAAAACGTGTAGAAATGCAAAAAAATTCAAATATTTTTCAAATAAAATCGAATTCTTTTTGAAAAAAAAGTTGCAAAATTTTTTTTTTTCTCTAACAAATTTTTTTTTTGGTTGGAAATCACTTAAAACATGTAGAAATGCAAAAACAAAAATTCAAATATTTTTTCAAAATGGCCGCCATAGCGGCCATATTGGACTTTGGACCAAGTCCAAAATCTAATGGCATGATCCTTGGACCATACCTAACCCCCCCCCCCACCAAGTTTCGTCGAAATCCGTCCAGGAGTTTTTCCGTAATACTGTTCACAAACAAACAAACAAACAAACAGACGGGTGAAAACAGTAACCTCCATCCATCTTCGATGGACGGAGGTTAATTATTCCTGATACAGTGGCACAAGTCTGAGGTCCCAACTGTACACCCTTTCTGCATGTAGGTACCCAGCGGAGCAGCAAGCAAAGCTTGTACAGCGGTTGTTCGTGACTGGAGGAAATGCTGCGTATGTGGGAATGCAGGCCAGGCTGCAGCAGGAGCTGCTTGCCATCAGGCCTTTTAAATCATCTTTCAATGTTGGTGAAACCTATTTGTTATTCCTCCCAACTTATTAATGTTCTGCCATCTTGTACTCCATTCAATTGTGCACTTTCCGATAGGCCTCTCTCTCTCTCTCTCTCTTCCATGCCACAGGTGATGTTGGCTGAGGACCCAGTGCTGGACAGCTGGCATGGTGCGTGTGACTGGGCAACTCGTAGTGTTGAAAACTCGCAGGTTTGGATCTCTCGCGCCGAGTACCTGGAAAAGGGTGGCCATTACTTAAAGGAACACGAAGCCTCCAATATGTACATACCGGCTCCAAGCATCCAATAGAACTGAGAGGTCGCTCTGTTGGTGTCTTGCTTCCGTCATTTTGAACGAGCCCGGCTACAATCACGTTATCCATTATCATTGTACTAATATAACGTCCTTGTGAGCACCTCAGCATCCCTTTGGGCATGATACCAATGTGGACAATGGAGTGCTTCTCAGCACGTCGACAACGAGGAAACAGTCACCGATCCTCGCATAGTGATTCCTTTCTGGGTGATCAGCAAGCTTGTCATTTTAAAATTATTTTGGTAGTTCGACGGCACGATTGTCTAAAAGCGTTTTAAAAGAAAATAAATCGCAGAGTTGTGATTTCCTTTCCTTGAAAGTAGTCAGGTATTATGGTGTAAGTTTGCAATAACTGTTGCATACAGTATATCAAGGGAGTTCTTTTTATTAAAGGAAATACAAATTCTGCCTTTTGTACTGTACATCATGTTATCCCTAATGTCGACCGTTATCAGTGAATTAATTTCCATTCCCGTTCATCTTCAATAATACGAGACTTTCGAAATGACGTATGAATGCTAAGCCAGGCCTTTTGCACATGCGGTGTGTGTGTGTGTGTGTGTGTGTGTGTGTGTGTGTGTGTGTGTGTGTGTGTGTGTGTGTGTGTGTGTGTGTGTGTGTGTGTGTGTGTGTGTGTGTGTGTGTTTACAGTGACTTGATTCTGCTCACCGGGCACTTTTAACTTGGTGTTGCTGGCATGAAATTTGTCGTTGAAATCATCTTTTAAACATAATTTTCAGCATTTCGACAAAAGAGTGGCAATTTCGTGATGGTTAATCATAATTGTTATATTTTTAATGAAAATCGGACTCATGGAAATGTGAGAAATATCTGTGGATGATGGGAGTTGGGTTCCTATCATTTACAGTTGACACAATTAGCTGGTGGTGGCCGTAGTTATAACGCACACGCGCACTTATTCTTTCACCAATAGATGCAAATATCTAGTATAATTTCTCTTCTGGCCCAAAAACCAAGCAAACGATCTACAGTATATTTACTAGAGGGAGTACCTGGCTCTGTCTGGTGGAGGGGGGAGGTGTTACCTGGCTTTGCCCAGCAGAGGATGGTGGTGGTGGGGGGGGGTAACCTGGCTCTTCCAAGTGGGGGGGGTGGAGGTGATACCTGGTGGGTGGCTCTGCCTGGCGGGGGGGGAGGTGGTACCCAATGGGTGGAGGGAGGGGGGGTACCCAGCACTGGGGTAAGCCTTTCCCGGCAGTGGTTTTGGGATGTTTTGGACATTGAAAGGCGATGGAGTTATTGGCCTTATGGTGGTTACCTTTTGCCTGCGGGTTTGCGGCAGCACAGGCCTCAATTGGACCACATGCCAATATACACTTTATCGAGGCCTCTAGTGGCCTCAAACAGACTCCATTGCCAATGTGTGGTAGCTTAAACCTTGCCCAGATACTGGAGTACCGACACTCAAAATTTGGGGCCTCGAGGTGCTACGGTTCGGCCGTGAAAGAGTCACGTACAAATGTACAAACACTTGAAGATAACAAGATAACAGCACTCGCAGACCATGAAACTCCCAGTCCCACCCACTCCCCCTCTCCAACATGATTAATTGTAAACACCATCATTTTAAACTTACCCTGTCCCATCGGCATGAAGATTTGGTTGAACGCACCATCTACAAAAGCCTTTCACTGGACCATCTTGTTGGGAGTTCTTGCAATATGGACTGCCACATATCAACTTCTTGGACGCGTTGTTCTGTAACTGTTTAGTTGTGGTGAGGCACACTCCTTTCCCGCAGGTACATTTACAAGCATTTTCAGCTTCTTTAAAAGTGTTTTTTAAATTCCATTCCACAATACTTATCTGGCAGGCACGAAATATGTCCAGGCCGCCCAGATTGATTTAGTTACTTGGGGTTTTGGTGCATGTCCGCGCCGAGCACTCTGGGGTTGATTATGTCATTTTGAAAGTGCTATATTACCTGTTTGTTTGACTTTGTTTGGACATTGTTCTGGTTCACCTTCCAAAACCCAGGTAACTACATTTCAGTGTTCTTATTCCTCGCTTCTCCTGTATGTGAATCCACCTTCCATAAATGTGCAACATCCCACTGTTCTCTCCAGTACTTCTTGCATGTGGTGCACTGACATATCATGTCATCACACATCCTGACCCATAATCTTCATTAACCCTTTCTAGCCCAATCCTCTTCCATGCAGGTAGCTGTGTTTCCTTCCCTTCTCTTTCTCCTCTTGGTTCTTTCCCTTCCTTATTGTGTCCAAGAGTTGCCCCACTGTCAGTTCATACCCTTGTCACCTCACTCCTGAGCCTCGATCTTGTGGAGGAAAAATATTTGTCTGACCACGTGTAATATGGAATCGCGTGCTTTTATAATGGCCATTAATTGAAAGGCGAGTCTTCATACGAATGAGAGTCAATCTGCGTTGACAGAAAAATAAGGACAAATATTCTCAACTTGATGTTCAGAGGTATGCTAACTCTCTTGTTTTACTGGAGGAGTTAAGGGCTCACGCCTGAAATGATAGGGGTTCATGCCTTTACTAGAGGAGGTGGGGTTTCACTCCTTTAATGGAGGTACGGTCTCATGCCTTTATTGGAGGTTGGGGCCCATGGGCTAACACCTTGACTGGAGGGGGTAGGGGCTCACAGTTAAACAAGGGGCTCATGCCCGAAACATTACTTCACCATTTTTATCCCACGGAGGTTAGCATACCTCATCGTTCAGTCGAGAAAGCCAGTCCTTGTTTCTCATTATAAGTTGAAGTGTATTTGGCTCATAAGAGCAACGATGGATGGATACACAACATATGAATTCAAAGGTGAACCCTCCACGATTATATTTAATTGAAAACTTGGAGCAAGAGGACTCGTGTACCGTCATTGTAAGAGTCATTCTCTACGTTTTTGGTGGATAGGAGACAGGAAACAACGTTGTCATTAGATTGAACTTTATATTTATACCTCCACTGCTGAAGGTGAAGGAGGTTATGTTTTCACCCCCCTCTGTTTGTTTGTTTGTCTGTGTGTGTACAGGATATCTCAAAAAGTTGCCGACGGATCCGAATGAAATTTTGTGGACAGGTTGGGTGTGTGACAAGGACGAACTGATTAGATGTTGGTGAAGATCCAGATCCGGATCCGCCGACTGAAATTTTTTTCAGTGATTCTTCACAAATGAGAGATCGGGCCAAAAATGATATGTAGCACGATATCTCAAAAAAGTTGTGGATGGATTCGGACTAAACTTGGTGGACAAGTTGGGTGTGTGACAAGGACGAACTGATTAGATTTTGGTGAAGATCCGAATCCGGATACGAGAATGATTAAATTTTAAAGTGATTCTTCAGTATTGAGCGATAAGGCCAAAAAACGATATTATAGTATGATATTTGAAAAATTTATTAGGCCCAATATGCTCTCGTGGATCAGGCATTACGTAGCAAAGGTATGCGCTCTACCGAGTGCCCTTCTAGTTAGAAGTAGTTTTTATTAAATTTTTGCTTTGGATATTATCGATCACTAAAGTGTTACTTTAGATAAAGCTTGGATGCCCTTGAACGGGACTTTTTTGATGTAGGCCGTACATATTTTTCAGAGCAAAGAGCAAATGTCTGATTTTATAACTTTGGCTTGTGTTTCTTCTGCTGCCAGTAGTTGCATTCCCGACATGTATTCTCCATCTTCTGGCATGTGCCCCTCCATTTCTGGCTCGTGCTTCTCGACATTGACTTGGTTACTGGACGGCTGGTGTCCCTCTGGAAAACAAACGAACATGGCGTTGCATGTTTTTTTTTTATATCATTTCCACAACCAATATGATGTACAGTATATGTACAAGAACGATAAGCCACTTCACTGAAATAAATTAAAAAAGTTTCCCATAATTCTGTTCAGCACACCTGTTGGTTGCTGATGCTGTGCACCTTCCTCTGTCGTGTAGATCATTGGGATTGATGATGCCTTTAGTGGCCCCTCATCTGAAGCAGCAAAAAAATAAAAAAATAATAAAAATCCAGGAAGGTTGCTTGTACAAACTATAGCGGTACTCGGTGGAGCACATACTGCACATCTGCCAAGCTGAACAGTTTATGTTTCATATCACCCCAATAGGTCAGATCTGTATTCGGATCTTAACCAAAATATAATTCGCTTATTCTTTCACCTCCCTAAATCAACCAAGTTGTGTCATAATCCGTCCTTAACCGTTTGAAATGTCGTGCATGCTCTTTATCGTTTTGGCCTGAGCTCTCAATGATGACGAATCGCTTAAAAAAAATTCTCCTTTCCGTATCTTTATCAAAAATGAATCAATTCGTCCTTGTCATACACACAACCTGTCCACCAAATTTCATCCAAATCCGTCCATAACCTTTTGAGATATCCTACTCACAGACAGACAGGGGTGAAAACATAACCTGCGTCCACCTCCGATGGTGGAGGTAACAACTTTAAAGGGACATCTTCTTAGCTTTGGCCAAATTTGCTGAGAATCGCCCAGAGTAAATGTACGTTCTGTTACTTTGTATAAATTTAACGACAGCTTGTCATTAACAATCGTTTCAGCGTTGGCCTGGAGTCGCAATGAAGATTTGATGAACCTAAAGAATTGTACCTGAATCAAAGTCGTCTGGCAATCCAAGCAGCTCTGTTTCCGTGGCTTTCAGGTGACCCACCAAAAAGTAGGTGAGCATCCGGCCTTTGCCCTTGACCTCGATGTGTCCCCTGCACTCTATTTTGTATGGCCCATCTTCGAGCAACCTGGTAAGGGTCACAGCTGACAATCATTTGATCAAGTACAATGTGGTCTCATGGAAATTGAAAGTATGTTTCATGTTCACCAGAAAGTCATGTCATGGTGGTTCCCTTACCATTAATTTGAACCTTGCAAAGCCACTAAAGTGACAATTGTTTAAAACATGGTTTACTACTTTACTGTGAATTATCTGTGGCTATTACAAGTGAAGTTGAGGCATAGAACTTAAATTGGTGTTTCACAAAGGGAATGTGTTTTTCTGTAAATGGTACCGATGAGAACTCTGGCTGAAGTGGACCCGCCCTGGCTTCCCGTGGCTTTCCATGCGTGATGCTGTATTCACTGTGTCACCCAGAAGGCAATACCGGGGCATCTTTTCACCCAGAACACCAGCCATGACTCCCCCTGTATGCAGCCCGACTCGTAATTGGACACTCTCCTGGCTGCGTGGTTTATGGACGTGTCTTATCGCCAGCAGCATTGCCAGGCCGAAGTTTGCGACACGGTATGCATGATTGGGATCTGGGACTGGAACACCGCCTACCACCATATATGCATCTCCGATTGTCTCTACCTAAAAACAAAGCACAGAAAAGGTGTTGCAATGAAGTAACGGCTATACTATGATATCAATTATTGGTGCTCTAGCCAAATTGAAGAATGGTAGTTGTGGTTCTGCATTTGGCAGTGACGTGCTGAATGGCGCTTCTGCTCTTGAAGCGTACCTTGTAAACTCCATGTACCACAGTGAGCCGATCAAGCTGGCGGAACATGGAGTCCAGTAGTTCAAGAACCTCGGATGGCGTGCTTGCCGCGCACACCGTCGTGAAGGAGACGACATCAGAAAATAAGATCGTGCACTCGCTAAAATCACCTGCACACACATCATTTTGGATTTGGATTCTCAAGGCTGAAGAGAATGAAAATAAAAACTGGTTTTCCTTCATGCATGTAATTAAAATATAATTCTGAGCAATTTGCTCGATTTTTTTTTTTTTTTTATTGCTATTGCAGTTGTAGTTAGCCCGTCCCCCACCCAGTAGGAAACCGTGGTTTTGCAATCACTCGTGTGTGTGTCTGTCTGGACCAAACTTTTTGAGGTTTGAGGTTTTACCATTTGAGGTTTTTGTCATCAAATTTTCAACAAAGCTTCATTGTGAGAATATGGAGAAGAGAAATTACGAATTTTGTCAAAAGGTTGAAAGCACATACAATTGTCAATTTTCATCCGATTGACCTGAAATTAAAATAAAATTTGCATATTGGCTCACTGAATTGGTTCACCAATCAAAAGCACGAAGCCGATTGTTTTTGTTTTTCGATCAAAACATCAAAGTTGCATAAAATTGTTAATTTTCATCCGATTGACTTGAAATTTGAGTAGAGTTTGCTTATTGGGTCATTGGAGCCAATTGCTTTTGAGGTCAAAAGGTCAAGGTCAGCTAAAATCGTCAATTTTTTTTTTTGTATTTTTACCTCTTCCACCGAAGGTGAAGGAGGTTATGTTTTTACCTCTGTGTCTGTCTGTCTGTCTTTGTTTGTTACTTGCAAAATCGAAGATTTTTCAAGTATATTTGGTCAGTTGATTTTGTTATTCTGTCTGTCAATCGACTACAGGTCACAATTGTAAACTGATCGTCATGAACCTTCACCAAGTTGTCAAGGTAGTCTCAACTGAGAAAACACGCCACATGTTTTGCACAATGTGCCAATATATCTGTTGATACAAGTCCTGTGTATTTATTTTTCTACTCAAAATAATGTTGAGTGTAGACTCAACATTATGCCTGGTGTTGGCTTAATGGTGAGGCATGATGGGCTTTGGATCCGAGGATCCTAACTTCAAATCCCGCTCAGCTGTTGAATTAATACCAGGTGGGGTTAAGTCGGCTTGTCATCCTTCCGAGGTCGGCAAAATGAGTGCCAGCATGCTGGTATACTGTGTCGAAGTGGCGACCCGTCCAGTATTGTGCCCAATCGCCAAGGAGACTGCTAAAGCAGCACCAACACAATGCACAGAGTATGGTCCCAATCTCCTCTTCAACTGAGAAGCCTTTTGATTTTGAGGTCAAAGGTCATCTGAAGGTCAAATTTCTAAAATCGTCAATTTTCATCCGATTGACTTGAAAGCTGAGCAGGATTTTCATATTGCGTCACTGAATTGGGAAAGCAACTATTTTTGAGGTCAAAAGGTCAACTTTAAGGTCAACCTTCTAAAATCATCAATTGCAATTTGAAAAAGAATCTATTTTCATTGGATTGACCTGAGCTTTGATTAAGATTGTCAATTTTAATCTTCATTAAATGGACAATTTGATGTATCCACAGCAACCTTTGGAGGGTGGTGGGTGGATTTTGCAAGTATCGTGCTCTTCACATCTTTTTCTTGTTTGTCTGTTTGTGTGCAGGATATCTCAAAAAGTTGTGGACGGATTCAGATGGAATTTGGTGGGCAGGTTGGATGTTTGACAAGGACGAACTCATTCGATTTTGGTAAAGATCCGTATTCGGATCTGGCAACTAGAACTTAAGTGATTCTTTATCATTGACAGGTAGGGCCAAAAACGATATACAGCACGATATCTCAAAAAGTTGTGGATGGATTCAGACGAAACTTGGTGCACATGTTTGGTATGTGACAATGAATATTTGATTCAATTTGGTGTGGATCCGAATCCGAATCCGGATTGAGAAACGAGAATTATTTAACATTTAAAGTGATTCTTCACCATTGAGAGATTGGGCCAAAACGATTATATAACACGATATTTCAAAAATGTATTTGTCCTGATATGTTCTCGTGGATCAGGAATTGCATGGTGGAGGTATGCACTCCACCGCGTGCCCTTGTATTTTTGTAGCTGTGTTTGCCATGTTTAGCAGACGGAAGAAGTCTGAATACAAAGCGGACATGGGCGAGCTTTGCATTTTCAGATGCTTTCTTCAGGGTGAGTCATAAGTCCCAGGCCACAATATGAGCTGCTTATCCAATATTTGTTTATACCATCTATTTAAACTGTTTTCTTTTTTTTCAGATAATACAAGCAACACATTAAACGATTAAACCAAATAATAATAAACGATAACCCAAAAATCTGATAACCCACTCCGTGGGAGTACCTGCTGTACAGGTTCCCTTCGCAGGGCGGATCACCGGATGATGGGATTGGCGCAAAGCCTTTGGGACCCGAATATTTGATGATAGGAGGGAAACCACAGGGTAACTTTCCTGGGTCAGATTGCGGTAGTGTGTGTCGGGGTGGTGCTGGGTTGTCGTCCACCAGACGGCGGTCTCCATGGGTTAACCTGAGGCGGTCCCTTCGGGTGGGTGCCTGGCAATGTCCTATTCCAAAGAGAGATGATCACCTGTCTCTGCTATCACCTGAGCTCAAGCATTTGGACATCGGTGTTGCAGCACTCTCTGAGGTTCGGAGACTGGATTTCGGCAAGATCATGGCGGGTCGTAGCACCTATTATTGGTCTGGTCGCTTTGATGGTTACAATGCCCAAGGAGTTGCTGAAGCTGTGTTCAATAAGCTGACTCCAAGATAATTGAGGTTACACCGGTCAACGAGCTTATTATGAGACTGAGGATTCGTCACTCCTCGGGTGTCTTTTCCCTGGTCTCTGTATATGCTCCGACTGAGGCGAGTGATGTCACCGTGAAGGACGCATTTCATGCCACGCGCGAGTCTGTGGTTGATCAGTGTCCCAGGTGAGACACTCTTCTACTCTTGGGGGATTTCAATGCATCGAGTGGAACTGATAGGAATGGTTATGAGATGTGTGATGGTCCCCAAGGGTCTGGAACTGTGAACCAGAATAGCACAAAGTTCTTTGACTTTGCAAGAAGTCATGGACTAACGGTGGCTGGTTCATGGTTTCAGCGCCCACAGGCTCATCTCTGGACTTGGTTTTCCAACGCTGGCGGTGTGGCAAAGGAAATTGACCATGTGCTCGTTGTTGGACACTGGAGGATGATCCAGAACTGCAGGGTCGACTGGAGTGCTCAGTTCCTCAATACTGACCACAGGCTTGTTGAAGCAACTCTGAAGTTTCACCTTAAATCCATGAGAATGGTACCATCCCAGGCGAGGCTGGATGTTGACAAGCTCAATGATGAGAGGGTAGCTGAGGAGTTTGCGAACAGACTGAGTTGAGATTTGGGGGGTCTGGGTGCTTTTCAGGATCCTGAAGAGTTGTGGAGTGTCTTCAAGACCACCGTCCTTGATGTTGCCGTTGGATGTCTTGGAACTCACTGTAGGGCGAAGAAGAATTTTGCCTCTCAAGGGACACTGGAAACCATTGACCAGAGTCGCAGGGTCAGGCTGAATGGCAGAGCTGAGCTGTTCAGGGAGCTGAGGCATCCAACTGTACGTGCACTAAGGGTGGACAAGGAGGCCTATGTGTGAGGAATCTGTGAGGGGGTAGAGCATGATCTGTGGTCAAGCCATTCTCGTCCTACTTGCAGGGGAATTCGCGCATTGCGTTCCTCCAAACCCGTCCCTCGGTGTACTGCAGTTAGAGCAGAGGGTGGTGGGCTCTTAACAGAGGAATCCGAAGTGAATGCCCGCTGGGCCAGTTACTTTGAGCGGTTGTACCAGGCTGATCCACCAGCTGTCGAGTTGGATGTCAGGGGTGTTACTATCCCAATTGCTGACCCTTCAATCAACTGTGATCCACCTGAGTTTGTGGAAACACAGACTGCGGTGAACCGGTTGAAATGGGGGTAAAGCTCCTGGGACCTGTGGCATCTATGCTGAACTTCTCAAAGCTGGTGGAAATGCTATATTCATGTCATTGCTTGCAGTTCTGTGCTCTGCCTGAAACACAGGCATTATCCCAACACACTAGAAGAGGGGTCTTTTTGTCCCTCTCTGGAAAGGGAAGGGTGATCGCCAAGACTGCGACAACTACCGAGGGGTGACGATGCTCTCAGTGCCGGACAAGGTCTTTGCTTGGGTAATTCTTGATAGGGTTCGCTACCATCTGCTTGAGTACCAGCATCCAGAGCCGTCAGGCTTTACACCAAAGAGGTCAACGATTGACCGTGTCCTTGCTCTTCGGGTCCTCACCGACTGCAGACTAGTTTCGCTTGGTGATTGACCATTCCAACCCATTGATTTCAGTACTTGGTATTGTAGACATTGCACAGTTTAAGTAGCTTGCTTTCAACTAGCTCTGATAGTTTGTTTTAGAGCGATTTCAAGCCCCTTCTCTCCGCCGATTCGTGGATATAACGACGGACTGAAACTGAAACAAAGAAGTAGGGAGCGCCAACGTATGCCAGCCTATCCGAGGTCATCCGCAGAAGGTAAGATAAACCTTATCTTTCAACCGTATCTTCATGCAATGCAATAACGATGCATGTAAAATTGTGGGTAAAAATGGCAATATCTTCATGCAATAATGATATTGCCATTTCCATGTGACTCTCTTCTCCTCTTATCTTATACCTTATAAAGAGGATATTGTTACTCTATTTCTGCATCACGCTTCAACTTCGAAAGTTATACGAGATCTATTTTCAGTGATGCTGCAGTTCTGTGAAGTCTCCGACCCATGCAAACTCTGGCTTAAGTACAAAGACAGCATGTCTGAAAACTTCTTGCATAAACTTCAGTCCGATAATCCTGGCGTGACTGTGACAATGAATTATGCCGTGCAAAATATGGCACTCATCGCCATTGAGGATACCATTCTGTCCATGCCGGGAGGAAAAACACTCTCCGAACACAGCTTGGAAGCTCCCGATAGGTCTCATGACGCAGTACTTCTCAGGGAGATCATTCGGGAGAGGTCATATGATCAGGATGAAATAAAAATGATATTATCCACTCAGATACATTTTCTGACACATGATCAACTTGACGTTTATCATGCAATCGTCGAGCCAAAGTAAGAAGTGAGGGCAAGATTGCCTTAGCAGTGGCATCTTCAGGCATTGCCGCTACACTTCTCAATGGTGGCAACACCGCGCACTCCATGTTCAAGTTACCTCTCAATTTAGCAAGGACTGATGACACGGTCTGTTCCATCAAAAAACAATGAGGTCTTGCTAATTTACTACGACGAACCAATCTAATATTGTGGGATGAATGCACGATGGGACACAAGAACGGGTTTGAGGCACCAGACCGAACCATGGGTGACATGAAAGGAGAAGATAAGCCGATTGGGGGGGGCGGGGGGGGCGTTTTGTTACTTCTCGCTGGAGATTTCCGACAAATGTTACCAGTGATCCAACGAGATACGCGAGCCGACCAAATCGATGCTTGCTTCAAGTCCTCGTATCTGTGGCCTATCGTTAAAAAAATGACATTGACCACAAATATGCAAGTTTATATTGATGGCGATGCCACAGCCCAGACATTCGCCGACACTCTCATGAAAATCGGAAACGGAATCATCAAACCCAATGGGGCGGACACAAGGATCTCATTCCCGTACGGGTTTGGGCATATCGTCAACACGCGGCAACAGCTGCTGGACAGTACCTGCCCAGATTTCAAGACAAATTATCACGAACCACAGTGGCTGACTGAATGAGTGATTCTCGCACCGCGAAACGGTTTTGTGAGGGAGCTTAATGACGACATCTTGAAAATGATACCAGGGAATGAAACTGTGTACAAATCAGTAGACAGTACACCAGACATTGATCAAACGGAGAACTATCCCGTCGAGTTCCTCAACACATTGATGCCATCTGGCATGCCACCTCATTTATTGAAAATTAAAGTGGGAGCACCCATCATGTTGCTCCGTAATCTGAATCCGCCAAAACTCTGTAACGGAACACGGATGATCGGGCAAATGCTCCACAGTTATTTACTGGAAGCCACAATTTCGAAGGGGGAATTTCGGGGTGAAATTGTGTTTATTCCCAGGATACCATTTATTCTAAGTGACTGCCCTTTCCAGTTCAGGCAGCTGCAATTCCCTGTCAACATATCCATCGCCGTTTCAATCAACAAAAGTCAGGGCCAGACGCTCAAAGTTGCCGGATTGTACCTTTAGGAGCCATGCTTCTCCCACGGACAATTATATGTTGCCTGCTCACTGGTCGGAATACCGACCAACTTGCACATATATTCAGGAGAAGGGGAAAAAACACATAATATTGTGTTTAGAGAAGTGTTGCTCCAGCAGACTCGAGCAACTGCTTCACTTGGTGACCTGGTGAAGACCAGCAATGTCTAAAAGTCAGATTTCTTTATAATCTCATTATATTTACACATTTGCGCTACATCTGAGCGTGCGCTTGTCAACGATGGGTACTCTGCTAGTATATATATATATATATATATATATATATATATATATATATATATATATATATATATATATATATATATATATATATATATATATATATATATATATATATATATATATTATACACACACACACAATGGGTGTGGCTGTCTTTTAAACTTGGTCTGTCATTGAAAAGTGATGACTGACCACTCGCCTCTGTTTATTCCTCATTGCCTTCAATTCTGGGTTTCTACATGCAGGGTTGCCCGCGATGAGATTTAAGTATTGGAGGAAATTATCAAAGAAGACTATATACTAGCAAGGTATTGTCAGAGAATAAGGATAGTTTCTCACTGGCGGGTACACGGTCACCATTCCGAAGTTGCTGAGCGACGTGTTCAGGCAGCATGGCAGCAAGCAGTGCTTCCGACTTGTGCTTTTCTTGCTCGAGGTGCCGTGACATGATCCGAAGCTCTTGCTCCCGTCGCTCCAACTCAGCCGCCAGCTGTGGGTTTGTCAGCAGTATTGTCATCATTGTGAATTATACCATCATTGTTAGTATAATTTTTTTAACTGTCACCATGAATATGTTGTTTGAGAACTCTTTCAGGTTTTGAAGCTTTCTTTTTTTGCATTGCATTTCCTCCAATAAGGTGAATTCAGATGACTTTCAGGTATTGAGGAATTGAGTCACCAAAAGGCAATGGACACCTACTGAGCTGGAAACAGAAACTTGGAATGATGAAGGGAACTTAGCATTGATTTTGGCATGAAGAAACATGACTTGAAAAGATTAATTAAGTGGGAAATGTTGTTGCACAGAATTCGCATTTCTGAAACCGTTTGAATGGTCTTTAAGGTTGTATGTATATGTATAAACATAAAAAAAAAATCATACATTCCATTCTCTGCAATTTGTTGATATATAACTGTCAGTGTTCACACAATTATTGTCACCTCACCCAGGTGTTCATGCAAAGTATTCTGAGAAGAGATGAGCTGAGTGAAGAAAACTTGCCCAGTAAAAAATACACATGAAGCAACCATTGGAATATGTTCACACCACTTCATTTACAGGTAATCATTAAATATATAATTGTCTCGACTCGTATTCCTGTGTTTAACGATGTGCAAATGGGTAAGTACTCCTCTCCTCTCTGACTTTCGTGTACTCCAACTCACTGTGACAACTTGAGTGCTCCAAAGAAATCTTGGGCCCAGTCTTGTTCCTTGACAAACGACTCCTGATAATACCCTGGAAAACTCTCCTCCTTTATGCAGGTGTTTCCACATTGTCATACAGTACCCTCATCCCGCTACCTGCAAGAGACTAAAGATGTCTAACTCTCTGCTGGTCTGGTATTGATTATATGTTGGCCTTATAAATGGAATATTTGCTTCAATCCTGGAAAGTCGCACAGTCGCATTTCTCCACCCTGTTACCTGTTACTGTTAGGTGTTACGTTGTGTCACCCTGTTACTGGAAGGATTGTCAAACATCTATTTATTTTCATCGTTAACCATTGAAGGAGGTTTTGTTTCTTGAACCTCTAAGTCTCACCATCAGCCATGACCTCTCCTGGGTCAACCATAGAGTAAAGCTGATCCCAAACTAGCTGTAGACTGCACAGTCTCTTAATTCCACGTCTTTCCTTGAAAATTCAGAGCTATTTCCAGCCTACAAGACCCTTCCCCATTGCTCAATGGAGAACTACTCTCTCCTATTGGATGGTGGATGGGCCCCCATCACCATTAAAAAAAAAAAAAAATATATATATATATATATATATATATATATATATATATATATATATATATATATATATATATATACATATATATAATGTGTGCAGTGTCTATCCCATCCTGTGTTGTCACTGAACTACTCCCTCAAACTTTTGTGAAACCATATCAAACTTCCAGGCTCGGACTGCACCTACCTCTCCCATCTGTATGTCCGAAGGGTATTTTTTTTTTTGAAAATTTTAAAACTTAAATCGTCCACTTTTAATTGCTTATAAAAATGTAATTAATCACAACTATCACATTTACATTTGCAAAATAAATGTTTGTATTGTGATTGGTGTAAATCATGACAACATGGCAACTTAGTACTTATCCTCAGTTTAAAACAAGCCTGCCTCTGCAGTGACGTGTAGTGAGGTGGTTTGAATTGCACAGCAGGAAATGTTTTGAATTACGTGGAGGTGAGGTGTTTTTTAAAAATTTTCGTAACGTGGAGGTGTTTGTCCCACCGTCGCGACGTGTGGGGAGGCTAGCCTATTGAGCCAATCCATGCTAGTATATACATATACATACACACATCTCCTGAATTGTGCGCCATTTAATACTCAAACTCAATGTTTGTCCCACTTTGTGGACTAGTCAGTGGCTTCTATTTGTTTTTATTTTTAAACTTCCTCTCCTCTGGGATAGCTATCTCTATTCTCCCAATCCTCTCACTTCCCCTCACCACACAGCTCATTCAGGATGGACTGGTTCTCCCAGAAACGCCCTCTTGCTGAATCACCCAAAATCCAGTCTGACTGCACACCTCAACTCTTTTGATCCTCTTTTTTTTTTTTCTTCTGTTTGTGGAACCAGATTCAGAGATTTCTGTCCTTACCTCCAGTGTTTTCTGCAGGTGGTGCACCACCATATCATGTTATTCCCTACCTTTTCTACCCCACTGTCACTGTTGCCTTTTTACTTGCGACGTGTGGCAAGTCCACAAGAGCTACGCGTGGTTGTTGTTTGGTTATTGTTGGGGGGTCGATTTTTGACATGTGCAGGGTGCACCCATTCGTTGGACAGCTGTCCCCCACCTACATTTGGTGCTTCACTCCACCTACCCTGGCACCCAGACAAATTGGTGTTGCCGCCATCTTGGTTTTCTGGTGGGCCGAAGACATCAGGTCTGGAGGCTGCTGCTGATTATACACTGCCTGGGTTTGTTGTGTCAGATTTACATTGTCTGTTTGGGTCAAGTGTTACTCATGATGAGGAACCCCAAAAAATCGAATTCGTCAAATATAAATATTATTATTAAGGTTGAATCATGCCCATCAATCAGCACGCACGGTATGCGCCTCCCTAAAGCCGTTCATGTGGTAATTTTGTTAAATATCATCTGATTTCCATCGGCTTTGTTACTCACAATGAGGTCCGCATGCGTCTTTTGTTTTCTCTTCCACAAATGAGTAAAATGTGCTTCACTCGTGATTAAAACTGTACCACCACTTGGCGAAAGTCATCTGCGTCTGCTCAATTTGTGTTATATTTGAAAGTTTTAATTCCCCATCAACTTTTGTGTGCAGTTTATTTGTTCTACGTAAGATACAGTAAACTAAAAGCGTGAAAGAGAGGTCACCATATCCTCCTGTAATTTGTGTACACATAGGCGGGGCCATTCAAAAATTGTCTTGTGGGACTGTATTGCATTTATACACCGCTTGAAATGTAAATCTTCAACATTACTTCTTTTTTTTTGGAAACAAGAGAGGAAAGCGATTTTTACTCCTAAAATTTCAACAGTACAGTATGTCGATTGTTAGGATTTGTAAGTCGATTTAAGATTGCTGAGGAAAAAATATAGTCGACCTCTCATGGAGAAATCGCATGGCTGAAAGTGAAGTCACCAATTTTTTCAGAAAAGAGTTGTGAATCATAAATGTGCATTCAAACAGAAGTATTTAGCATTATCTTTGTCCAAAAAAATAACTTTGGAGGATGTTTATAGGTATTTTTGGCTAATTTTAGATTCTAGAAACACCCGCTCCCACCGGGAGCACAATACCCCTTTCCTTTCTTGCTCTCCTCCACCCCTGTTGGGGGGAGGGGGGGTTCAGGGGGAATTATTTATTGCGTCTCAGGTTGTGACCACAGTGCAGTTATTCTTGTTGTCCTATGTCTTCACCGAGTTCTTCCATGAGCCCAGATTTTGGAGACCAGTATCTCTATTTCATTTCAGACTAAAGAGGGGGAGAACTTTGATTAAACATGATGGAGTCGTACATTTTGGAGCTACCAATATTTTTGACTATAATTGCATTAGTCCTGTACTATACAGTACATTGATCTCCTGCTGGTCGCGAGTTAGTAACTTTCAACAAGGTTGGTAAAGGAATTTGGCAATCCCAATCCCTATGAGACAATGATTGGCTCTGCATGCTGGAGCACAAAGTGGGACACAGGAAAACGTTCAAACCCAGGCACCGGTGTCAGAATCACTCTGGCCTGGTTGGTTTGTTTGATTGCACTATCCATTAACCAGCACTTGGCCCACCTTGTTGGTAACAACTGGGGCTCAGTCCCTTTTTTATTACTGCGGGTGAGCAGCATGGCCATGCAAGCATCTATCAAGGTCAAAACATGCAGCAGGGGTCAGCTTCAGAACAATGGTATGTTGCAGTAGACTCTTGTCTGCACAACGAATCGTGGGGTGGGTGAGGGTTAATATTATGTGGACTGGATCGATGTGACTGTGATCTTGGATTGTAAGAAGTCCCTCTTCATGTGAATGATCGAAGCCCCGTAATACACTGTGGATGCAGCATATGTGTGCTGGACCCACTGCATTCCATGCCATCCTCTCTGTCCCCAGCCACTCTCCACCCTCTCCTTTCTTGCTGACCTTTATGGACCAATGTGAGGTTTGGACAAGGATACATTTGTGCACAGTTCGGACGCATGAAGCTGCCTAGGCAATCAATTGACAGGCACCTGCAAACTTCATTACCGTTTCATTGAAGGAGATAATCACGACGGCTGCTTGAATCTGCCCATCAGTACAGCAAAGGTTGTATGATAGGTATTTATGAATGAGTTTGAAAATCTTTAACAATGGGTTATTTATGTCTACTGTGATGATTCTGAAAAAAATATTGCACTGATATCTGTATACTTTTACTTTTACTGTATCCAGATGCATCCATACATTTATCTCTGCAAGACGCTGCTGGTTGAGCAACACGAGGTCACGGGTTGCATCATGGGGGGCTAAGTCTGAGAGGTGCAGCCCGCAGATCTCGAGCTCCTGTATGCTGCGTAGCCTTGGTGAGCATATGAAAAGGACACGTGTTGGGTTGTCCATCCATACCATTTGCCCTGCAATGACACCACCAATGACAAATGCAATAACGGTCACCACAAAGACATCCTTCAAAACATCCCCAACCCCACCGATCGACAACTACAAAAAACACATCCACACCGACATCACCTTAAACACAATCAATAAACCTGGGCCCAAACTATCATGGGCACTAAACCCCATTTGCACCAATTGAGGACCCAGAAATTAGTTCCCAGTTCTGATTATGTTCACCTTTCATGCCTCTGCTGTGGATGCCACCTACAGTTTTTACATACAGTACAAACATCGACATGATGACACCTGCAACACCTGCCAGCCACCTCGCACAATAAAACACATGATGGAAGACTGCACGGTCCTGGCTCTACGAAGGAAAAAGCACAACATCGTTGATGTGACGGATCTCTGGGCCGATCCCGGGAGATCGACCGGCTGTCTCTGTGCCGCCGACCTGATTGAGCAGAACTGATCAGGGCCAATCAATAACAATCTATATATTACTAAAACTCTCATCTTGTATGTATGTATGTGTATATACAAGTATGTATGTTCCCGAAATACAGCCAAAACGGTACACGATAGCGCAATTTTTTTAGGGTCACCTTACTCACCATTCACCTGTGGTGTGCAGTATCAAGTTTCGTTCAAATCGGGCACCAAAAATAATTATTAAAAAATCAATTCCCGATTCAGTCAAGTTTTGGTATGACGATCCATAAAGTGCAAGGACAAGCCATGGAGAATGTGTTGATATATCTCGAGAAACCGGTTGGCCGAACAATGACTCCTGAGGTAAATGCTCAAATTTTCTTCAAATTAAAGTTTGACCACTAAATAATATTAAAATTTTGTTTATTTTTTTTTTCATCAACCGCTGTCTCAACGGGAACCCAATGGGTTCACGGGTCGTCTCGTAAGTACTATAGTAATTGTTCATAATGACTACTGTTCTTAAGAATCATGCACGAGATGGTGAGCACAATGTTTGCCAATATGCTGTCACCTTTTCTGGCTTTTGTTAGCCTTTTCCATGTTTTTGTTAGTTCATTGTTAGCCTTTTCCATGTTTTTGCAAATACTTTTGGGTACGTATCTTTACCCCGGAGATCAATGGACTTCTTGTGTTTATTGCCCTGTGCACGCAGCACCCAAGCTGCATTTGGGAAGCAGCGCAGCATGCTCGCCTTCACTGGCAGCGGCGGTTGTATCAGGGAGAAGCAATGGGAGAAATGTACCCCAAAGTGCAACCCTGGAATAAGGCGTTGAGCAGCCAGGCCAGCCTGGCACACGCGCAACTGTCATGGAGTGGAAAGAAGAGGGTGCAGGAGAAGAAGTCACATTATGGAGGAGGGCACTGTGACACAACAGTGGCAACTACAGTTTGGTCAAACAAATTTTGATGAGGTGGAGCACAACCATTTTACACAACACACATAGTATTGATACTTCGATTACATAAACGGGAAGCACTGTGATGGTTTAAAAAAATCTTCAAAAGCAATTTATAAAAACAACTGAAAAACCGTGTCATCAACAATTCCCCAACACCACACCTCTGACGAAGGTGGTGTTCGAGGATGCCAATGACTAAGGTTGAAGCCCTTGCTAAAGGTCATGAAGGTGTAATGCACAGCTGTAGAAATGGTGTCAGGGAAGCAATTTACATTAAACAACTTTGAATGGCCGAAATACGTCTTATAAAGAGTCGAGAGATGAAAATCTCGTAATTACGACAAAGCGCAGTCGTACAAAAGGCAGGGTTTGAAAGATGAAAAATGTGTGTGGTGCCCATTTATGAACCTTATTTGAGAATAACTACACCATGAACTATATACCTTCAGTATTTAATATACTTATGAAAAAACTAGCGAGGTACCCGTGCTATACACGGGAGGGGGCTGGAGAGTCAGTTCTTGAAAGACAGGCAAAAAACCTACTGCAGCTGATCCCAACAGAAGGATCTATGATGTTACAATGCCGAATCCCGAATGTCACCGGTGGAAACCCTCACATTATTTCCTAATTCTACTTTAAACTCGATCTCTCTATATTTTCATTCCAATCACAAATTAATTCGATACCATTAATATAACAAAATACAAAACACTCGTCAGGTAAACCAATTGAGACATCGTTCTCACGTGACACCCAATACAGACAAATCTGCCGGCAAGAAAGGGCGGATCCAAAACACTTCATATGTATCGAAAATTAAAATCATAATTGTATTGAGAAATTTATGAAATCTCCCACCCACCTTCGGATGGATAAAATCGGGATTGTTCGGAGAAACTCAAAACCACATTTGTATTGAGATATTGTCAAACCAGCGACTGTTTCTGCTGACCTCGTTTTACATCTGGATCGGGGGCAGTTTTGTACGGATCGAAAGTCAAAATCATAATTGTATTGAGGTATTTATGAAACCTCCCACCCACCTTAGGACATCAGCTGGGACCCCAAAACATTCCACAGAAGGTTTGATGAGGCTAGCCCCAAAGCTGAGGAATGGGGACGGATGGACGGACAGACAGACAGACACTCCTGCTTTATAATATAGATGCCTATGAATGACTGGCTGATTTCTTCGCACTAATCTTACGACATCCCATGTAGTCATTTTGAGAACATTTCTGCAACGGACGAGCTATATTGCTATAGTGTGCTTTCTTATAGTCTTGTTATTTATATAATCTGCAGGTGTGTATCTCCGCAACTGATCCTACTCATTCATCACCACGTGCAAGAAATATATGTGATGTCAGGATCAGGTGTCAATCACCTTATCATCAAAGATGATGTGGAAAGGAAAGACATCACAAAATGTTTTAACATTGATGAGCAGACGTCTTGGGTATGCTGGGGTAAAATCTGCAGAACATGACAAACGTCATAATCATCATCATCATCATCATCATCATCATCATCATCATCATATATTTATCAGACTTTTTTAATGAACATATGGAAGCCGATATAAAATCCACCTTATTAAAATATGTAATCTAATGATCAACACATTTATATCGGAACACCTTTTCTGGGCTTGACTCGTAAAGCAGTTCTTCCTTCCTCTTCTTCTACTTCTTCAGGCATTGTGTGTTTGTTTGTTTCCTCACATTTCTGCAGAAATAATTGACAATCGTTTTAAAGTCCACAGAATTAGAAAATCATGTTTGGGTTAATGAATAGATATGGTTTCACTTCACACTTAATCGTTGTTCTTTTCTTGAAGAAATATTGTTGTGGTTCTGCGAAACCAGCACTCATCCTCGGCAATGGCAGACACCATGTCGTGGTCCCGAGACAGTTATTTCATTAGTATCTGTTTTAGATAGCACTTCCCTTATGTCTAGTGGGTTGAATGGACAAAATGTGTTGCGAGGGCTTTTAGGCAGGCCTTGTATCACATTCTTTATTCTCTTATCTCTTGTTTTACTTTATTTCACACACGACCTCCTCTCCTTCACGCATACATGCCACAGACCAGACCGCACAGCAACAGCCTCATTTGCATATACTGCAGCATCCTCGTTCGAACTACGTGCCATTCCCCAACGGATATTTTGTTCCAACCTTCGCCATACTCGGACCCCAACGCTGCAACATACCTGCAACCACCACACTGCCTTCACAAAATTGCCCACAACATCAGACCACAACGCCACAATCACGCCGACCGGCATCACCATCACAAACTCGCCGCACTGCAACCTCCACACAACACCACTGTTGCCATTGCTCAACCACAGTCGTCATCAACGACCACCACTGCCTTTAGGGACCAGTGGGGACGAGGGGGCACACTCATGGATGGGGTGCACAATCACCCCATGCTGTTCTGGGAGCTCCATCGCATGGCAAAGTGTGGAGCAAATGGGGCCATTTCCGGTGGAAAATCCTCGCCGGGGTGGGTCAAACACAGTGGTTCAAGTCCACGCGCCAATGAGGGTGTGGGGAAACACCCACCATGACGCGGTTCCGCTCTCAAGCGTCGCCCCGTTGGCAAATTATAAAAGAGAGCTCTGATCTGGCCCGCCCTCTTCTTCTCTTCTCTTGCCGGCGCCGCCTGCTGCCCGCTTACCTGCCCTTCTCAAATCTGGCCCAGCCTTTCTTGTTCCTGGAGTAATGGAGCGGTGGACTGGAGAGCCGAACACCAGACCGAGTGCTCCCCCCCCCCCACCCAAGTCCTTTAAACAATTACACGTATCGACTTCTTTACACTCACGTAAAACCTATCCTCACACATTCTTTCTTTTGCTTCCGAAAACCCCCGACACATCTTTACACCTTCCTCTCTGCCTCGTCACACCTCATTTTGCACCTTCTCACTCATGCACCATAGACACCCTTCGTTTTCCTCCCTCCTCGCCAGGTACCATAGGCGTCGTTTACACCTTGTACTTTCTCTTACCTTTCTTTGCCCTCTGATTTCCTCGGGTGTATGTCTGATGGCATCTGTTGTGTTAGTGCAAAGTTAAGATTGTAGAAGTTTAATATCAGTTTGGCTCTGCCCTGTGTCTTCTCTTTTGTATGTAATTGCATTTATTTTGCCACACCTCCTCAATCCTTGCTTTCCCCTGCTGTACACATTGCTTGTATTAAAACCTTTTATTGTGCCACATGACCTTTCCTCACCTTTAAAAAAATAAATTGCTTACGTCATAAATGTACCCATCTCATTCCATCTTTTCCTCCATTGGTCAAATGTAGTCAACATGTTAGTTTAGCCAGGTCATTGTACCTCACTGATATGGCTCTTAATAGCCATGTGTACTCGTAGTTTCGCTCGGCTACACCTCATACAGTAAGTTCCACGCAAGTATGCATGGAGGGCACGAAACTTGCTTGGTACAGTCAATCCACTGGAAATGGTATCATGCGAAGTTGTGTAACCCTGCCAGAGATGGAAGTACTAATCGGAGTTTGTGGTTGCTTAGCATCCCGCCAGCATGTGGAGTTAGCTGAGCCTGGGGACTTCAGGACCGGGCATTTTGGAGGGACCCGAGTGCTTCCATTCGTGCCAAGTCGTGAACCCTAGATCCGCAACAATATCTTGAAAGGAAGATTTTCATGTTATTTGGTGCCCTTTAATGCTCGACTAGCCTGGTGTTGGCTTAATGGTTAGGGTGGTGGCTTGGGATCCTAGGGTCCTGAGTTCAAGCCCCGTTGGCCACTGAATTAATACACCAGGAGGTTGACTCAGCCTGTCATCCTTCCGAAGTCGGCAAAATGAGTACCAGTGTACTGGTAATGGGGGACACTGCATCAGCAGCATAGCTGTGTCCCAACCAATGATGCAACGAGCAGCCACAGGCTGCACTCGATAGAGAGATAATTCTCGACTGGCTCCACCCCCCAAAAAACACTCGATTGACCCTTCCCCTCCCATGACGTCATCTCACCCTTGTTCATATATGTACTGTCTAACAGCACCTTCTACATGTATAATGATTTTGACTATCGTCGTAATCTGGGGATTCTTGATCAGAAAATTATTCGTCAAATTGACTTTCTGATGAGTCGAAAGCTAAATGTGTGGCCATTATCCATTGCGTGCTGACAATCTTTCCTTTGATTACATCATGGCAGTTTATGTGGAATTTTTAGCAGCGGTACCCCACGGGTTCGCTTTTTTAACTGTAACACCTCAAAAAATGATTACAATGAAAAACCATGTTCAATTCTTTGTTTATTACTTAAAAATTAATATAATCGCATCAAAAAAATTGATCAAATTTTTAAAATCTCAAATCTCTGAACTGCTTGTGTCTAATCATCGCCAAATCGAATCATTCCTTTACTTGTTAATCGCCTTTCGTTCATGAAAAACGACCTTCAGGAATATTTATACTATTCACATGGACAAGCTTTAAAGTGTCGCGTGTGCACGCGAAGGGACCACTTCAGAGTTTTAGGCCCATTCCTTTAAGTTAGCTGGACTCATCCCTCAATGATTTGGAGCTACTCTTCTTTTTTTATAAGGAATGTTGCTTAGTCACTTGCACAACTCTGGTGTGAGAGAAAGTTACACTTTTAGCACCAAAAATGAAACTTCGGAGATCCGCCATTGCAAAAGATCTAACGATTAATTGACATATCCTCCACAAACAGATATGGTTCATGTGATCCTCCTTGAGTTCCATGATGTCTGCTTTGTGGAACTTCCCATGAGAATATAGAAAATGATGTGTAATCGCCGTTATGGTGTAAAATTCTGGAAACACTGGGACTCTTCCAAATACATCTTCATTTCAGGATCTATTTACAAGAGTAAGTTGTGGAGGGGTCTGGTGTGCGCTGAGTATAGCAGAGGACTACTTCTCAGGCCAAGTGACTGATCTCAGCCATAAGGTGCGGTGTGCGGGGGTGGACATGACCTTGTAGGACCTCTTCACTGCTCAAACCCATTCTTTTATTACGAACTACTGAAACATCCACGTTTTGAAGATCACTGAGGTGCAGTCACAGCAATGATGCCAGTACATTTGCCCTCAGGGTGCATGACAAATTTGATTGGTAGAGACAGTGTAAAGTTTTGCCCAAGTACTACAAAACAAAGTTTTTGGAAGTGCCAACAAGGCAATTGTTCTTCTCCAGTGTTCATATATATATATATATATATATATATAAATCAATTGAAATAAAATAAAAGTTTTAAAGGCCAGGTCCAATACTGGAGAGTTCATAGAACACCTTACCCCAAACAGTCTTAAGAAAAAGGACATGGGAAAGGTGTTTTAAACTCTTGCTTTGCATTTCCGAGCACAATCTATACGGCTTTATTCGTGAACTTTGAATAACAGGCGTGATGGAAACCATTCAAAGCTGATGGGTCAAACAAAACAGTCCAGAGATGAACCTTCTGCAAACTCTTCTCAAAGAAACTGATAATTTTGGAACAATCTTTGAGAAAAAAGATGTATGAGACAAACATATTTTGGAGGAAGTCAGCTCTGTCATTGCATCGCAAGGCGCTGCCATTTTGTCTGAATCCCGCTGTTACTCCACCCTTTGAGCATGGCAAATTTCATTGGTCGCGACGACATAAACTTTTGCCCAAGTACTGTGCTTCTAAACAAGGTTTTGGAAGTGCAAACAAGGCAATTTAGGTTATACAATGTTCAAGTGCATAATTCAACTAGAAGGTCACTCAGTAGAGCGCATACCTCTGCCAAGTTGATTAGTTTACGTTTTGAATTGGCACGCAGATTTGAATGAAATAATGGCACGCGATGCGCGGGTGGAAAAGTGTGTAGTCGAGTGGTGTGGTGGATCCGAGCCACGGGAGGCATCGTGGTGTGCTTATTTTCAATTGCCTATTGAATAGCTTGTGTGCTTCCATGCTTGTTATGTACCATGGCTAAAAGGACAGGGTTAGGGTAGGAATCAGAATATGAATCAAGAGGCAGTTACGAGACCTAACGACAAGACCCACACAATGCACTTCATCCCGTTAACCCAAGAGACATGAGAGGAGGACTAACTGCATGAAGACTCATGAAATAACTGCCTGGGGATCACTGTATGGTTGGTGCCATTGCGTTCGAGGCATGTGGTTTTGCTGAACCACCACTAATATATATATATATATATATATATATATATATATATATATATATATATATATATATATATATATACATATATACATATATATATATATATATATATATATATATATATATATATATATATATATATATATATATATATATATATATATATATATATATATATATATATATATATATATATATATATATATATATATATATATATATATATATACATGCATACATAAATACATACAGTAGATAAAAGAAAAAAAAAGGAATGAGACTGGGAAGCTTAGGAGCAACTTGTTGGAACTCTACAAACTGATGAAGGATTTGATGAACATCAGTCCAGAAGATTTATTTGAAGTAACGCCTGCCTCCATTAAGAGGGTGGTGAGCCCCGGAATGCGCTACCAGTGGTTGGTGTCAGTGGCACGTCAGTGAATGGCTTCAAAATACAGTACAAGTTGACAAATTCATTTCCTGCGAGTATATGAGCCAGAGAGTATCTGGTTTCTTTCGTTGTCCTGTTATACTGCATATGCACTATGGCCGTTCTCTTGTATTAACAGGAAATTTTAGTAAATCAACACTTCTCAGTCTCATCCACAGATATTTCTCATACTCCTATATCCACCCCCCCCCCCCCGAGTCCGATTTTGTATCCAGGAATACAACAATTATAGTTACCCATCTGGAAATTACCACTTTCATTTAAATGCTGAAAAATATGTTAGAAACACGATTTTCATTACAGATTTCATCCCAGCAACTGCAGGTTAAAAGTTCCCAGCAAGCAAAACCAAACCACCGAAAACGTACACACAGCGCATGCACGAAAGGCCTCATTAGCATTCATACGTCATTTTGAAACTCGCGTATTCGATAGTGAGCCCTTGATAGAGCAGAGAGCAACCTGCAAATCAGTTCCGAAAAGCGACCTCACCGTGACCTCGCTCTGTTTCACGTGGAAAGCCACATGGTGCTGTTTCGCTGTGCGTGTGCTTTCCTCCTCACTCTGAACCACTGTTAGTGTCACTTCACTCCCATAAAAGTCCTTCGCTACAGCGCTCACGATACCTGCTTCCCGAAAACATGCATGCCACAAACATTTCTATCCTTTCATGAAGGTTAAATGAACACCTTTGTTTGAGAAAGGTTGTTGTTGGCAGACTGACCGGGCACGATGTGGGAAAGTCCTTTCCTGTCTGAATAATAGTGAAGCAAAGTGTGTCCGACAGATGTGCGCTCCACACGGAATGATGGGGCATTCATGTCCTGCAGGTATCCACGGAAGCATGTTGGAGTGAATAGGATGAGAAACTAGAGAGATGTGAAATAACATAAAATAGAAAAGGAAGAGAAATTCCAAACATATGTCACAGGACACCAATTCATGTTCACAGGAGCATCAGACTTGCATTAACTTACACCTTCAACGGTTATGGTCGAGTATGGCGACTCAATGAACCCTTACACATTCTCTCGTTATCTCAACAAAACTTTTCTTATGGCTCTGTGGAAGTTGACGACATTTAAAGATTGGGATTTTAACAAATACAGATACATTTCTGGAACGCTCTTCTTCGACATATCCATCTCACATATTCCTTATTTCGACATATCAGGCCAGGTATGGGAGCATGCGCCGGAGTAGCGTGTCAGTGTGTCCACTTTCCGCCGGTACTCCAGCGGCCTCCGTCTGGCCATCCCCCAGGCAAAAGCCTGGCCCATCCCCATCTCCTTGAGATGCGAATCAACCTGCTGCAACCACGAGGCACTTGGTTGACACATTGGCCTCCTCCACTCATGAGGCTCCCTCGCTTGACACATTGGCCTTCTCCACTCACGAGGCTCCCTCGCTGAGAGAATCTGGTGAGCAGGATCAGCGTCAGGAAAACGATCCACATGTCCATACAGCCTTAGCTGATGCTCATAGGCTATGCAGGTAACAAATCTCATTTGAGCCTCTCTCAGCAACCGCTCATTGGACACAAAGTCCGACCAGCGATTGCCAAGGACTCTCTGAAGAGAGCTGGTACTAAAGGAATTAAGTCCCCATTTCAGATCTCTGGTCAGAGTCCAAGTCTCACATCCATAGTGCAAGAATGGAAGCAGCAAGGACCTGAAGACTCGAACTTTTGTCATCATGCACAGGTACCGGCAGTGCCACACCCCATGATCCAGTGAATCCATGACACACCAGGCCCGACCCAGACTTCTATTGACCTCTGGCTCACAGCCAGCAGAGACATCATTATCACTGCCAAGGTAAGTAAATCTCTCCGTGGCCACAACGTCCTTGCGACAAACAGGTACAGACAAGATAGCAGCATCCAATATGTCATTGAATGGCTTGATTTCCAATCATCAATTTGGTTTCAGACCAGGTCACTCTACCCTAGATATGCTGCTACTGCTCTCCCATCAATGGATGGAGGTCCTCAATGCCAGACAGGAAATCCGAGCCGTATCCCTGGACATATCACGTGCTTTTGACACAGTCTGGCACCCTGCCCTACTCACCAAACTCTCTTCCCATGGTATTCAAGGCCATCTCCACTCATGGCTCGCAGACTTCCTCTCCTGTCGCAGTCAACGTGTGGCCCTAAATGGAGTTCTTTCATCCCCTCTTCCTGTGCAGGCTGGAGTTCCTCAAGGTAGCGTTCTGGGCCCTGTTCTTTTTCTGGTTTTCATCAATGATCTCTCGGACTCTCTGGAAAATCCTCTATTTCTCTTTGCCGATGACTCCACCCTCTGCCGTACCATCTGTCATCCCTCAGACCGGCAAGCAGCAGCTTCTTCGCTCACTGCAGATCTGGATAAAATCACAAACTGGTCCAACACGTGGAACATGTCTTTCAATCCAGACAAATCTCACACTCTCACTATGTCTCTTCGAAAGGACCGTTTACAAAACCCCCCATCCACTTTCTCAACAATCCTCTGGAAGAAGTCTTTTCTTTCAAGCTTCTGGGTCTCACTATCTGCCATGACCTTTCCTGGGAAAGTCACATTTCCAACCTTGCCTCAAAAGCCAGTCGCCGACTGGGAATCCTCCGTCGTGCAAAGTCCTTCCTCGGCCCTCTTGAGCTCCTGACCACTTACAAAGCTTTTGTCCGTAGCCTGATGGAGTACTGCTCTCCCCTCTGGGCTGGTGCTCCTGCCTCCCACCTTTCTCGACTTCACGCTGTCGAAACCAGGGCTTTTAAGATCATTGGCATCTCCCGCAATGAAGCTGAGTCTTTGGGCCTCTCACTCAATCACCGCAGGTTGGTCGGTGGTCTTTCTGTCTTCTACCGACTCCTCTCCAGCCTTGCCCCCCTGCTCTCTCTGTGATTTGTCCCAACCACATTTCCACAGGGCGCTCAACCTCCGCCAACAACCCCCTTCTGGTAAAACTACCACAATCACGAATCACTGCTCATCTTCACTCTCTCATTCCTCTTTCTTCCCCCCTCTGTAATAAACTTCCTCACTCTATTCTTTCCCATTCTTCCCTCCAGGCTTTCAAAACAGCTGTTCACCACCACCTCTTATCTTCCCCCATCCAAATCCTCGATCTTTTCTACCCCGATAATCCACCCAAGCCCACTTCCTTCAATTCTCCTGCTTTCCTTCCTGAAAGTCCCTTTAATGTCCATCTTCCCCTCGCCATGTTCCCCGTCCCATCCCCATCCCTCTCCCTTCCACAGTTCACCTGTGTCTGTTCCCCAATGTTTTGTCCCTTCCACTCCCGCCCCTCTTGTCTCATGCCTCCTTGCTGTGAGTTGTGTGTTAGCTCTCATACGAGCCTCGACCAAGGTATACAAAAAAAAAAAAAAAAAAAAGTCTGGATCTTAGTTTTGACCCAGGAAACCCGTAATCTCAGCAGCTCCGACTCCTCATTCAGCATCTCGAGGGCCCCCAAAAGGATATCTAAAAGTAACGCAAAGATGACTACATCATCTGTGACATTAAGGTCAGAGATCTTGACATTCCTAAACGATGCACCGCAGCTTGATCTCTCTGACATTCTCCCCACAATCCAGTTAATACAAACGCTGAAAAGTGTGGGGGCCAGTACACACCCCTGAGGAACTCCAGTAACAACTGGATATAAGTCAGAGATGGTATCACCACATCTCTCAGTACCAGATAATAGTTCAGACATCAGATTGATCAGTTTTGGTGGCACCCCACAAAGACCAAGAATCCCCCAGAGGGCATCCCGATTCACTGAATCAAACGCTTTGCAAAGATCAACATAGACTACAAGCAGCTGCTGCCGAAACTCTCGTCTGCATTTGGTGAGGACCTGAAGAGCATGAATACGGTCAATTGATGATCTCTTTGGTGTAAAGCCTGACTGCTTTTGACGCTGGTGCTCAAGCAGATGGTGGTGAACCCTATCAATAATTATCCGAGCAAAGACCTTGCCCGGCACTGAAAGCAGCGTCACCCCTCGGTAGTTTGTGCAGTCCTGTCTGTCACCCTTTCCTTTGAAGAGAGGGACAACAAGGCCCCTCTTCCAGTCAGTTAGTATGATGCCTGTGTTGCAGGCAGAGCACAGAACTGCATGTAACGACACAAGTACAGCATTTCCACCATCTTTGAGAAGTTCAGCATGGATGCCACAGATCCTAGGAGCTTTACTTCATTTGAACCGGTTCACTGCAGCCTGTTTTTCCACAAACTAAGGTGGATCACAGTTGATTCGAGGGTCAGAAATAGGGATAGTAACACCCCTGACCTTTTAAAGCCTTTTTCCGTGAGCAGGGGCCAGCTTTTTTGCGGACTCCAATCATGGTACCCTTTCTTGTGGCAATGTTTTGTACGGCCTGATTCCCTTCCTGACGCCAACCCTTTAGTCGTCTTCCACACGCAGGGATAATTACCAGTATACTGGTGCTCATTTCACCGACCTCGGAAGGATGACAGACTGAGTCAACCCCCCTATGTTAATTTAGTGGTCAGCGGGGCTCGAACTCAGTACCCCGAGGATCCCAAGCCACCACCATAACCACTAAGCCAACACCAGGCATCTACGTCCCCCACAGACTAATGGGCGCAAGCCCAGATCAACTGTAATTTATGTATCCCAAGGAGGATAATAACATGACCCTTCCTGCCGGTCCCATAGGAAACGGGTGTACTAGTTTTTTCAAAATAAGAAATATGTTTATGTGGAAGAACAAGAGTGTTTTGGGAATGCCGGTTCCTTGTAGGAAAGAGTGAGGAAGGAATGGAGGGAATCGAGTGAATCTAGGAACGAGGGCAGGTCGGCAGCAAGAGTCCGCAGCATGAGCGCATGACCCGAGTGACAGCAGAATTGGAAGAAGTGCTCCCCAAACAGGTACAGCAACCGGTCTTGCTGCATACCTGCACACAAAGGTGTATCGGAATCTAACAAAAACAAACAAACACCAGGCTGGCTCACAATGGGTAATTGTTCCAGGGTAATAGAATAAGGTGGGGCAAGTTGAAAGGAGAAGCCCCTCTCTCATTTAACCTTCTCCGTCATAGTTATCTGTTCACTATCATCAACATCTTTATCACAGGGTCTCCGGCTGATGGTCCGGTGGGCAATTTCAATTGAAAATTGTTCAGTAGACTGAACTCGAGGACCCAGGAGTACGACTATATAATACAGGAAATCTTGCCCCACCTTACTCGATCAGATTTTCTGAACTCACTGATAACACACCGGCACACAAAGGTCTACTCTTTGCAAAAGGAATTTTACATTTGAAACATGATTATTGAAATTGAACGAATCACCAGCTTTGATATTTCAACCAAAGAGAGTTGTACTGCAAGATAATTCAATCACTTTTTTTCTTGCTGATGAAGCCTTAAGGCAGAAACCCGAGTCCAAGACTGAGGCTTAAGATGCTGAGCTTGAGCATTTCCCCTTGTGGGTGTTATTTATTTTCCTTATCGATTGATGTACTTGGCTGCTGGTTTCATCATTTGTCGTGATGTTGCTGCATTATTGATGCAGTACCCCGAAGATGAGCACAGGAATTTCCAAAAATAAACGATTTAAGGAAAAGTGACAAAAGCATCAATAAAAGTTTTGCAGGCACACTCACTCAGCATTTCGCATGCTCGTTCCACGAGAGAGATCGTCACAGAGTCATCATAGACCTTATAATTCAGGAAGCTCTCATCAACTCCTGCTGCCTGCCTGCAACAACAGACATCAGTAGGTATAAGAAGGGGGAGTACAGTGGTGAACCTGGGAACGAGATATTCCTGAGATTGTGGGTTCAAATTCAGCTCAAGGCATCAGTGGAATGGATTTAGATTCTAAACTTCTGGAAACGAGGGGAAAAACCAAGTTGACCCACTAAATATCTTCAGAGAGAGGGTGATCTGCTCATCCTGGTCTCGCATACAAGTCAGAAATAATAAAAGAAAAATGAAAAAAATACGTCAGAATGGAATCCCCCCACCCCCCTCCCAACAAAACAACCAAGCAAGGTAGGGATGACACCACAATCATTTACGGATTTCCATTACGACATCTTTTGACATTTTCCGTCTTATTCCACAACTAACAAATGAGAGGTCCGCAGCAGGAGTCTCCAGCATGAGCTGAAACAAGTCAGAAAATGAAACATGTCAGGATGGAATCCCCCAAAAAACAACCTGAGTGACAGCATAATTGGAAGAATACACGAGTGCAACACACAATTACATCAACCTTCCCTACAAATGCACAACTCCCTCTCACATAGACATCTTCATCCAATTGTTACTGCAACTGCCACAGTCACCTATGACAAAAAATGTGAAAATATGGAGTTATGGCAATCCGTACAAGGATTGTGACGTCATTCCTACCTTGTTTGGTTGTTTTTGGGGGGGGATTCCAGTGGAAATCATGTGTTGAAGAACTTTGATTCGTGCATGAATTAATGATCTTCTGATTAAAATGTACATGAAATAATATCAGTAAAACACGTGACACTGCAGGTCTATGTGGATGCATCTAATATACTGTTGCATGATCACCGTTACATTGTATTATACATGCCTGAGCGAATGCATGAAATACATAAAATATATGGACTTGGTTCGTTCTAAAAGAAGTATTGTGTTTACAGTTAAACCCTGTCGGAGATGCATAACCACAATGGTTCGAACGTCTGCTCTGATTCTGGGAGGTTGGCGGTTCAAGCCCCGGCTGCGTCATACCAAAGACCTTAAAAATGGTACGTGCTGCTTCCCAACTCGACAATCGCCATTTAGAAGGATAGAACACAGAAAAACAACCATAATAAGTCGGCAATGATAGCGCAAGCTTTGATGGGCTGAATAGCCTTCTCTTGTGTCGAAGTTCTTTTAAAGGAACTCGTATTATAACCACCGTCTGCCCTGCGGTCTCAGCAGGTCTCATTCTGTGAAGTCACCAACCCTTCGCCAACCCTCCATGATTATGCCAATTTACTCATGTGGTTTGCTTTTATTGCCTCAAGGTGGCTTGTGATGGGCTCTCAATATAACATGAAAAAAGCAGTGTTGCCCAATATCCTTCAAACCAATGACAGAAAATAATATTTCTTTAATTAATTAATTTATGATATGCATGTTTTTTTTTCCACCAGACATCAACCCAAAACTTTATGTTTACATACTTTAAAGTACAATTCGGATAATCTCTATGGACTGCTGACCTCAGCTTCTCCCAGGTATCTTCTCCAAAGTTTTCAATAACGAGGGATTTGAGGCAGGAGTTAATAAAACCGTACTGTGGAAGGAAAATTCAGGCACAAGGTGAAATATGTTAATTTTAGGAACTATAAACGGTCAAAAGTACATCGTTGGTGAAGATAGTATATGTGAGAATTTATTGCTCATGGAATTTTCAGAAACTTGAGATGTACCTACAAACACACGATGGATGACGAAACATTCAAATGTTTGATATTGTATGCAGTCCAAGGAGATTTGAAAGTGCGAGGAGCCCACTTTGCCCATCATGCCTGTGCCATATCGACATACCAACACCATTTAAAATTAAAATACACGTCACCCCAAGCAATGATTTTGGGCAGGGTAGCGATGGCCTATTCTTCGACAGATACCATGTCATCTCTCACATTTCCAGCTTAATTGCAGAAGGGCCAGCCAGATTTACGTCCCCCATACGGAAGATATGTTGAGAGATTCTGCTTCTACTGCCAACACTCCACGAGTGCGGCAGTTTAAGTCTGACCCAGATGAGGAT
>NC_140975.1:63921311-63923811 GCF_056783735.1 Eptatretus burgeri | reverse complement strand
ATATATATATATATATATATATATATATATATATATATATATATATATATATATATATATATATATATATATATATATATATATATATATATATATATATATATATATATATATATATATGTAGATATATATATATATATATATATATATATATATATATATATATATATATATATATATATATGTAGATATATATATATATATATATATATATATATATATATATATATATATATATATATATATATATATATATATATATATATATATATATATATATATATATATATATATATATATATATATATATATATATATATATATATATATATATATATATATATATATATATATATATATATATATATATATATATATATATATATATATATATATATATATATATATATATATATATATATATATATATATATATATATATATATATATATATATATATATATATATATATATATATATATATATATATATATATATGTAGATATATATATATATATATATATATATATATATATATATATATATATATATATATATATATATATATATATATATATATATATATATATATATATATATATATATATATATATATATGTAGATATATATATATATATATATATATATATATATATATATATATATATATATATGTAGATATATATATATATATATATATATATATATATATATATATATATATATATATATATATATATATATATATATATATATATATGTAGATATATATATATATATATATATATATATATATATATATATATATATATATATATATATATATATATATATATATATATATATATATATATATATATATATATATATATATATATATATATATATATATATATATATATATATATATATATATATATATATATATATATATATATATATATGTAGATATATATATATATATATATATATATATATATATATATATATATATATATATATATATATATATATATATATATATATATATATATATGTAGATATATATATATATATATATATATATATGTAGATATATATATATATATATATATATATATATATATATATATATGTAGATATATATATATATATATATATATATATATATATATATATATATATATATATATATATATATATATATATATATGTATATATATATATATATATATATATATAGATATATATATATATATATATGTGAGTAGGGTAAGAATACTGATTCTGGCTCACTTTTCCCCATGTAAATGAATGGGGGATTTTCAGCGATTCCCTTTTTTTTTCCCTAAAAATAAACCCCCTTTTTATCCCAAGGTATATTTATTTGTCTCCCCTTTTAACTTGGAGGTTGAACCTCATTGAATTGAACACCTGGGGGTTGAACAGCTCACTCATTGAACCTATAAAGATTTGTTCATTCTCAAATTCCTTCAATAGTTTAATTTTCTTTGCACAATAATCCCCATCTAAAATATTGAAAAACAAAACATTTGAATCTTTATATTTTTGAAGATACCCCTTTTGTGCCATTACGAAATGATAAACTTCTCTTAATGCTCTTGTTTGACCACCTCCTGAGCCACAGGTTATTTTTTTGTTAAGCCCCGCCCACTTTTCTTTAAGCCCCGCCCACTTTTGCTAAGCTCCACCCACTTTTTGTGAGGTATGTTTTCTAAGCCACGCCCACTTTTCTAAGCCCCGCCCACTTTGCTAAGCTCCACCCACTTTTCATGAGGTTTTTTTCTAAGCCACGCCCACTTTTCTAAGCCCCGCCCACTTTGCTAAGCTCCGCCCACTTCTCATGAGGTATTTTTTCTAAGCCACGCCCACTTTTCCGAAGTCCCGCCCACTTTGCTAAGCTCCGCCCACTTCTCATGAGGTATTTTTTCTAAGCCACGCCCACTTTTCCTAAGCCCCGCCCACTTTTGCTAAGCTACACCCACTTTTCGTGAGGTATTTTTCTAAGCCACGCCCACTTTTCCTAAGCCCCGCCTACTTTTGGTAAGCCCCGCCCACTCTTACATCATTTCCAGTTCATCTCTGACTCACAAAGAAATCACTAGAAAATTACAGGATGTTATGGTTTTGAAAAATTTCCCAATGAAGGCTTGCCTAGGCTTGCCCAGGGAATTTCCAAAGGAAACCACACCCACCAGTCTTTCTCTATAAAAGCTTCAAGCCCAGGCTCTATTTTAAACATTTGTTTTTGCTGTCAATGGTGTGCTGTGTGCTTGCCTGGAACTCTCTGTCTTGTATGGAACTAAACCTTCAAGTTGATGAACTGGATTCAAACCTCTTATCTGTTGAGGTAAGATTTTTATTTTCCTATTTTCAAACTTTGATTGAAGCATACTCATTTAATAATTAAATAACTTAATTAATACATTATTATTTTCTCTCACAGGAAATTGTATCTGAAATACAAAATGAAAATACTGCTTTTGCTACAACTTGGAGC
>NC_140975.1:63912811-63915311 GCF_056783735.1 Eptatretus burgeri | reverse complement strand
GCCTTTGCCTGTCTCTGTCCATATCCACTCCCTTAATTTGCAACACAACAAAATTTATTTAGCCCCTCTTTATTTTTATTTCCATTTTATAATTGTCTTCCCTAACCCCCTTTATAGTCTTTGTCTGGCTAAGCTATGCTGTCAACCTCACCTACTCCCAACCCCTATGTTCCCTCTCTGGAGGGGAACAGGGAGAGACTAGCGTCCTGTCTCGAGGCCCAACGAAGCCTCAGAATGGCCTCCTCAGAGTTCAGCGATCTGCCAAGGTGAGTCCAGCGGCCTACAATGAGCGAAGGGATGGATGGTGCGAAGGGGTACATCTCCTATCTACCCTAACATTCATTAACCTGAAACTACCCCGGGGCTTTCCAAAAACGCCTCACACTTTAAACTATCGGTTCTAAAAACCATGATTCCCGTCGCCTGTGTTGGTGTCCATTATAAATTTGGGCCTTGCCCTCAAATTTTCATTCGTGCCCTCGCACAATTTCCTGGCTGGGCAGCGTGGCTGAACTGGCAGGAACTCCCCCTCTGCCGAACTCTAACCATGGCACCCCCAGGCCCGTAGGCTGCCTCCGAGCCTAGCTGATCCCTATAAACGTGAGGGGTTGCCCTCTCTGGCATTGCCCCCCTCCGATGCCCACATGGCGTGTTGATGCCTTGTGTCCCTTTCCGAGGGTCGCCCGTGCCCACTACACTGCCCCCGTGGAATTCTGGCGCTACGGGTCCCGTTTCCGACGGGTCGCCCGTGCCCACTACACTGCCCCCGTGGAATTCTGGTGCTACGGGTCCCGTTTCCGACGGGTCGCCCGTGCCCACGACACTAACCCGGCCCCTCTTGGGCCCTTGGCCTACTCTGGCCGACCAGTCCGGTACCCGGGGTGCCCACAAAACAAAACTCACCTTTCCACAGCCATGCTCTCAGCCAGTCCATGAACTCCTGCACCCCTCCAAACGGGTTTCGTGCCTTCTCTCGACACCAACAAAACGACCTCCTTTTAATAAATTTGAATTATCCACAAGCTAACATTAAACTGACCCAGGGGTCACTTGGGTGGGAATCACTCCTCCCCCCAACCAGTCATTCGCACCATGCATACCACTTTCGCTCCACTCACACACTTGGGCCCGCTGTCCCACACTCATTCATTGCACACTTTTCACTCTCAATTTACACCACACTCAACACTGCCATTCTTCAAACAAAATCCCCTGACAAACTCGTGCTCCCTCGTCATCCCTTAAAACTCATGCACGTTCCATTTACTCTACGTAGCTAAGCTACGTCTCCACTACACATTTCCAGTCTGTCCACGTCTCCAAAAATCCAAAAAATTCCCATTTTCTGAATCTAAACCGAAATCCCTCTAACTAATCCATTCCACGGGCTCCATGAGGAACAACTAACCCACCCATGTTCCCATGAAGCCGGTCTAACTATCGCTAACCCATCCCCCTAACTAGTACTTCCTGTGCCCCCTAAGCAAGGGGGGTCTTCCACCCCCTGCCTGGGGCTCGTGTCCACTCGAAGTGGCGAGGCTTGCTTTTTTTTCCCTGCGCACACCAGCGCGGCAACTCGCAACCTGCCCGTAACGTCATGGCAGCTGTACGCGCATCTCGTCCCCTTGGACGGTAACATATGGCAGGGATTCCCTTCTGCCGGATTTCAACCATGCAGCCACGACATCACTGCGCATCCAAAGCAAGCCCCGCGTTTCGAGGGGTTTCCCATGCGAGCACATGTGCTCTGCTCGTCCGTAACCCGCGCCGCGGAATCCCCGATGACGTCACTCGCACTCCGAACCTGCACAATTTCTCGCGCAAGCCGGGGTATGCTCAGCGCATCGGGGGAGCCGCTTCGCACGCTCTGCGAACAGAACGTGCGACGCAGGCCACATGGAACTTTACAAACACACTCGCCCGGCGAACGCGTGCGAATCGAATTCACAATCCGGCCTCCCTTCTGTCCGTCCCGCGGGATCGCCTTGTATCCACCGCGGACGTTTCCCGACCGGATTTTACTCGCGCAGGCGCGCACGTGGCGTCCTCGTGCGAAGCACGGCATGGACCCCACGCGCGCTGCCGTGCGAATCCGGCACGGTCCTCGAAACCACTACGGCCGCTACACGGCCTTTGTCCCTCGTCAGGCGCCGTCTTTGTCGCACTCTCACACGCACCCTGACGCTCACACACTCCACCATGGCACTCGGACACGCGGTTATACCCTCTCGCATACCAACCGCCATTTCTCTTTCATACCGCGACCTCACACATGCGGTTTCTTTCACACACGGCGCTTCTCCCTTAAACACCTTTTCACTCACGCATCGTGCTTCTTCCATACACGGGGTTTCACTCACACGCGGGGTTTCACTCACACACGTCATAACACTTGCACAATGCGTGCTTTCCAGCACGCATTTCGCCACACTCGTAACCACACACACCGGGACGACCACGCTGGGGATTTGCGCTACCTCAAGCGCTCCCGGGGTCTCCA